>NW_027526295.1:232512122-233021185 GCF_048455015.1 Haemaphysalis longicornis | reverse complement strand
GAGTATTATTCGTAAGTGAGATCTTTTTTCGCCGTCCCTTTAATGTTCCCATCCGTGATAGAGTATGACGGACCAGAGACCGTCCCTTGGGGTTGGTGACTCCACAGTTCCCCTCACATGACAAACTTCTTTAAAGGGGGTGAGTGGGAAGCCCTTCGAAATTTCGGAATCCACTGAAATTGAGCAAAAATGATGGTCACACTAGAGTTGAAAGGTTCTGCTGCAACAGCGCCAGAATAGGTGGAAACATGCTGAGCATGAAATTAACAAATTCATTCATTAATTCGTACATCTTATTCCTCCTTGGGTCTCACAGCCTTAGTCCGATTTCTGATCATTTTTCTGCGGTCTATCGATGCCGCAGGATTCCTGTGAACACGCACGCGGTTTGAGGTACGCACTGCCGCAGTCGTTATCGGTTCTCTACAATTTAAAATTTCCAGCTCAAAGTCTATAGGTTAATATATAGACTTTCTATAGACTATCTATAGACTACAAGGCTAATCTAGCCCCCATGGGAGATCCTCGAGATTTTCGAAGTATCCTTTCCGTAGCAGATCGCGCGCCTCGCTTCTATTAGGAATACTGTCGCTGCAAATGGGAACTGAAAGCTGTGGTCGTGGGCTGTCCGCTGGAATACTTCAGCCGTAGGTAAACCGTCGCCTGAGCACGTGGTTCGGAATAATAAATGCATTAACAAACATGAAATACCGAGGCAATTAAAAACTGAAGAGGAAGACGAAGTGCGGCGCTAGCAAACATGTTTTAGCCGTCTGTTTGCAGCTCAAGGTCTCGTTCAGCTTACCTCCTAGCCCAAACTATTGTTATTTTCTGTCAGTTTTATTTAGTTTGTTGTGCCTAATTAACGTACAAAAACTAAGGGCGCAGTGCACGGTCTCGGCCTCAAGATTGAAAGCGCTTATCGAAAGCGTTGCAGGGTCCCTTTAAGGAAACCACAAAACAAGCATCGAAATCGCATTATGGATGAGAAGGCACCTGTGAACAATGGGAACCCCTCTACCATGTGTTCGTGGCAAAGATTGTGTTTGCATATTATCTTTGAAGGGCAGGACTAGTGTCACTGAATAGAGCAGTTCTTGCCCAAGACGGCGAGGCGCATGCGTCAGGCTAGGCAGGACCCAGCACTTGCCGCCAGAGAAGCCGAGCGTGGTGTATAGATAAAGTATTAGAGTACCGCCATTGAGGCACACAAGTCAGCAACGGCGGCCATTTTGGCGTTTATCAGTGTTGCGAGATTGCCGCATCTACAGCGTCACCGTTAACTTCGACCGGGTCACTTGTTAACACTACCGAAGGTGCAACAAAACGATATCTGTGGACGCACTCCGGCTGCTGAAAAGCTGTTACGCGCGTTATCTTTGGTTCGCATTTGGAGCGACTCCAGACGCGCGCAGCCGCAGGGCAGGGAGGAGGTGCTAAGCCTACCAGAGCTGACCGACTAAGACGCATCAAAAACGAAATGGCGGCTCCCTTGGACCGTCGCAGTGTAAATAAATGTCACGTAATGATCATGGCGGCGGCACGAAACAATAGGAAGAAAGAGTGCCGGTACTCTATACCCTTATCTAGTGACACTAGCCGAACGCAAGCGACATTTCATACCCTCCTCCATCACCATTTGTAGTGGTTTACAATGGCTTCGCTGGGGCATCTACTCTCGCAGGGCGGGATGGCGACCATTTTTTTTTTCCGCCCATGCATTTTGCACACTTCCTCTATGAATATAAATGTAAAAACGAAAACAAGATAAGAAAACAAAAATAAGGCATTGTTTGGATGCAAACTTTCTTTTTTTAGTTTTTTTACTAGCGGCATATAACACCACACGAAAACGTTTTCTGGCTACGCCACTGATGGCATGGACCCAAGGATGACACCAACTAGCCACAGTATACAGACACTGCTGAGCTCTTCATGACTGGGTTAACACTAGCGCAGACCAATCCCATTCTCAGTATTCTGCAACACTGGTAATGAATAGAACATGCCACATACGCTCATAACACCAGTTCACTTAGCGCTAGGAAGCCAGTTCAATTTTATATATGGTGACGAGGGCTTTTTTTTTCTTTTTTCCAAGGTGCGGGCATTGTTTAAGTAAAAAAAAAAAACACAGCCTTGAACTACACACGTTTTCAACGTCTCCGAATCTTGTCGTTTGGCGAAGCTATGCGTGCAAGCTCCGAAATATCGCAGATGGGCGGAACTGGCTAAGGCCGTACGGGTGGATGGAGCTTCGTCAAGCTGCGAAAGTGTGGCTTTTTACTCCGACCACCTTCTTTTCGTTGTATATATGACAAAAAATAAACTTCTTTGATTGATTGATTTTTCAGTCCAGCTAAGTAGACCTGCAGTTGTGCTGCTCGACGCCAACGAAGCATAAGCCCGCGCGGCCAGATCGTCGCGATGGCTGCAGAGCAAAATCAGCTGTGAATTCTGTGCTTGCAGGCATTGCAAAACAGCATGCGCAATGACTTTTCGCGTCCAATGTGCAGCTGTTTCTTGCATGTAACCTGTACCGCCAGGGTCAGCTCCCCTGCGCGCATGACCCGGTGTTCGCTCGATCCAAGCAGCTGTGCCCTGCATGCATGCTCTCAGCTTGTTATTGGCTCCTTATTATCTGTCAAAGTCCGTTCAAGCATTTCCATTTTGTTTCTATTTTTCGCCGTGGAGCACGCACATGCACATGTGCATGTGCGTGCTCCAGGACTTTAAGGATGTTTGATAGTGGCGTGGTGGGCCGGTATTTCAACACTTTTTCCAAACTTCCGACGCAAATCGTCCAGCGTTTAATTTTGTGCTGTGTGTGCCTAAGCACCAATACTATGTTTAGAAATCCAGGGTCTAGAGCGGCAGACAAATATGCGTCCGAGTAATTCGGTTTTCGACGTGACGCGGCAAAATAACTAGCAGATTGGATGCGCGCGTCAGGGGCCGATGCGAGGTTCTTCCGGCAGCCAAAGCGGTTTTCGGAGCCGGAGACGCGTCTAGGTTTACCTTCGGCTTCTTGTCGTCGTCACCAAGGCAGCAACTTTTGCTGGCCGCTCGACCCCCACGCTACCTCTCATGACGGAGGCGACGAAGCCCGGTTCGGGGTTGCCTTGCCGTTCGTAACCTTGTCGTTTGCATGTACCGTTCATTCGCGTAAAGCGCACGCATGTGCATCCGCAGGTATCGCCCGGCCAGGCCGTGCCGTTCCGGCGGGTGCGGTCGCAGTCGGTCATGTTCCAGGCGGACCCGAGCCCGCCGGAGCCCCGTGGCCGTACGCGCCCGTTCGCTGTCGGTCCAGCGACTTCGCCGAGAGGCCGCACTCGTCCTCCTCGGTTCAGTCAGTCGTCGAACGCTTGACGGCCACGAGGAAGACGACAGGTTCAGGGCGTACGCGCGCCAGATGTACGTGCTGTTCGCGGTGCTGACCGCTGTGGTGGCCCTGGCCGCCTTCTACACCTTCCAGAAGATACGCCAACGGAGGGACCAGGCGCCTCATGGGGACACGCAACGGCTGGACTTATGAGTGGCCGCTGCAGCAGCAGCATCAGCTCAGGCAACGGGTGGCTCGTGAGTGCGCGAACAGTCGGCCTGCCAGTCGCTCCGCGCGTTTTTCTCGCACACGAGCGGGGAAGGTGGATCTCGGTGAGAGTCATCGAGGCGATTCCAATGTCAGCCTAGTTTTAAACTGGAAATAGGCGACACATGCAAAGCGAGAGAACCTAAGAAACAAAACAAGAACATGCTCTGTGGCGTGAGCAGTGTGCCGACCAGGGCCGTAGCCAGAATTTTTTTTCGGAGGGGGCTATGGGTTATCGTGAGGGAGGAGTTTTACCAAAAGGAACACTAAGTTTCGCTTTCGCACTGCCTGGAAAAAAAATTGGGGGGGGGGGGGGGGGTTCAAACCCCCCAAACCCTCCCTCTGGTTACGGCCCTGGTGCCGACGGCCGTTCACATTGATAGGACAGTTCAATTTGTGCGTGCTGCGGTAAGTTGCTTTTATGTGTGCGTCTGTGGAATTTACGAAGTGCACACGTAACCACAGAAAAAAAGCCTATAGTTCACTTGCAGAATTGCCACATTCGTCGGTGCTCTAATCTCAGCAACAAGAACAGATCAGGGCATCCGTATCCTCGATGCGGACACAGCGCACTGCCTCTGTTAGCTTGATGTCACTGGTCATGCATTTTTAATATAGCTAACGTACAGCCACGAGCAAAACGTTTGCGAACCACGTGGCAGTTTGAGGTAAGTTGTTCTGCCTCCCAGAGCATTCAGGATGGTGCGCGCGTATCATAGCGAATGGTTGCTGGGCTACCATGGTAAAGAGGAAACTCCCCGGAATTCATAATATCAAGGTTCATAAACTTTTGCTGATGACTGTACATGGGTTTGCAAGGTCGGCGCTTCTGTTAATAAGCGGCACAACAATCGTTCACTTTATCGCGGCACTGTATACAGATGTAAAAAAACGTAGCCAGCATAGTCTTATTTTTATGTGTATATGTATGTGCGTTTGTGGTGGTATATCTATGTATACAAGCAGGCTGATGATGATGATACATGTTGCCGTGCGAGCGCACTTGAGCCTTCTGGATCATGCGCCTAAAAACGAATCTTGTGCGTCCCGGATCGAGCGACGATTACAACCTGCAACCTGCAAATATATAAGCACGATATCGTCAATATTGGGCCTCCTTTTTTACCTGTTACTCATCCTGTCCTGCGCTGTCCTTATGCTTTCTTTAAAGTAGCAACTCTCCCCACCTGGACACCTAACGCAAAAGTGCAACAGCTCTCGATCCGAACAACTCGATAGTCTGCAAGGAGATAACCGCAGTGTCACAACGTAACGCCGAGGATAGGAAAGCCATGATGGCTGTACTTGGACCTGCAGAATGTGCTGCCTAAAAAACAAGCTGTTTTTGGGACGTATGTATTGGTAGGGAGTCTTGTGTATCCACAGTACAGCGCTTAATTCGTTCCTTACTACGGTCCGAGATCGTTCTTCTCTTGTACCTACACAAGGGTGCATTGCAGAATCATCTGCGTATCGGTGCGGTGGCCAAACTGCGCTGCTCAAGACTGTTTATGTTTTGATGAAAACGAATGAAGGAATGAATGATTGCTTTAGAAGGGAGAGGTCGAATGCCTTGTGCGGGGAAAGGGAGGAAGGGGAGACGAATAAAATACTCGAACCAAAGACTTTATTCGAAGCGTTCCCGACGTTTCGAAGCCTACTCGAATTGATCATCAGGGGTGACAATCGTGTATGGCCAAGAGCAGCATTTATGTAGGTACAAGATGATCTTTTTTTTTTTACTTGCCTTCTGCAGCGATCGCGCCGGAGGCTGTGGGAGTAAATGGGGGAAGGGCTCCTAACGATCTGTTCTGCTTTCCTGTACTCGCTTGTATACGTGCCACTGAGATCGTTAGGCGCCCTCCCCCCCCCCCCCCCCCCCCCCCCCTATTTGCGCCAATGGCCTCCGGCGCGATACCAGCAAAAGGCAAGTAAAAAAAGCTCAAGAAGAAGCAGCTGAGGAGGCTTCGGAACATTTTAGAGTTTTTGAGTATTTTATTCGTTTTCGTTTCAGTTTTCACCCAACCAGACGATTCTGTAGTTGTTCGCAATTTTGCTCTCATGTTTGTGTGCAGGACATACCATCGATCACTCGTTTCGACATTTTTGCCTCATGTGTGCGCACTGTGTGAGATCACGGTTCATTTGCTACATTCGTGATTTACCGCGACACGCGCTTTAGTTAATTCACTTATTTCTTTCTTGTTTCACTTTTCACTTCTGCGTTTCGATGCAGTCTACTGCCGTATACGAAAGAAGCTGAGAGATGACAATTCAGTCACGCTCTTTAGCTATAAATGTAGCGCAGAACTAAGAGCCCGATGCAGCTCCATGTGACATACTAATGGGTCCGTCGTGAAGGTGCGAAATCTGATGTGTAACCTTCTCTTGTCGCTTATTATGCTCTCGTGTCACTCTTCACACGCAAGAAAGGCGCAGCGTACTATACATTAACGATTGTCAGCTGGGCTAATGGGAAATTGCCCACATCTGCAACTAACACTGTGAAGCATAAAAAAAAGTAAGGAAAAAGGCAGGACGTGTGCAAAGAGCTTCTAGCAATCGCTTTTTGCTTCCTCTTATTTTGCGCTATCGGCCGCAAAAATTTACGGCTTAAGGGTATGCAACGAAAGTGAATTTCCAGGCTACTTAAGCTACTCAAGGGTCCCTTCGTCCACAAAAACCTGCATAGGGAAGGGAAAGGTAAGGGGGGTGGGGGGTCACTCAGAAAGATTCGCCCTCTCAAGCAAAGATGGCTGAGGCAAGCATGAGGCCGCAGGCTTCAGTGACCGCAAAATTGCTCGGCGGTGCATTTTTTTTTTTCTGGCTGTTTCTCGGTAAACGAAACGGCGGCAAACTAACTGGCCATCGAAGAGGTCCCAACGCGCACCGGAGCGCAGAAAATATCCCGCAGCTATCGGGCAAGGCCGCATTACAATCGCAAATACCGCGCATCTGCATATTTGCGCGGTAGCGTTTCTCGCGCCGGTCCCCCGAGCCAAAGAGAGACACCGTGGGATGCCGGTGCCGGTGTCTGGCGAAGACCACCGCCGGCTGAAATCGACCGCATAGGCCTGCACAATGTATATCCCGCGAACAAGTGGCGCGGAAACCTTGTTTGCACATTGCCCCCCCCCCCCCCCCCCCCCCCCCCCCTCCTAACTTTTGCTTTTATTTCTTGCCGTTCCATTCCGTACACGTCTCATATATCCCGCAAACAGCGGTCCGGAACCTTATTTGCCCAATGGCTCTGGCTTCTCCTTCTCTCCTTTCGTTTTTCCCGTTCTGCGCCTCGCTCGGAGGAAGCGTGGAAGAAAGGGATGGAGGTATGTATACTTCCCTCGCTCGGCAACGACCGATAATTTTCGCCGGGGCTTCGCGTGATCTTGAAAGGGTTCGCCGTTCCGTGCCAAGGCCGCTTGCGAAAGTGTGCCGCGTAAATCGAGTCGAAAGGACACGCAGCGCGCTGCAGTCAGCTGAAAAAAAAAAAAAAAGCAAACAAGAGAGAAGAAAATTGAATTTGTGTTTGTACCATTGCCTGGTTCGCGGCTCGAGTTCAGTTTTGAGTGAAAGTATCAGTAATGTAGCGACGAAAGACGCCAGTTCATACAGCGTAAGCGGATCGGTGAGAATTCAAGCAGCGACAAAATGCTAGCAAACAAAACGAAGAGCTTGCTTTGCCCTGTGTATTCTCCCTTTTTTATCTCGGAGCATTGGGGTAAACTGAGCTGATAAAGTCTGTAGCTACGCCGCCCAAGGCGCGCCGCAACCTATGTAAACTGAACAAAGAATAGAAGGTCTGAACACAGCTAGGTCAATATTGAGTAGGAGTACAACGTCAGGTCCTAATCCCGGACCACCAGGATGAGGGAGAGAGAGAGAGAAAGAGTAAGAGAGAGAGGGAGGGAGACCACGACTGTCTTCTGTCAATTCTGAAGAATTAAGATTCGCTTTAGCAATTTTGAATGAAATAAAACTTCGCTAAGCACTTCACCGGGCACCCATACGGTCGGAGAGAATGTTGCACCTGCTGCCGGAGCTTTATTGTTGCTACATTTTCTTTTTTACTTCTTCCGTTTCGTTTCAATGAGATAACAAAGGCGGCCGCAATGAAAGGGACAGCAAATGGTTGAGTACATGTGGCTCGAATAGGCCAGAATCTTCTACATCTGCTAATAGCCGCTTTCATTAATGTAGTTGTCACGCTCTGCAGCTGCATGGTCGCTTTTAGAGGCTCGTGTACGTCGCCATTTTATTCGGCGTGTAATTTTACTAGGCGCACCAGAATTAAACATTCACGTCTTGTTTCTTGCATTATACGTACAACAAACCGAGACATGTTGCGCACCAATTTTAGTGAACCATATATGGACTGCTTTGTGTTCAATGCCTGTTTGGTGGAGGGAACTACATGAACTGTACACTCATCGCCACCTGGCACCGAGTTTCTGCATCTGGTAAATCGAATCGCCCTTGTTAGTATTTTCAAATTATGAATACATCAGAGTACAACAACTGCCGCTTAGCAAAATATTCAGCAAAAGCTTTAATCCATACGAGTTAAGAGGTGGAGTGCGTGGTGTACGAGCCAGTCGTACGTGTCGCTGTACATATTTTAGGCATATAATCCTATAGTTCTGAGTGCAATGAATTGTTATAGATGTCGGTATCAAAAGTGACTATATACTAACAATCGGCTGCAAGAAAAGCTGTGTTTGCCAGAAGATTTCTCCTGTACCCTGCATGAGAAAAAGAGGTAACAAGGTTGTGCTTTGGCGGAAAGTCTTATTGCCATTATTTTTCTACCGTCTGCAACCTCCTAACAACGGCTTCAATTGGCGCAGCTTGGCGCGCTAAGCACGATGGACACGATGTGTAGTGCTTGTTGCACAACCTTAGGCGCTCCCTTCTAATCGGGAGCCCTTCCATGCCTCAATTGGCTTCCTGCAGCTCGCAGGCGCGATGTATATACAACCAAATTTTTCAAATTTCGCGCGTGATTTTTATTTGTGTAGGCAAGTTGATTGCTTACGGGTGGGAAATACAAGTGATACATCTCACCCTTCGGTAGCTGCATTTGTATTAATAATGTGACAGCGGATCGTTGAGTGGTGTCGCTTAAAATGCAAATAACTATTTTGTAGTATTCATGCGCGCTCGCGACAGTTTCGCGCTTACACCATGTTTGTTGTTGTCAAGCCATTGTATGAACGCCTTGCCGCGATGTCACGTTACAAAAAAAGTGCAAACTTCCAAATGGGTAATTGTAAGGTAGTGCGTGCCAGCACCCTTTTCTGCAGTTCGTCTCGCAGGGCCTTTTAGGAAAGGGCATTTTATACACAAAAGTTTCCATACCCTACATGACACGTATAGACGTATGGACAGTGCCGTGTCATGAGTTTCGGGCGGACAGGTTTTGGGGTCCGGCGCCAAAGCATCCTTACTAATTAAAGGAAAAGTTTTAGCGCGCAGCACTTAAGTGCCCGCCACTGTGGTTTGATGGTGTCACCGGCCTTGTAACCGAGCAAATGAAGGGGGCACCGAACACAGAAGAAAAATGGAGGCGAAAAGTGTGGCGAAAGTGTAAGGGGGAGGGCGGTATGGCGAAGCGGCGAGAAACGCTATCCGGCGGCGACGCGCTACGAGATAACCGAGAGAACGAAAACGCCGCCGAATATGAGCCACCAGGAAAGCGAAGGATGAAAGTATGGTGAAAGTGTGAGGGGGACGGCAGTGTGCCGAGGTCGCGCCACAGAAGCCCAGCACGCGCTGCGTGCTGCCCATGCATCGGTCATTCGTCGTCCACGTTGCGTGGCTCATTCGAACCACGTGACATTTGCGCGGGAGGTTCAAACACGATTTGCAACATGCTCGGCAGCGGCGACGGGGTGCGAGATAACGACAGAGTAGCGCGCGCCGCCGCGCGTTCGCTGGTCACGCGATCACTTTCCGAGGCGCGGAAGCTATGCGCCGTCACTGACAAGGCTGCAGTTCGCGCTGCGCACAAATTTCGCATTATGGAGTATCGTAATCGGCAGCCATTTTTTGGTCGACAGTGAAAGTAGCACTGCAGTTAATATAAATTGTGATTAAATCAATCGACGAGGTTCCTTAGTGTGCAAAACCCGTGTCGATGAAACGCGAAATTGTTGGCACCCCCCCCCCCCCTCCCGTACTCTTACTTTCCTTTTCAAAGAGCAATCTGGCATTTCCGAGGTAAACGAACTAGCTGTAAAATTTTTCCATTATGCATCTGATGTCTTTTTTCTTTCCTGCTTGCGTGGTGGCTCAGAGATTTGAGGTGTTGTGCAGGTGAGCAACTTGGATTCGATTCCGGCTCGTAAGTCACCTTTCTCATAGAGGCAAAAAGAAAAGACACGAGAATGCCGCTGTGTCGGAGCTTCGATGCGCGTCAGTGATCCGCAGCGGCCTAAATTAATCCGTAGTCCTCCACTACGGCGCGCCTCATTAACCATCTGTAGCTTCCGAGCGTGAAAATTTTCACACAGCCGTCCAGGGGGTCGGCTTGGTATACGCACTGCGCCAAGCGGGGAACTTTCGCTTAGCAGGCTCGGCGCACCGAACAGCGACGCCTAAAGGAAGTCTGCCGGCCAAAGTGTACAGATGTACCCTCTTTCAGCACGGCACGAACAGTTGAAAACTAATGCACCGAAAGACCTGTGGTAATGAAAAAATTCCCACTAAATAATGAGACGTTTTCACTGCCCTAACGTGTTGCAGTAGGACTACAAACAATCGGTTAGTTTTTAAGCTAGGAGTCCGAAGTTTGATGGCCAAACGCCGAATCACGAACACTCCTAACCAAGCGAAGAGCAGGGACGGTCACCACAAAATAACGCCATTTCACTTCCACAACAAACACGCACCGACTTTAACAGAATTCTACGGAATTTCACTTCGGGTGTTCCACAAAACGGAAACGGAATTCCACTTCCGGAAACGGAATTCCGCTTCCGGAATCCCACAAAATAACGGAATTCCACTTTCACAACAAACAAGTTTACGGCAAAAAAGAAAAAAAGAACATACCTACGGTATTGGAGCCAAAACATTATTACGCCTTCTATAGCTTACAGCATCCCTGCTTTTCTTCCTGTGATTTCTTACTTTTTACCTTAAGTTATATGACGCAAAAAAAGAGAGAAGAAAACCATGGAAGAGGAGGAGTCAAGATAATCCCCTAGAGTCTTCGAGCGAGCTGCGGGCGCGGGAGCGATCAATATGCGCATAATAATGTGATAGCGACTAAACTGAGCACTTGACGGCACTTTGCAGCTCTCTCCTCGAAACACCCGAGGGTGCTTACAGATTCCACGCGGATGATTTACGATATCGCTCCTTCCGCCTGCGATACCTGCGGCCGTATACCGCAGCTTCTTCGTGCCTCTTAGCTGCAGTAAAGGCAGCGTGGGTTTGCTACGATGATTAATTATGGAGTGTAGGTTGGCCCAGTTCTCAATTCAAAGAAAAGGAGGCGAGAAGAAAAGAGACAACCGCGAAAAAAGGCCGCCGTTTCGCGCTTTTGCATATACATATATATATATATATATATATATATATATATATATATATATATATATATATATATATATATATATATATATATATATATATATATATATATATAGCGAATCAGAATAGTAAATGAGGGGCTCGTTGAAAATAACACAGAAATATATATATATATATATATATAGGGTTTGGAAATGAGGGGCTCGTTAGGAAATACAGAAAGAAATGCCAGCAGTCTACAACGCCAAAGAAGGCATAGGGGAAGGTTAGACTATTTTTTTACCGTTAGTGACGTTACATTATTATTAACTTTTTGTTAATTACGTGAGAAAGAAAGAAAGAAAAACACGCGCCCAGAGTGGGGACCGAACCCACGCCTTTCGATTAGATCTCGAATGCCTTACCAACTCGGCTATCTGGGCGACTGTGTTCTGCTTCACTTTCTGGGGTATTTATATTTACACTGTATCTGACGCTTGAGGGTGGTAGCCAGCGCCACTTCAGACTACACGGGGAGAAGGGGACCTTCTTTTTCAACCCCCGGGGCGTGACGCGAACGTCTACAGCCTGTCATGAGCGGTCAACTGGCGGGAAACCCTCTTATGCTACCTTGGCATCAAGGCTGCCAGAACCGAGGCCCTCGCTAAGCTTTCGCGCGATAATAGGGTTTGGAAATGAGGGGCTCGTTAGGAAATACAGAAAGAAATGCCAGCAGTCTACAACGCCAAAGAAGGCATAGGGGAAGGTTAGACTATTTTTTTACCGTTAGTGACGTTACATTATTATTAACTTTTTGTTAATTACGTGAGAAAGAAAGAAAGAAAAACACGCGCCCAGAGTGGGGACCGAACCCACGCCTTTCGATTAGATCTCGAATGCCTTACCAACTCGGCTATCTGGGCGACTGTGTTCTGCTTCACTTTCTGGGGTATTTATATTTACACTGTATCTGACGCTTGAGGGTGGTAGCCAGCGCCACTTCAGACTACACGGGGAGAAGGGGACCTTCTTTTTCAACCCCCGGGGCGTGACGCGAACGTCTACAGCCTGTCATGAGCGGTCAACTGGCGGGAAACCCTCTTATGCTACCTTGGCATCAAGGCTGCCAGAACCGAGGCCCTCGCTAAGCTTTCGCGCGATAATAGGGTTTGGAAATGAGGGGCTCGTTAGGAAATACAGAAAGAAATGCCAGCAGTCTACAACGCCAAAGAAGGCATAGGGGAAGGTTAGACTATTTTTTTACCGTTAGTGACGTTACATTATTATTAACTTTTTGTTAATTACGTGAGAAAGAAAGAAAGAAAAACACGCGCCCAGAGTGGGGACCGAACCCACGCCTTTCGATTAGATCTCGAATGCCTTACCAACTCGGCTATCTGGGCGACTGTGTTCTGCTTCACTTTCTGGGGTATTTATATTTACACTGTATCTGACGCTTGAGGGTGGTAGCCAGCGCCACTTCAGACTCTGGGCGCGTGTTTTTCTTTCTTTCTTTCTCACGTAATTAACAAAAAGTTAATAATAATGTAACGTCACTAACGGTAAAAAAATAGTCTAACCTTCCCCTATGCCTTCTTTGGCGTTGTAGACTGCTGGCATTTCTTTCTGTATTTCCTAACGAGCCCCTCATTTCCAAACCCTATTATCGCGCGAAAGCTTAGCGAGGGCCTCGGTTCTGGCAGCCTTGATGCCAAGGTAGCATAAGAGGGTTTCCCGCCAGTTGACCGCTCATGACAGGCTGTAGACGTTCGCGTCACGCCCCGGGGGTTGAAAAAGAAGGTCCCCTTCTCCCCGTGTAGTCTGAAGTGGCGCTGGCTACCACCCTCAAGCGTCAGATACAGTGTAAATATAAATACCCCAGAAAGTGAAGCAGAACACAGTCGCCCAGATAGCCGAGTTGGTAAGGCATTCGAGATCTAATCGAAAGGCGTGGGTTCGGTCCCCACTCTGGGCGCGTGTTTTTCTTTCTTTCTTTCTCACGTAATTAACAAAAAGTTAATAATAATGTAACGTCACTAACGGTAAAAAAATAGTCTAACCTTCCCCTATGCCTTCTTTGGCGTTGTAGACTGCTGGCATTTCTTTCTGTATTTCCTAACGAGCCCCTCATTTCCAAACCCTATTATCGCGCGAAAGCTTAGCGAGGGCCTCGGTTCTGGCAGCCTTGATGCCAAGGTAGCATAAGAGGGTTTCCCGCCAGTTGACCGCTCATGACAGGCTGTAGACGTTCGCGTCACGCCCCGGGGGTTGAAAAAGAAGGTCCCCTTCTCCCCGTGTAGTCTGAAGTGGCGCTGGCTACCACCCTCAAGCGTCAGATACAGTGTAAATATAAATACCCCAGAAAGTGAAGCAGAACACAGTCGCCCAGATAGCCGAGTTGGTAAGGCATTCGAGATCTAATCGAAAGGCGTGGGTTCGGTCCCCACTCTGGGCGCGTGTTTTTCTTTCTTTCTTTCTCACGTAATTAACAAAAAGTTAATAATAATGTAACGTCACTAACGGTAAAAAAATAGTCTAACCTTCCCCTATGCCTTCTTTGGCGTTGTAGACTGCTGGCATTTCTTTCTGTATTTCCTAACGAGCCCCTCATTTCCAAACCCTATTATCGCGCGAAAGCTTAGCGAGGGCCTCGGTTCTGGCAGCCTTGATGCCAAGGTAGCATAAGAGGGTTTCCCGCCAGTTGACCGCTCATGACAGGCTGTAGACGTTCGCGTCACGCCCCGGGGGTTGAAAAAGAAGGTCCCCTTCTCCCCGTGTAGTCTGAAGTGGCGCTGGCTACCACCCTCAAGCGTCAGATACAGTGTAAATATAAATACCCCAGAAAGTGAAGCAGAACACAGTCGCCCAGATAGCCGAGTTGGTAAGGCATTCGAGATCTAATCGAAAGGCGTGGGTTCGGTCCCCACTCTGGGCGCGTGTTTTTCTTTCTTTCTTTCTCACGTAATTAACAAAAAGTTAATAATAATGTAACGTCACTAACGGTAAAAAAATAGTCTAACCTTCCCCTATGCCTTCTTTGGCGTTGTAGACTGCTGGCATTTCTTTCTGTATTTCCTAACGAGCCCCTCATTTCCAAACCCTATTATCGCGCGAAAGCTTAGCGAGGGCCTCGGTTCTGGCAGCCTTGATGCCAAGGTAGCATAAGAGGGTTTCCCGCCAGTTGACCGCTCATGACAGGCTGTAGACGTTCGCGTCACGCCCCGGGGGTTGAAAAAGAAGGTCCCCTTCTCCCCGTGTAGTCTGAAGTGGCGCTGGCTACCACCCTCAAGCGTCAGATACAGTGTAAATATAAATACCCCAGAAAGTGAAGCAGAACACAGTCGCCCAGATAGCCGAGTTGGTAAGGCATTCGAGATCTAATCGAAAGGCGTGGGTTCGGTCCCCACTCTGGGCGCGTGTTTTTCTTTCTTTCTTTCTCACGTAATTAACAAAAAGTTAATAATAATGTAACGTCACTAACGGTAAAAAAATAGTCTAACCTTCCCCTATGCCTTCTTTGGCGTTGTAGACTGCTGGCATTTCTTTCTGTATTTCCTAACGAGCCCCTCATTTCCAAACCCTATTATCGCGCGAAAGCTTAGCGAGGGCCTCGGTTCTGGCAGCCTTGATGCCAAGGTAGCATAAGAGGGTTTCCCGCCAGTTGACCGCTCATGACAGGCTGTAGACGTTCGCGTCACGCCCCGGGGGTTGAAAAAGAAGGTCCCCTTCTCCCCGTGTAGTCTGAAGTGGCGCTGGCTACCACCCTCAAGCGTCAGATACAGTGTAAATATAAATACCCCAGAAAGTGAAGCAGAACACAGTCGCCCAGATAGCCGAGTTGGTAAGGCATTCGAGATCTAATCGAAAGGCGTGGGTTCGGTCCCCACTCTGGGCGCGTGTTTTTCTTTCTTTCTTTCTCACGTAATTAACAAAAAGTTAATAATAATGTAACGTCACTAACGGTAAAAAAATAGTCTAACCTTCCCCTATGCCTTCTTTGGCGTTGTAGACTGCTGGCATTTCTTTCTGTATTTCCTAACGAGCCCCTCATTTCCAAACCCTATTATCGCGCGAAAGCTTAGCGAGGGCCTCGGTTCTGGCAGCCTTGATGCCAAGGTAGCATAAGAGGGTTTCCCGCCAGTTGACCGCTCATGACAGGCTGTAGACGTTCGCGTCACGCCCCGGGGGTTGAAAAAGAAGGTCCCCTTCTCCCCGTGTAGTCTGAAGTGGCGCTGGCTACCACCCTCAAGCGTCAGATACAGTGTAAATATAAATACCCCAGAAAGTGAAGCAGAACACAGTCGCCCAGATAGCCGAGTTGGTAAGGCATTCGAGATCTAATCGAAAGGCGTGGGTTCGGTCCCCACTCTGGGCGCGTGTTTTTCTTTCTTTCTTTCTCACGTAATTAACAAAAAGTTAATAATAATGTAACGTCACTAACGGTAAAAAAATAGTCTAACCTTCCCCTATGCCTTCTTTGGCGTTGTAGACTGCTGGCATTTCTTTCTGTATTTCCTAACGAGCCCCTCATTTCCAAACCCTATTATCGCGCGAAAGCTTAGCGAGGGCCTCGGTTCTGGCAGCCTTGATGCCAAGGTAGCATAAGAGGGTTTCCCGCCAGTTGACCGCTCATGACAGGCTGTAGACGTTCGCGTCACGCCCCGGGGGTTGAAAAAGAAGGTCCCCTTCTCCCCGTGTAGTCTGAAGTGGCGCTGGCTACCACCCTCAAGCGTCAGATACAGTGTAAATATAAATACCCCAGAAAGTGAAGCAGAACACAGTCGCCCAGATAGCCGAGTTGGTAAGGCATTCGAGATCTAATCGAAAGGCGTGGGTTCGGTCCCCACTCTGGGCGCGTGTTTTTCTTTCTTTCTTTCTCACGTAATTAACAAAAAGTTAATAATAATGTAACGTCACTAACGGTAAAAAAATAGTCTAACCTTCCCCTATGCCTTCTTTGGCGTTGTAGACTGCTGGCATTTCTTTCTGTATTTCCTAACGAGCCCCTCATTTCCAAACCCTATTATCGCGCGAAAGCTTAGCGAGGGCCTCGGTTCTGGCAGCCTTGATGCCAAGGTAGCATAAGAGGGTTTCCCGCCAGTTGACCGCTCATGACAGGCTGTAGACGTTCGCGTCACGCCCCGGGGGTTGAAAAAGAAGGTCCCCTTCTCCCCGTGTAGTCTGAAGTGGCGCTGGCTACCACCCTCAAGCGTCAGATACAGTGTAAATATAAATACCCCAGAAAGTGAAGCAGAACACAGTCGCCCAGATAGCCGAGTTGGTAAGGCATTCGAGATCTAATCGAAAGGCGTGGGTTCGGTCCCCACTCTGGGCGCGTGTTTTTCTTTCTTTCTTTCTCACGTAATTAACAAAAAGTTAATAATAATGTAACGTCACTAACGGTAAAAAAATAGTCTAACCTTCCCCTATGCCTTCTTTGGCGTTGTAGACTGCTGGCATTTCTTTCTGTATTTCCTAACGAGCCCCTCATTTCCAAACCCTATTATCGCGCGAAAGCTTAGCGAGGGCCTCGGTTCTGGCAGCCTTGATGCCAAGGTAGCATAAGAGGGTTTCCCGCCAGTTGACCGCTCATGACAGGCTGTAGACGTTCGCGTCACGCCCCGGGGGTTGAAAAAGAAGGTCCCCTTCTCCCCGTGTAGTCTGAAGTGGCGCTGGCTACCACCCTCAAGCGTCAGATACAGTGTAAATATAAATACCCCAGAAAGTGAAGCAGAACACAGTCGCCCAGATAGCCGAGTTGGTAAGGCATTCGAGATCTAATCGAAAGGCGTGGGTTCGGTCCCCACTCTGGGCGCGTGTTTTTCTTTCTTTCTTTCTCACGTAATTAACAAAAAGTTAATAATAATGTAACGTCACTAACGGTAAAAAAATAGTCTAACCTTCCCCTATGCCTTCTTTGGCGTTGTAGACTGCTGGCATTTCTTTCTGTATTTCCTAACGAGCCCCTCATTTCCAAACCCTATTATCGCGCGAAAGCTTAGCGAGGGCCTCGGTTCTGGCAGCCTTGATGCCAAGGTAGCATAAGAGGGTTTCCCGCCAGTTGACCGCTCATGACAGGCTGTAGACGTTCGCGTCACGCCCCGGGGGTTGAAAAAGAAGGTCCCCTTCTCCCCGTGTAGTCTGAAGTGGCGCTGGCTACCACCCTCAAGCGTCAGATACAGTGTAAATATAAATACCCCAGAAAGTGAAGCAGAACACAGTCGCCCAGATAGCCGAGTTGGTAAGGCATTCGAGATCTAATCGAAAGGCGTGGGTTCGGTCCCCACTCTGGGCGCGTGTTTTTCTTTCTTTCTTTCTCACGTAATTAACAAAAAGTTAATAATAATGTAACGTCACTAACGGTAAAAAAATAGTCTAACCTTCCCCTATGCCTTCTTTGGCGTTGTAGACTGCTGGCATTTCTTTCTGTATTTCCTAACGAGCCCCTCATTTCCAAACCCTATTATCGCGCGAAAGCTTAGCGAGGGCCTCGGTTCTGGCAGCCTTGATGCCAAGGTAGCATAAGAGGGTTTCCCGCCAGTTGACCGCTCATGACAGGCTGTAGACGTTCGCGTCACGCCCCGGGGGTTGAAAAAGAAGGTCCCCTTCTCCCCGTGTAGTCTGAAGTGGCGCTGGCTACCACCCTCAAGCGTCAGATACAGTGTAAATATAAATACCCCAGAAAGTGAAGCAGAACACAGTCGCCCAGATAGCCGAGTTGGTAAGGCATTCGAGATCTAATCGAAAGGCGTGGGTTCGGTCCCCACTCTGGGCGCGTGTTTTTCTTTCTTTCTTTCTCACGTAATTAACAAAAAGTTAATAATAATGTAACGTCACTAACGGTAAAAAAATAGTCTAACCTTCCCCTATGCCTTCTTTGGCGTTGTAGACTGCTGGCATTTCTTTCTGTATTTCCTAACGAGCCCCTCATTTCCAAACCCTATTATCGCGCGAAAGCTTAGCGAGGGCCTCGGTTCTGGCAGCCTTGATGCCAAGGTAGCATAAGAGGGTTTCCCGCCAGTTGACCGCTCATGACAGGCTGTAGACGTTCGCGTCACGCCCCGGGGGTTGAAAAAGAAGGTCCCCTTCTCCCCGTGTAGTCTGAAGTGGCGCTGGCTACCACCCTCAAGCGTCAGATACAGTGTAAATATAAATACCCCAGAAAGTGAAGCAGAACACAGTCGCCCAGATAGCCGAGTTGGTAAGGCATTCGAGATCTAATCGAAAGGCGTGGGTTCGGTCCCCACTCTGGGCGCGTGTTTTTCTTTCTTTCTTTCTCACGTAATTAACAAAAAGTTAATAATAATGTAACGTCACTAACGGTAAAAAAATAGTCTAACCTTCCCCTATGCCTTCTTTGGCGTTGTAGACTGCTGGCATTTCTTTCTGTATTTCCTAACGAGCCCCTCATTTCCAAACCCTATTATCGCGCGAAAGCTTAGCGAGGGCCTCGGTTCTGGCAGCCTTGATGCCAAGGTAGCATAAGAGGGTTTCCCGCCAGTTGACCGCTCATGACAGGCTGTAGACGTTCGCGTCACGCCCCGGGGGTTGAAAAAGAAGGTCCCCTTCTCCCCGTGTAGTCTGAAGTGGCGCTGGCTACCACCCTCAAGCGTCAGATACAGTGTAAATATAAATACCCCAGAAAGTGAAGCAGAACACAGTCGCCCAGATAGCCGAGTTGGTAAGGCATTCGAGATCTAATCGAAAGGCGTGGGTTCGGTCCCCACTCTGGGCGCGTGTTTTTCTTTCTTTCTTTCTCACGTAATTAACAAAAAGTTAATAATAATGTAACGTCACTAACGGTAAAAAAATAGTCTAACCTTCCCCTATGCCTTCTTTGGCGTTGTAGACTGCTGGCATTTCTTTCTGTATTTCCTAACGAGCCCCTCATTTCCAAACCCTATTATCGCGCGAAAGCTTAGCGAGGGCCTCGGTTCTGGCAGCCTTGATGCCAAGGTAGCATAAGAGGGTTTCCCGCCAGTTGACCGCTCATGACAGGCTGTAGACGTTCGCGTCACGCCCCGGGGGTTGAAAAAGAAGGTCCCCTTCTCCCCGTGTAGTCTGAAGTGGCGCTGGCTACCACCCTCAAGCGTCAGATACAGTGTAAATATAAATACCCCAGAAAGTGAAGCAGAACACAGTCGCCCAGATAGCCGAGTTGGTAAGGCATTCGAGATCTAATCGAAAGGCGTGGGTTCGGTCCCCACTCTGGGCGCGTGTTTTTCTTTCTTTCTTTCTCACGTAATTAACAAAAAGTTAATAATAATGTAACGTCACTAACGGTAAAAAAATAGTCTAACCTTCCCCTATGCCTTCTTTGGCGTTGTAGACTGCTGGCATTTCTTTCTGTATTTCCTAACGAGCCCCTCATTTCCAAACCCTATTATCGCGCGAAAGCTTAGCGAGGGCCTCGGTTCTGGCAGCCTTGATGCCAAGGTAGCATAAGAGGGTTTCCCGCCAGTTGACCGCTCATGACAGGCTGTAGACGTTCGCGTCACGCCCCGGGGGTTGAAAAAGAAGGTCCCCTTCTCCCCGTGTAGTCTGAAGTGGCGCTGGCTACCACCCTCAAGCGTCAGATACAGTGTAAATATAAATACCCCAGAAAGTGAAGCAGAACACAGTCGCCCAGATAGCCGAGTTGGTAAGGCATTCGAGATCTAATCGAAAGGCGTGGGTTCGGTCCCCACTCTGGGCGCGTGTTTTTCTTTCTTTCTTTCTCACGTAATTAACAAAAAGTTAATAATAATGTAACGTCACTAACGGTAAAAAAATAGTCTAACCTTCCCCTATGCCTTCTTTGGCGTTGTAGACTGCTGGCATTTCTTTCTGTATTTCCTAACGAGCCCCTCATTTCCAAACCCTATTATCGCGCGAAAGCTTAGCGAGGGCCTCGGTTCTGGCAGCCTTGATGCCAAGGTAGCATAAGAGGGTTTCCCGCCAGTTGACCGCTCATGACAGGCTGTAGACGTTCGCGTCACGCCCCGGGGGTTGAAAAAGAAGGTCCCCTTCTCCCCGTGTAGTCTGAAGTGGCGCTGGCTACCACCCTCAAGCGTCAGATACAGTGTAAATATAAATACCCCAGAAAGTGAAGCAGAACACAGTCGCCCAGATAGCCGAGTTGGTAAGGCATTCGAGATCTAATCGAAAGGCGTGGGTTCGGTCCCCACTCTGGGCGCGTGTTTTTCTTTCTTTCTTTCTCACGTAATTAACAAAAAGTTAATAATAATGTAACGTCACTAACGGTAAAAAAATAGTCTAACCTTCCCCTATGCCTTCTTTGGCGTTGTAGACTGCTGGCATTTCTTTCTGTATATATATATATATATATATATATATATATATATATATATATATATATATATATATATATATATACCGAAAGAAAGGCCGGCAAAGTGGAAGGAATTCTTCGGTTTTTTATAAATATTTAGGTTTTATAAATATTTTTTCAATGAAAGAAAGTGAAGAAAACCATGCTTTCCGAGTGGGATCCGAGCCGACGACATTCAGAATACCGTTCTGATGCGATGCAAACTTTCTTCTTCAGAGACAATGGCAGCCTACCATTGTCCCTGACGAAGAAAGTGTATGACAGCTGCACCTTACCGGTACTCACCTACGGGGCAGAAACTTGGAGGCTAACTAAGAGGGTTCAACTTAAATTGAGGACGACTCAGCGCGCAACGGAACGGAAGATGATAGGTGTGACATTAAGGGACAAGAAGAGAGCGGAGTGGGTCAGGGAACAAACGCGTGTTAAGGACATAATAGTAGAAATTAAGAAGAAGAAATGGACGTGGGCAGGGCATGTAATTCAAAGACAAGATAACCGTTGGTGGATCCCTAGAGAAGGCAAGCGTGGCAGGGGGCGGCAGAAAGTTATACGGGCAGATGAGATCAAGAAGTTTGCGGGGATAAATTGGTCGCAGTTAGCACAGAACCGGGATAATTGGAGATTAATGGGAGAGGCCTTTGCCCTGCAGTGGGCGTAGATAGACTGGCGTCGTCGATGACGACGACGATGATGATTATGATGACGACAAACTACGAACCCGGGTGGGTTCGGATGAAGCATGTTTTTTCCACTTTCGTTCTTCAATTCCAAAAATAAATGTACCTAAATATAAAAAAAATCCGGATGAATTCCTTCCACTTTGCCTTGATTGATTGTAGGCTTTAACGCGCCGACGCAACGCAGGCGATGAGGCGCGCCGTAGTGGAGGGCTCCGGATTAATTTTGACCACCTCGGGATCTTTAACGTGCGCAGAAATCTCGCACACACGGGCGTTTTTGCTTTTCGCCTTCCACTTTGCCTTCCTTGGCGTTCTTGAGTGCTGGCTTTTCTTTCTTGTTTTCTTAAACGAGTCCGCCATTTCATATTCTAGTTCTCTACACCATATACCATATGTACTCGATTCTAAGCACCCCCTTTTTCCTCCGATCGCGATGCCCAAACTGAGGGGGGTGCTTGGTGCTTGGATAGGAAAAAACAAATTAACCCCCCCCCCGCACACACTTTTTTTGCGGAGGTATCTAGATGAGACGGGTGCAAGGAATAACATTTCAGAGAAAAATTTGCACAGACAGTGAACCCACTGATTATGTCTGATACTCAGTCACCCTAACTACCACTCGAGTCCGTTGCACCGTCAGAGCCGTCGCTTTCTGTATCCCAAAGTAGGTTGTCTTCTGTTCCATCGACGTGGTTTGTAATTGAACACTTCATAAATGACCTGGTCACAACATCAACCTGGATCCGCTAACACGGGTCCTAAATCCACTTTGCGATGGTTGCTTAGAAAAGGGGGTGCTAGATTCGCATGCAAACTTTTTTCCGAATTTTTTTTTCTGAAAGTAGGGGAGGGTGCTTAGAATCACAAAAATACGGATATGTAGCATGCAGAATGCTGATTTTAATAACGTTTTTTTTTCTATTAGTAAAAACATACATCCTTAGTGAGTACGAAACAATTTTTTACTGTGGGTGGGGGAGGAGGGATGCGGATTGGATCGCTAAGCTGTTAAATAACATTAGCGTCATGTACGTGAGAATTTATGCGCACTGAGTGTTGCGACTGGTACAAGATCAAAGCGGATGGGCCAACGAAATTTGTAGATTATTTGGGTCGAATTTCACGTGAAGTGCACTTTCTTAAAGGAACAGACATCGCTGTCAGGCGTCCTTACAGTCTGTGCTTCTGTCCGTGTTTGTTCACTATGCACGCGGTACCAACGCCGCCATCATCCTGCTCACAAGACTCCGTCAGTCACTGAACTCCATCTGTTGTGAAGCTGTTGTGTTTTTGCAATGTGTTTACTGTGCGAACTGTGACTTGCCGGTGCGGCATGACTGCGTGTGAGGGATAACGCGCGTTACGGTTTTCTGGCTCGAGTGAAAGCTTTGTTTGCTAATGTGTATATAACTGCAAATATATAAATTACCTGCACGTTGAGAAAGCGTTAACATCTATATATGTTACTGTACAGTGAATATTTTTGCTTAAACATGAAATAAACTCTGTCCGTTAAAAAATTTACAAAATAAGTCATTCGTGTGATGGACAGTCGTTTGGGAGTGCAATGGCGCCAGTATTTCAGCGCATGCATAGTTTTATTAAAACATGGCCTCACAAGTTTTTTCCTTATAGCGGATCACCACAGCCTATGTGTTCTGCACTGCATTGTGGGACAAACAAAAGGTACGGTGCGGAACTGACAGGGAACCGAATCATTCACTTTTGTTACAATTTCCTGCAGGACCAAACGTCCCGTATGCAGAGCTCATGACCAAACCTGACTTCCGTGGATGAAACAAATATTGTTGCTTCAGGTATTGCGCACGAAAAAAATGACAAAATCTCTAAGCGGCTCTTTATAACGCATTGATTGCGAAAGCACGAGAGTCCATGCCAGGGCCGTACCCAGAAATTTTTTTCGGGGGAGGTTATGAATTTTGGGAAGGGGATGGGTTTGTCGAAAGCAACAGTAAGTATTGTTTACATGCTGCTTGGAAAAGATTTCGGGAGGGGTTCGAACCCCCAAACCCCCCCTCTGGGTACGGCCCTGGTCCATGCCATTTTCGAACGTGTCCGCTCATTCAGAGAAAAAGTGTTTATTAAGCTGAAAATATTTACAAGGCGAAGTTTTGCCTCTCGACAGAGGGCACAGGTCTCGCCGGGGGAGAAAAGAACATTGAAGAAGAAGAAGAAAAAAAGGCAGTGAAGGGGCATTGGAAAATTAAATATGATGCTATTAAAAGGCTATGTACAGACTATACGCCTCGAGCGCGGCCTGTAGGGGCGCCACTGAAATCCCCCTAGCGGCCCGTTTCGGAAGCAGGCGCGGGAGTCCGCGCCCCGCTCCCCAGTGCCTCCGCTGCTTTTGCGGCACGTTCACGCCTGATATTTACCGTTTGCGGGCGTTTGAAATCCATGTTTATGTGGAGCAGTCACTCTGTTCACAAATAGGGTGTGTTTGTTTACACGAGAGTGTAAATGTTTCTGACGCGATCTTAGTGTGATATATTCGGTCTATATAAGCGCCAGGTGTGTGTCACAGGCCAGCGTCGCGGAAGCGGCGTATGAAGGAGCCGATTGTAGTTACACTGACCTGAATTTACTAGTCGTGTATCCGTAACCACCGGTTCCTCAGATGTTCATGCTACGGCTATGCACTACGATTTAAATCGGTTTTGTGCGCTTACATAATCAGCGGAGCACTCATACCTGACCGCACGCCAGTTACGTTTGCCAGTATTATACCTCAGATATTGACCACCACCATTTACAGGCCAGTCTGTGTTAATTACGGGAATATTCAACAAAAGTACGATGGACAATGCATAATTATACTCGGGGATCAGCACACGACAGAGTCGTCTTGTCGTGAGGTGAGCGCCCGCAAACATTAATCTGCCACATATATCATCTGCGAGCAGCGCGGAAAAATATAATCCGCGTCCGCGACTAAATGCTTCTTCGAAATATCGTCATATGGCACAGGGGGCCTGCAGATTAAAGCAGATACTGAAATCAGAAGGCCTTATCACATACCACACTCTTCCAACGACACCTTTCATCGCTTGTTGAACAGCCCTGTATATTTCAAAAAATGCGTCCGCCGTACGATCGGCTCTTCGTTGAAGTGGAAAAAACAAAAGGAAAGTGAACGAGAAATTTGTGCGTGGGATTACAAAGCGTTCATTGCTTGATTCCGCTCCGCATTTGTACACAGCGTCCCCCCCCCCTCTTCCCCCCCTCCCCAATGTCTCGCGAAATAGCAGTGCATTTCGCGTATAGTTGGTCTAGTGAACCCTACCTTAACTTTCGACGAACGTCTTTAGCGTGTCAGAAGCTGCACTGTTTTTTTTTTTTCATTTCCGTTGGAGCTATTATGTTTCTTAATTCTGCACTTGCACAGCATTTATGTTTCCGTGGTTTCATTAACTTGCTTTGGTTCTTGCTATATGGCGTGTGTGGGCACATATTTAACGACGCACAGGCTTGGAATATACTTAAAATTTTCAAAGGTTTATATTCTTATAAAAGGCATAAGTTATTGTCCGGGATTGGGTAATCACATCACCGAAACATATTTTTCTTCGACGTATATATTCGAAACGAAGCCGCATTCGTTGCCCACGCTGCAAAATGAAGCCGACCTCTCATTGTGACAGTATCAGGTCTATACGAGGCGACAGTAGAATTCATTTGTTCGTGATGATTTGGAGGTGACATGGGTGATATGTTGCTGCCGTCGCCGACGCCCGGAAGAGCGGCGACGAAACGCGCAGAACCGCGTCCCCGGGTAGCTCTTGCAGGCGATCGCGTACTCTACGAAGACGCAGCTGCTTTTTAAGTGACCTAAACGTACTCTTTGCTTATAGACGTCACCATAACAAGTTTTTTTAGGGCGCGAAAAGGCGAAAAGAAGCGAAACAGAACCAAAACACTGCACGAGCCCCTATCAGCCACGCAGCACAAATCCCGTCAACGCCGCGGAGAAGCGGCGGCAGGCGGCGCAGCGATCGCGAAGCTCGAGGCGTATATACATACACACACAGATTATATACAGACATACAGATACAGATTATATACAGATTATATTATATATACATACTATTTACACGCTTATGCGGGCTGGATCATGTATTTGCATATGTACAGTGAATAAATTATTATTATTATTATTATTACACGCACTCACACACACACACACACGCACACAAAAAGGGTTAACGGGGGTGGATACTGGTTTCGACAGTTCATGAGCGGGTGTTCAGGCCCGACTCGTCGAGGTACGAGAGGAGCAGCCTGGAGGCCTCTCGGTGCAGCATGAAGGGTCCCCGAGGACGCAGGGGCTACCCTCTGCAGTGCTTGAGGGTAGCCCCTGCCGCCGGTACCCATCCAGCTGCTCGCCACGCAGGCAGCGCTGCGGCATGTGGAGCGCCTACACCAAGCACCTGGAGGTGACAACCTCCTGGCCAGCCTTTGCTCGAAAGGCCAATCCCGCATGGGCAGCATGGCCGCTCTATTTGAGGACTATGTTGAAGTCCGCTCATTCAGCGGTACTCCCACGGAAGCAAAAATCCATTTTTCTCTTTCAACTCCCCGCGTACTACCTATTATTTGTAGCCAGCTAGGTTAAATGTTGGGGGTTGACAGGAGGCCGGAGCCTGTGGGTAATAGAGGGGGAAAGTGGGTTTAGGGGGGATTACCACATGCAGTGGTCCTGGTGTCCAGTACACAGCCGTCCTTGCAGAGAGGGGAGGGATGAGAAAAGGGATAGGAGAATGTACGAAAGAGTGTGGGTCTGAATGAGATGCCATGCAGGCGCTCTTCAGCCCCGAGAAGAGAGGTGCAGCAGGGGCTAGAAGGAGGCGACAGAAGCGGTAGTGGGATAGAGTTATAGCAGACCGGGAAACCGGTCCCGGTACGCTACCCGGTAAGCGATCGGCGTTACTGCGCGTGCGCAGAAACGGAAAAACTGGTTGTGCGCATGTGTAGGTGTACCGGGTACCGTACCGGGACCGGATCTCCGATCTGCTATAACTACCGTGTGTACCGTGCGTATAAGACGTGCACTGCGCATGCACGCGCGGGCATGGTGAGGCGGGCTACCCCTCAGCGGAGCGAATGGGCGGGAACGGCATGGCCCGCCGGCCGTCAGTGGAACTAAGCCACCATACCAGAACGAATGCCCACATGCCTAGTCGGGTACCGGTACAAAGCTAATCGTCCGGACGGAAGTGAACGGTGAGCGACCGCGTTGAAAGCCGCGTTGAAACCAACACTGAAAGCCCTGCTACATGGCTTTGCTTTGGAGGTTGCAGATGCAACACGGAGCTCTTAGTGGCTGGTGCTAAGTCCGTCCATGACGTGGACCGCCGGCTGCCCATGACAAAATTCCTCGTACAGATTAACTGTTTTTTTTTTCCTTTGGCGTGAATCATAGCGCCTGACCGGTGGCGCCGTTAGGTCGGCTCTTCGTGCTTTGGCAGGCTTTCTGAAGCATAGCTTTCTCTCCATAACTGTCAGTGGCGCCGACGGCAGACGGGCGTCTCAGTGGCAGGCACCGTGTGCCAAGGCCATACATAAAGCGTCCGCGCATGAAACATGAAACAACAAGTCTGCTTGGCGTTCTCCTCACACCCTCCATACCATGGTGCTCCATACTCGGCGCGCAATGCAGAGCGTTGTGACTTGTAAGCCGACCTGGTAAGCATCTACCGAGAATACGGCGCCAACCTGTCGGCCGTCTGTCTGTATGATGCAGCGCGACCCCGAGGCTCCAGCAACGGCATGTTCAAATGTCCATTGATTGATTGATTGATTGTAGGGTTGAACGCGCCGACACAACGCAGGCGATGAGGCACGCCGTAGTGGAGGGCTGCGGATTAATTTTGACCACCTGGGGATCTTTAACGTGCGCCGAAATCTCGTACACACGGGCGTTTTTGCTTTTCGCCTCCACCAGAAAAGCGGCCGCCGCGGCTGGGAATCAAACCCGCGACGTCGTGCTCAGCAGCACAATTCCTTAGCCACTGAGCCACTGTGGCGGGTGTAATATCCCAGCAGTAGGCATTCTTTGGTGTGTATCACACCAGGTAAGCAGCATGCTTCAGCAAAATTTCTGCCTAAATCATCTGTGCCCATGCCCGATGCTAGGAGCACAGCCAGTAGTGCTTGTAAGAGGACGAGCTTCATTAGGTGCAAAACAAGGTGCCGAGTACTGGGAATCATCTTCCCAGGACAGTGCCAGTGCAATGCATAATTCTGTGAAGATAGGAGTCAATGGTAAACTAGCCATCATGATGCTATGCTTTAAAAACCATTAAATTTTAGTACTACCCACAAAGTATTACTGCTAGAAGAGAATCCTGCTAAATTTGATTTTAGGTCTACCGCCCCATGAACCACGGTGACGAAAACAAAAATAGCATGAGGACTCAAACTTGGGTCAGTGGGTAGCAGGGGCGGATCCAGGTTTTTTCTGAGGGGGGAGTCAGCTTCTACCAGTGATGATGATAATGATGATAAAAAGGAGGATGAGGATAGTAGTCGTTTTTTTATTCACTGAAATATTTCAAACCACAAATACAAGAAATAGAAAAAAATATCCAACTAGACTTTTTCTACAACCTGAGGGGTCATCTTCTAGGGGGTACAAATTCCCAAATTGAGGGGGGGGGGAGCTCAGGACATCCGGACCCCCCCTCTTGATCCGCCAATGGTGGGTAGTGTCAAGTATGCACTTGAGAGTCGGCCCATTCTGTTGGTGCACTGCTGACATGTCAGCAAACAGTAAGAATTCTTTTGTGCTGCATATTTAATGTGGGTTGCTTGCCTGTATTAGCAACATGACTGAAACATAAAAGCCCCTGGCTGTGGGATAACTGCTTTCCATGGTGTGTTCTCTACTTACGTGTTGACTTCACTTATCCCTTATCTTGCCTGGCGTGAAAAGCGATGGTTGATCCCAAACAGGGTTGCCAGGTTCTCAGAAGGAGAAGTCGCCGTGAAATTGCCGAAAATAGCCGCAAAAGACACCACCTCTAACTGAATGTATGAAAAGGAGCCAGAAAAGTCGCCATTTTCAGCAAGGCGATGCTAGTACGCACTCTTTGATTACCTTCACAAAGAAAAAATGCAGAAATTACGAGAAGTAGAAAACCGCATAACGAATTTTATTCGTTTGCTGTGGTACGAGAAAGCGACAGTGGTTGATTAAAACACCAAAATATGCAAGTTTAAGTAAAGCATTCAAAGAATAAGGGCTTAAAACAGGTGTTTGCTGCGCACCATGTTTGGCCACTTTTGCTGCCTCTTAACATTCTCGTGCCTATTACACATTGTCGTACACACTTCGCACCACTCAGCATGAAATCCCAAGCTCGTAAACTGCTGAAGCATTACATTTAAACCGACGGCATTGTTTGAAGGCCTTGACGCTATTCATATGACATCAGGTGCCAAATATTAAAGTAGGGGTGTGCGAATATTCGAAACTTCGAATATTCGATTCGCATTTTTTGGTATTCGATTCGATTCGAATGACTTTATGGTTCGAAATATTCGAACCACCCAAAACTAAAAAAAAAAAAAAGAAAAAAAAAAAATTCAGAGCGTGTTTCAGCAACAAAGTGGCGAAGCATATACACGGCGAACGGTACGTGCTTTCGCAGACTGTATCGGTGTTGTTTTCTGCTCGCGAAAACGCTCTGCGCACGCCCAACGCGCGCTGACACCGCCGGGAAACCACCCCCACGCTGCGCACGGCGCGGCCGCCGGCGTCAACATGGCGTCGGCTCCAGCCGCGAAGTGGCGCGGGCGCTCGAGCGACCGCTTCTAACCGCTCTTTAAAATGCGGCTCAAGGGAGACCGGAAGTTGCTTGTGCGGTAATGGAGCTGATAATGCATGCGAAAATGGTACTATAAAACATAAGGCGCCGCTAGAAAACGCCCGTAAAATATTTGCCGGGGTGCTAAGCCTAACCATCTCCGGCGGAGCCAAGCCGGCTGTCTCGATCTCATCGCAAGTAGTCAGGCTCCTCCAATCTGCTGTGTGTGTCGTGCGTCATTTTCTGACCGAGGTAGGCGCTACCGCGGGCGCGAAATCGTCGATACGGGCGTGAAAATACAGCGCTCGCAGAGTCGAGGCGAGCGAATCCCGTGCAAAAACGCACCATGCGGTTCATGCTTGACTGTTGCGGCGTGTAGCGAGCTTGAGCACAGCGAGTGAGGAGACGAGCGCGAAGCTTTACGTGCTCCAGAAAGGACTGCTTTGCGACATGGGGGTTTAAAAAAGGCAGAAAAAATCATGGATTTGTTCATGCGAAAGTAAGAAAAGAAATAAACGAAAACTTTTTTTCAGCGCTCAATTTTTTGGTCTGTGTTGGTTCATACGAATTTCGGATGATACGAATATTTTTCGCGGTCCCGCAAGATTAGTATCATCGAGATTTTACTGTATCAGCGCGCAGCAATGTGCATGGGCTCGGGCATGCCAGCCACTAGTGTCTCAAGTGAGCGGCTACTTTCGGTATCTGGTGGAGTCGTGACGAGCAGGAGGTTGTCACTGCTCCCCGAACATGTCGAGCAGTTAAACTTTCTCCAGTTAACATTTAAGTGAGTGCAGACCTTAACCTGTTGAGTGCAATGGTATTGTGTAATTTCTAATTTTACTTTGTATGATTTGTTGTGCAATAAAGTTGCAGTTTTTGTGTCTCTAGATCATGGTTTCTCAAACTGGGTTCCATGGAACCTAGGGGTTCCGCAAGCCCCTCCTCGGGGTTCCGCGAGCCACTGATAAATTTTCTCTCACTCCGCACTTGCCAAGTAACTTAGATGGCGAACACGAGGTTCGATCGATCTAAGGAACCTTTATTACTCATGTCCTAGTGTCACTAAGCACATCTCAGTGCATAACACAAAGGCGTGAGCTGTGCAATAAATCCCGCCAACAGCTTGTAGCCAGCAAGACTCTGAAAACAGGCCGCATGGTTAAACTATTGCACTTGAATCTCGGCCTTATATTACGCCCATGCGCATTTCTCCTGTTTGAATATAGGTGCCGCTAGCGTATGCACTCACATAAAGTCGACATTCACGTGCAATAGATTCAAAAGAAAGCAAGCTTGCTTCCTTTTGAATTGATTGCACGTGAATGTAGCGTGAATGGAATGCAAAAATGGCGAGGGGGGGGGGGGGTTCCTTGGCACTTAGCGGAGCTTAGCAGGGTTCCCTGGGACAAACATGCCCGAGAACCCCTGCTCTAGATGGTGAAAACTTTAATTTTACAAAAAACAATAAGTATTCGTATTCGAAAAATATTCGAAAAATATTCGATTCGATTCGAACTTTGTTTTTATTATTCAAATTCGCTTCGAAATTAAAAAATTGATATTCGCACACCCCTATTAAAAAGAGCAAGGCAAATTTCCATTTGTGCCGGTAAGTAGCGCTGTACGGTTTTGTGTTTGGGTGAATGATTCATCTAGACTTTGCCAGATCGCTGTCATCTGCCTGAAAGTTTGTTCTGTTCCGTTTGTTCAGTTTGTCTCGACGGCTGAAATGCACTGAAAGGTCCGATAGGGCACTTTTTGTGGAAAGTGGGGTGTCGGAAGTGTCTGGAAATACAGTGGAATCTCGATAAATGGAAATCGGTTAAACAGAACAAACGTTTAAACGGAACAAACGTTTCTCAATTGGTTGGTTTTGTATTAAGTCAATGTAAAAAAAATTTCGTTAATCGGAACTCAAATTTTCCGACCACCGCATAAACGGAACCGAAAACAGACTCGAAATGGCAACTATTTCGGCAAGAGCAGCGCAATCGCGGTACGCATCACTGTTCCCCCCTCTCGTCCCGGATATTTTCCGGTTTCTGCCTCTGGCGATTTCTGATTTTCTCTGACTTAGTGCGGTGTATCTGTCTTTGTGCGGTGGTTTACGACTTCGTGCGATGTCGTATGCGACATTTCGTCGCGAAGCCAGCATACGACGGCAGTGCAAAAACGACCGCGCAATGCGCTTGCGTTGTCCAGGAAGATTGAGGTAATCAACGACTTCGAGAGTGGCCGCTTCACAAAAAAGACGCTAGCGACGAAGTACGGTGTCCCCGGGAGTAGCCTGACCAGAAAATTACAGGACAAGAACAAGCTGCGAGAGGCTTTCAAAAAGTCAGGCTTTGGTCCTGAACGGAAAAGGACTGCAAGTGTCTGACCACGAAGACTTTGAGAAGCACTTCATAGTTTGGCTAAGGAGAGCCCGCAGTGAGAACATCCTCATAAGCCGGCCACTCATTCATGCGAAAGGAGAATTCGTCCTTCACCTCGACATAGACAGCTTCGCATGCGGTGAAGGGTCGCCTCTTCACGTCACTTCGGGACCATGCGTCGTGAAGACCATTCTACGATGCTGAATCCATTCTCTCTCTAAACGAAACATATTTTCCCGGTCCGTAGAGGTTCCGTTTAACGATAGTCTACTGTATATGAAATCAAGAGTGCTAAAAGGAGCCAGAAATTAGCCAAGTCACCACACAGAAATTTCTGTCGCCACGAGTCTCGAAAAGTCACCAGTTTGGCGACAAATCGCCAGACCTGGCAACCCTGACCTCGGAGACCACAACTGCAGTTAGTACTGCCACCTATTATTATTCCATGCTGTTTCTGTTGTACCTGACAATTATTCAAGGCAGGATATCTACCATTATTAGCTGCACCACAAGACTATGCTTCAGGGACAGAACAAGAGACAGAGAAGTAAGTATGGCAGAAGAGATTTATACTGGAAGCACAGCCCACCCTGCAGGTTCAACCCCAAAAGTGCAGGTCTTGCTTCACGGTGTCCCTGTTATCTCTCCTCTGGCGAGTGACTGCACTGGCTTCGCCTTTCACAATCACCTTCTTGCTCCGTGAGCGCTCCTTGCTTGTCAGCTGCTTCTTCACGCGTGCCTTGATCTCTTCAGGTGCAATCGTAGTGCAGCTCGTCACACTGTAGGTCCTCACGCTTCTCACATCGTCACTCCCATCACGACCAACTCCTCCATCAGCTCTTACAAGTTCTGGAACAACATCCTCTTCTTCACCATTCGCCTGCTTCTCTATGTGTTTTTTCAAAGAAAGAGGAGACAAGTCGGCAGCAGAGAGCTGCACGGACCCATCACAGCTCCCAGTAACGCCTGCCTTAGACTGGTCCTCTTCCCCTTCATTCCCTGTGGTCACTTGGTCAGTGCCCTGAAGATCTTGGGAACTTTCGCTATGCATCGACTGCAGCCGCGTGTCAGCTATGAAGCGTTCCATCATGCAACTCCCGGCTTTTTGAGCAGTTTTTTGTCTGTTCTGCTCCTCTTCAGGGCAGCCAGCTTCATTTAAGTCCCTTGCGTCCTTTGAGGTCTCCCCCTCACTCTCACTGGAATCCTCTTCGACATCTTCTCTCATCTGCTGCACAGCCTATGAGAAAATTTTAGCATGAGTCAAAAAACCCAACCAATGCTTGCCTGCAGGCTAACTTAACCGGCTTAGAACAAGGGGGTCTAAAAGGAAGCACAGTAACAGCTCATTGATAAGTGGTGGTGTCAATATTTTAAACAAATGCGCCAGTTTACATTTCATGGTAGGGGGTGCACAGGGGGAACAGACGAAGACAACAAGACAAGAACAGACGTCTGCAGACAAAGACCACAAGAAGAAGACAGAAGTCCAACGATGGTACCACTTGCCTGGGGTACTTCCTCCTGATTTGCTCGCTTGTTTGTGCTGTATGCCACGATAAAATACTAACTACTTTAAAGTGGTTGCATTTTAAGCTAAATGCATTTAATGTCTAATGAAGTCACTGTGCACAGTCACTGCGCACAGACTCACGAAGTCACAGTGCACAGACTCATGAAACATTTGAGTTCATGATGCAACAAAACCTCCACTTCTGGCACAGAAAACACCAGAGAAAACACCCCGAACACTGTGGGCTTGACGCAAATGCGACCACAAAAAATGCAGGGAACAGGCGTGCCATACCTCATCCAGTTCTGCTTTCACCTCCTTGGAAAAGCCACTGGCTGCTGTTTCCAGATCGAGGGCGTCGTCTCTCCTGCAAATCGGATTAGTGGCCAATTTTAATTTACGCGTAGACTATCAGGATCACATAAATATATCTGACACTAGCACTGTGGTGTGAAGTAGCTCAACACCGCCCCGAGACATCCAAATGCCAATGTTGACTTGGATGCGCAGGAAGTGTGTATGCGAAAGCGGTTGACCTTTGCGAGTTGAGACAAAGGTGGTAAGACCGGCTGCACGAATGCCACTCAAGATTCAAAGCAACATTTGTAGGGTTGCTGTCTCTACTGCATCATCAGCAGGTTCTGATTTCCGTCCCACCATCTCACAGCCTCTGTAAAGCTAGCCTCAGAGGAAATTCTCATCTAACCTTATGTAGCGAGAGGATGTACTTTTGCTACTGCTTATAATAGCAGAACGTACTGAGTTGCAGCAACACTCCAAGACACAAATATATATTTTTTTTTTAGAATTCAAATTTTGGGGTTTTACGCACCGAAGCTACACTTGGGCTGCGAGACATGCCATCGCGAAGGGCTCTGGATTATTCTTTAATGAGCACTGAAATATCGACACAAGGGCGTTTTTGCTTTTCCCTTTCATCTGAAAAGCAGCAGCAGTAAAAAATTAAGCTAGGGGTAAGAAACACAGCTTGATGAATACCATAAAGGACCGATATTTAAACTCAGCTGAGCATCGCCATTCAGCGAATTGCCAGCATTCACGCGTTTAACTCTTACTACAAAACATTGGGGAAAGTTCAACAGAATAATGTCTATTGTACCAGGAGTATGCTACATCCAGAATAAGGGAAGGACATTATATGAGGTATGGTTTCAAAGCTCAAATTACCAAAATTATCATTTCGTGAAAAGTTGTGTGATGACACTAGCAAACTGCACTACCTTTTCCCAGTAGAGTGAAAAAGTTGCAGCCAACTGACTGCCCCTTGCATTTGGCTCTCTCCACAAAAGAAAGTAAATAGCTTTCAGGACTTACTCGATATCGCTGAACTTCGGATAAAGTTCACTTTCGTAGCCAAAGCGTTTCTTGAAGAATTCCCTCACGCAGTTGACGTCCCGATCAAAGTACCTAAACGGAGGAAACAAACCGACATAATAAAAACCTGAAACAATCAAGGACAAACTTCAAGTGTGAAAGGAAATAAGCCTGAACATTGAAATCAGTTCACTAGCAGAAATAAAACATGTTGGAAAACAGCACGCCAAGGAAACAGTGCCAAAGAAATCCCATCGTTATAACCGATAATTGTGATAAGCAGGTTGCGAAAGAAAGACCAAACAGAGCTTACGCGATTTTATTTGCATGCAAGCAAGGTCGTACTACTACTACTTATTTGCAGAAAATAAAACATAATCGGTAAGCCTTGTTTCTGCGCGTGAAGCTGGCACCCATATTTTTCGAGAGCATCTATAAGTGCTTCACCTAGCTGAGTGAAAAGTCCTAGGAGAAAATAAAGTCCCTGGGGGACTGTATCATGCGTCGGGCCTCCTGTGATGAAACTACCGGTAATGATTTTAACAACGTCGCATGACAGCGGCGATGGGAGCAGTCTGTCTTGATTTTACTCAACCGGCCAAACCGCTATTGCTCCTTGACTAGCCGGAGTCACGAATAATTATTAATAGTGACTTTGACTAATCAGTGAGCAGAAGCCGTTTGCCGGTTGGGTAAAATGACACTACCAGAGTAGGCTGCGCAACCGCGTCGTCAGAGTCATCACTGTCACCGCTGTCCGCAGCACGTATCCGTGCAACGACTGCCTCTTCAGTGAGGAGGCCTCAGACAATTCTAAAACATTGGCCCTGAAGTCCCTTCCGCGGAAAAACGGAGGTATACTCGGTTACAACTCAAGAACGGCACCACCTCATGTAGTGTATCACTTTGCCAAAGCGTCAGACCCGTGACGTAGTGCGCGCGTGTTTTGAAAGGGGTTTGCTATGAATGCGTCACATCGTCTGCCTTGTCTCATGCAGTTTGTTTGTCATCACTGGAGTCGTTTATAAGCATATTAAGTCCAAAAAATCACGGGAACGGCTCACGCCATGTTCAAAATATTCCCAGTAACGCCCTACTTGCGGCGCGCGGAGAAAATCCGGCTACGGTGATAAGGCACAGCGGCAACTTCCGGTGCCAATCTTAAGTTGTCACCGAGTATAGTGGGAGAAGCACCCAGTGAAATTCAAAGCGGTGCGCCAGTGGCACAACCGGCAAACATGCGACATGAGCTATGACGAAAGCGGGCGGGCACAGGGACGATGCCAAAGCGCCGGCGCCAGCAGGGGGGTTCGGAAGGAGAGCTGCTGTCCTCCTCTGTCTTCCACATAAGCGGCGCAGTCGACTCGTTTTCTGACGGGTGGAAGGGATGCGAGGTGGCGCATAACGGCTTGTGGCGCATGCTGTCAGCGTGGTGAGCCAGCGGCAGATCGCATTTTCAGTGCACACTGTAACCTGGTTCAATCGTTATATCCGATATCGCGGCACTGGAGCATTGCAACAAGCGGCTTAAAGCATACAAAAGTGGACGGTGCCATAGTTGTTCATCGTCATATCCTATATATTGTTATAAACCGTATCGCTGTAAGTGGACTTGACTATACTAGTAAGGTGGTACTAAGCCATTTTTGCCCAATCTTCCATAGGTGAAAGTATGGGTTCTGTGTCCTTGCACAGGAACGGGTATTTGGTGCTGCTGTTTCCAGCTGCAAATTCTCTTTTAATCTCCTGTTCCTTCGAACAGGATACAAGCATGAATACTATAATACTCGCAATTACAAATTGTTACCCTGAAAGACCTATGGCCAAGCGGTCCTGATTCCCACTTCAGAGGGAAACAGGGAAACTTTTGCTTGGAAACGTGCACATCTTATCCTATGATTATAGGATGGCCTTCACCGCCAGGCGTGCTCACCACTCTGCATTTGGATGGGAGGTGGACATCATCTGGGGGAAGTCGATGAGGGTCGGCTTGTCGTGGTCGTCCAGCATCAGGTTGAACTCGTTGAAGTCCCCGTGGATGAGGCCGCAGTTCCCCAGCCTCACCACCAGGTCCATGAGCTGGTCGTACAGCTGCGCCGGATCTTCCAAGTCATGGACTTGGCACCTGTTGTGCAGAGGTGGCTCAATGCGTACCACTCCAAGAGAGAGGCTCACGCGGTGAGTAAACCACTACCAAACTGTAACCACAGTTGCACGAGGCATCGGTGCAAGTGTGCCAAAGACAAAAACAGGAGGAAACACTGCTACAGAGAAAAGTGCCTTTAGATACGCGTTCAGCACTAAATCGCATACAAATGCAAAGCAATGTAGAAAGTTGGACACTGCCTTCTTGTCTTTATGCTCTGTTCAGCTCTGTGTTGAACTCTCTGCAACTGGCAGTTTTTGCACAGAAAGGAAGTGCTGCCAGCACTTTTATATTTTCCTAGCAAAGACAACCCATGACTCATTTTACAAGCCTCTTTGCACTATATTTTGGGTAATTTGAAACAATGTCAGTGAACACACTAAAAAATGCTTTCCCCTGGATGCAACCAGACGATATGGAAGGCCAAGCTTGTGTAAAGGCCGAGAGTCATAATACAAGTTTGCATGGTAGCCGAGGTTAAAAATTGTGACAACGGCATGAACGATAAAAGGCGCAGCCATGCGCAGATACGAAGAGAAACATCCATGAAAGATGCTTGTACCCCTTGTCCCACTTTTTGTCTCACCTTATTTGCTCCGGCCTTCTTTACACCCCCCTACCCCCTTCCCCGACATGCATGCACACACACATCCCGACTCTACTTGCCACCACTGGGTCTCCAGGCCTTCTTATGCAAGCACCAACAGTTGGAATCTCTTAAAGGTGATAGTCTTTCTTCGGCTACTTCAAATGCAAAAATTTTGGTCTGTCTGTCTGTGTGTATGCATGCCTGTCTGAGCTGCTCAATTCAGCCGCCCAGACCAAAGTTATAATTACACCATGAAGGAGAAGTTTACATATAGGCTAAACTTATCCAAGCCCCAAATCTGCAAACACACTTCATACTTGTCAACAGTGTTCAGCAAAAAAGAAAACATTCGGCATATTTAAGGCAAAACATCAGTGCACAATTGGCACTCACAGTGTTCTTTTAATTAAAAATACACATGGCTGGTTGAGCTGTTCTAAGGGTAATGCTGTTGTTTCCTGTTGCCAAGCCGGCCAGATATACTCACAATGGGTAGCCATTGATCAGCTCCATCAGGATGCAGTGGCGGTTGAAGCCCACTGGCTCAGGTACAGGAAATCCTCTGTCGTGGAGGGCCTGGAACACGGCCACAAATTTAATGAAACTATTGCGAGCCTTTTGAGGTGCATAAAGACGCTAGGGCCTTTCAAAGCCATGGCATCACAACCACAAGGAGAAATCTATGTCAGCCCGGCAATTTTCTGTACTTCATTCGCATGTAAATTCATGACTGTAACTTGAGCGCACAAGAAAAATGAGAACTGAACGAAAAAGACACGAAGACCAGCGCAGCGCTGGTCTTCATGTCTTTTTCATTCAGCCTTTGTTTTTTTTTGTGCGCTCAAGTTAGTCATGAATTGCCACCAACAAGCTTGCTTTTCAGAAAAGTGTTATTAAAAAGCATGTAAAAGTGACCTTGTGACAACAGAAAATAGGTAAATAATGAGAATTAAATGATGAACACGTGAGGAAATGACAATAAATGGGGTCATTAAAACAGTCATAACAACGCTGTTGAGTGGCTTTGTTTCTTACCCTTACAAAAATGAGCTCCAATGGTCTTTCAATAGCAGTAGCCACACAGCTATACAAGAGCCCAGCCAGAAAAGTGAAAGGGGCTCTCAGAGTGAAAAGGATAAGCCTGTTCAGCACACCTCCCCACATGACAAATTGGTATATTGGAACAAATGGTTGGAGAATTCAGTTTTCTGAAGCCAAAAGTGGTATACAGTAGTCTATTTTCTTGCACATAACCCAGTGAGATTCAGATAAAGATTTCTTTTTAACTTTAGTGTCTAAGTCTAAGCTCGTTACAGCGGATCCAGCAACAATGGACTTTCAGTTACAATGGATGATTTGTTGGTTTGTTTGGTCCCCATGCATTTTACGGAGAATCCACTCTGCTCATAACGGACCCACTACAGCAGACTATCGGCTACAACAGAATAAATTTTGGGCGAAAATTATTTTGACCGAATGCCAAAAGTGGACTTCTGCGGTGCCGGCACCCGATTTGCCTTTTCCTTGTTTATTTTGGCGAGCAAACTTGTTTGTCTGGCAACACTGTCGGCATAGAACGGGTGGTTGATGCAGCCAAAACAAGCCAGTGCTGATGCCCCCCCCCCCTTATTTTTTTGCGGCCAGCTCCAGGGTAGCTGATTTCCATGGATTCCATGCTGATTTCCCTGTCAGATAAACTAAGCATAATTAACGCTGTCGAACATGGCGAAAAGCAGGCCAACATTGCCAAACGTACGGGCATGTCTAAGCAGATGGTCCGTTCCACCGTCAAGAACAAGGACGCCGACGGAAGACGTGACTCCGGTGAGATTGAAGAACAGCGCTTACGAATACGAATAGGCCAAGGGGCACGCCTGGAGGTCAAGTCTGCCCTCATCAGTTTTTTATGCAATAAAGAACTCAGGTTTGGTTAAGTTCCTCATTTATTCTTCCCAAGCACGCATCATTCCTGTTCTGTTCGATTAAAAAAAAACAAAAAACAAAAAAAAAAACGAAGGAAGCTTACACTAACGTGGAAGACTTGAAGGTAGCGAAGCTGTACGCAACCTTCACGACCATCACGACGATCTAAGTCCACGATTGCAGCATTTGCTTCTTCTTCGCTGCGCAACGATCTTTACTCTTATCTTTGTTGCTATAACGGCGAAGAAGAAGCAAATCAAAGAAGCAGAACAAATGATCGGAACGTGCACACTTAAAATAAGGTGCCCAGAGGCGCAACCTGTCATGTGTTCTGTGTAGAGCAGCTGGTGTGATCCCTCTTCCCACAGTCACAGCCAAGTGAGTAAGCCATTTGATTCTCGGGTACAAACTCACGCTTGTAGCCGAATGGGTAAAACGACTGACTCTAACTCCGTTCATCTACCAGACACAGGTTTGAATCCTACTGGTGCCGGTGATTTCTTTATACTGTTATACTGAGTTTTGTGAAACACCGGAATTAACGAATTGCTAAACAGCTTTGCTGTTAAAAGGTAAGAAATGTCCCAAGCAGAGAGATATCTCTCGTCCATTGCGTCCAACCGGTCTAAACTTCCCGTGTCACAGCCGTCACCTACCAGATTATTTCTTATCAGCTGTTTTACTGATAAGAACGCGATCATTAAAAAAAGCACGAGCTGCCTTGGGGAACGTGAGGCAGCGATCCGAATTGTTTGATGAACGGTTTCGGGTAAGCCTGCCTCGTCATGAAGCGTTTGAAAAGAGCCTGGCTAATTCTGCTGGCCATGACTGATTTTTATAGCTGGTTAGTAATTGCTCTGTTATATTCTTGCTTTGTTTGCTCAGCATAGAAAGCGCCGCTACGCATTCGATTGCATGTGCTAGGCCTTTCCCAAATCCCGGAGCTATGCTTCGAAAACAGTGTAGGCAATTCTTTTCCCTTTAGTGAACACAAGGCAGAGATGTGTGTAGAAAGAACAAATTGTCTGTAGCAAGTATAAGCATAATTGGTCAAAGTTCCCACTTTACGCTCCTGTAGCTCCCGTCCCCCATTCGGATACTGCATACTTCGGATAGAGCGGACATTTTTTTCTGGATTAAGAGGGTCCGTCGTAAAAGCCGTAGACTGCACTAAACTTCATGGCTACTCTCCTTAACTATACAAGTGTTTCTTAGGAGTAAGATGAAGGGAAATTTGCCAGAAAGCTGTGAGTTGCCAACATGAAATGTTCTGGCTGGCGTAACACTATGGCCCAACTCTGGCCACGCGCTTCTCAGCTGCGGCTTGTAAGGCAGCCTTCCTTCCCTGTGAGCTTGGCCTGGAGGCAAGGCATCCTGTACACACAGAGGATGGCAGCGCCCAAATGGTAAGCCCCGATCCAGTGCACTTTGGCTGGACTGCATAACCTTCATTCTGGGATCCAACAAGCACAGGCAAGCAATTCGGTGCCAAGATTACAGGCTGACCAATCAGTGTTCGAGCTTGTGATACCACGACAACCCACTGAACAATCAGAGTCAGCTTGGGTATACGGTGCGACATGTGGTTTCACTGGGTGACGAGTGTAATGAATTGGACACATGACGCCACTTGCGGCCTATCCCGAATCCTCCAGCATGCATTGTTAGGCTGTGGGCCACATAGGCAGCTTGGTGGGGTAGCCTGCTCATTTTGACGAGGTCGACAGTGCGGAGAAAGTGAAGTCCCCAGGGTGGTAGTACAAGTACTGGAAGTGAAGCTTCATGCGAAAGCCCACCTTCATGAATGCAAACTCCTTGACAGCTGCCAACCGAGACAGGTACAGCCAAGATGCCTTGTTCCGGTGCTTGTGATAGTCCCTCTTCTCTTTGAGCCGTCGAAAAGATACACGTCCCAGCCTGAAAAAGTGGAAATGCTGGCATCAGGGGAAATAAATATGGCTCAACCTTTTCTGAGAGAGCTTCAGCGGTGTGAAATGCCATGAAGAACTGCTGTTTGTCTGTATACTCTGGGACAGAGTGAATCATGTGACCAGTTGTATGTCAATATCAAAACTTGACAGCAGGGCTGTCTGCATAAACCATCCTCCCATTTGTTCTGCTACCGTAAAGCAATCAAACAAGCGGGCGGTAGGAGCGGCTGCTAGGGCAGGCAGACGAGCAACAGGTAAGTAGCTAATTAAGTAAACAAGAAGCAAGTTCAAAATATGCAGTCCCGGACAGTCAAAGCTGACATGTATCGGAAAATCATTTTATTTCTAATGCCTTTTTGCTTAGTTGACATTACTGTGGCAGGGCCATACTGCAAATATCCTTTTGTCATCCGTACAGCACTGCGGCTTAGACTGCCTGAATTTGTGCATGCACGCACAAACAACCAAGCTAGCAGAATCTTGAAATCTCCAACTTACCAAAATGGAACAACAAGGTGCAGACTTTATCAGAAGCAGTTAACGTGATGCTTCTAAAAGCACATTGGTGTGACATTGCAGTGTTTGGGTATTTCTTTGGCTGCATTTTTCTCCATCTTTTTCAGCTGTACAGGCCCAACATGGCCATGCTTCTGATGATACAAGCCAGTAGACCGGCCAGAGAAAAACTACTATCAACAATCAATGAACACCAACTACCCCCATTTTCTTTGTGGAGCACCCAAAGGATCTCGCTCGTGTTAAAACTTTCTGCGGGTGAAAAGAAGTTTGGAATGAAAAAGAGCCTACCAATATTTTTGTTTAATAAAATTTGCCACTTTGCTGAACTTTTTCATGGAGTAAAGGCGATTCCCGAGGTACGCAAAATTAGATCCTCACTAGAACCAAGCCATTTACAGTACCTCCTACCGCTGAGTTTTAAGTCAAGCACCGCTTGGTGACTGCAAGATTCACAGCTCTGCGAAACCAACCAAAACATACGGGGCGCAGTGTTTGGCCATCTAAACATTAGCCTACGCTGTCTGCTGGCATAAGAATAACACCCACAATTGTTGTGAACAGCATATAGAAGTGTAGGCAGTGCCGAAAACGAAGAACATATGTGGCACCAATGTATGAAGCTGGGCTAGTTGGTTCATGTTAACGAAAAAACAGTGGTGTAAGGACAAGACGTAGGGACGATTAAAACCACAAACACGAGCACTGCTTGTCGGTTGTCCGTGTTTGTACTTTTTATTGTGTCTACGTACTGTTCTTTTATGGCACTGTCTCTTTTTTTCTTCTTTTTTTTTGTAAACATGCTTGGATTTCGACAAAATGAATGAAATCACTTGCCGGCTGATCTTGAGCACCAGGTCCCTTCCTTCTTCATTGGCTGCTACATAAATGTCTGAAAAAATTCGGCAATTACAGCAACAATGCGACACAACGACATGAACTTGGTTGGCGCCTCGTAGGTGTTGTGAAACCTACCCCCCTACCTGATAATCGCCGCCGCGAGAGCAGTCTGTCTTGATTTTACCTAACCGGCCAAACCGCTTCCACTCACTGACTAGCCAGAGTTACTGTTAATTATTTATAGTCAGTGAGCGGAAGCGGTTTGGCCGGTTAAGTAAAATCAAGACACACTGCTCCCATCCAGTACAGCAATCCTAACTGGTGTCGTTTCGCAACTGCAAGTGATCAGTCTGTCTTGATTTTACCTAACCGGCCAAACCGCTTCTGCTCACTGACTCTGGATGGTCACAGAGTGGAAGCGGTTTGGCCGGTTAGGCAAATCAAGACCGACTGCTCTCGCGGCGGCCATGAACTTTTTAAGATTCAATATACGTGGTACTACTACACAGTCCTCTTAACGACGTAAATGTATGGCATATTTTTGTGCAGCACATTTGTGGCGTTAAGATATAACGGCGTTCTTTATGTAGTGCTTGCCGAGTATTGCCTTTAGGCCGCAAGATACGTCTGCTGTGCAGTGGATTCATCGTCAAACAACTATAATCATACCTGACTCTTTCCCCACACCAATCTGGTTGCCAACTGAGTGTACCAGGCCTTGTGAACACAATGTCTTCAGTGCGAGATAGTCGTAGCCCATGTTCGTCAAACGGTAGCCGTCGTCTGTCCAAAGGCACAAAAATGTTATGAATGTTGATGCCCAGAAATTAATAACATAAAATGTCACGCACTAACGCAGAGTTGCATGCCAGTTACTTACACCTTTTTCCGCGTTCGTAGGAAAGAAGCTTCTGCTTGCACAGATCCCGAAGGTGTTTGTGACAGCCGCCGTGCTTGAGGTTGGCAATAGTAGCCACGAGTGCGCCAGGGACAAGCTCGTGGTTCTTCATACCCATCTCGACCTGTCGGGCAGAGAACGAACCTGATTGAACCGGAACAGCACCCGTGCACTTGTCTCGTCCAGCGCTCAAGCTCAGTCCCCGCAACGATACAGCCACAGACGCGCGTACTAGCAGTTTTTCGCGTCTGTACAAGCATACTACATCGCGTATACCAACTACGAAAAGGAAAATGAGTGTCTTACCGCGGTTAAGACTCTGAAATCGTCAGATGACATGTACCGCAACAGCGTGAGGTTCAGTTTCCCCATTGTGATAAATTTCCTCGGGTCCTAGATCACGCGTATTAACAAGGGTGATCTTCCCTTAAAGCGTCTTGTGCATTTTCGAAGCGCAAAGGACACAAGGCAAGTTTCGCAGCCGCGAAAAGTACAGCGTGCGCTGCGACACGCAAAACATGAGCACACCTATGCAGAAAAGGATTGGATTCGGATTCATTTGGCTGGCAAGCATGGTTATCTGTAAGCAATAGTTTTTTTTTGTAGTGGGTAAATTTTTTATTTCTGAATATACATAAAAATAATAACTCAAGTATTTGTATGCAGCAATTTTATGAAATAAACTGCAAAGGCGGTAAAGCCAGGTAAAGCCAGTAAAGCATTTCAAAATGGCGGCGCCCAGAGTCGTCCGAGAACTCAGTTTTTCGTGAACATGGATAGTGGCCGTTGTCCCATATCAACCGCTTCCTCGTTCCGTGAGCAGTACGCCACGCCATCGGATATGTCAAACAAGCGAGTTGTCTTCAAGTCCCACCCGGGCGTTGACGCCGAACCGCAGCTGAGCAATTTCGCTATCGAGGACTGTGCCACTCCCCAAGACTTGATAGACGGAGAGGTGCTCATTCGGAATGCCTACCTGTCTATCGATCCTGCTTTGCGATGCCGGATGAATGAGAGCACCGGCGTGCATTACCTCACGCCGTGGATAATTGGTCGCACCGTTGAAGGTTTGGGAGGCATCGGTGTGGTAGAGAAATCTCAAAGCCCGGACCTTCAAAAGGGCGACGTTGTCTGCCGAGCTATGTCGTGGCCTTGGCAGCTGTACTTTAAGGCAACGGATGACTCCCTGCAGAAACTGGACGTCAAAGCTCTCGGTGGTGACGTATCGATCGTGCTAACGTGTCTGGGTCTCACAGGTCTCACAGCCTTGCTGGGCCTGCGCGAAAAAGGCGGCATCAAACCGTCTGCCAAGCAAACCTGCGTTGTGTCCGCAGCCGCCGGTGCCTGCGGATCTCTCGCGGGGCAGATATCAAAACTGGAAGGTTGTGCAAGAGTTGTCGGCATATGCGGCTCGGACGCCAAGTGCGACTTCTTGAAAAGTACGCTGAAATTCGACGCTGCCATTAATTACAAGACCCAAGACGTGGACAAGAAGCTGAAGGAGACGTGCCCCAATGGTGTACAGGTGCATCTAGTTTCATGATTTGAATTATTTTTAGTATCGTCCAGTGGCGTACATCATGGAGGGGTCAGGGGGGTCCGACACTCCGCCCCCATTGCACGAAATAATTTAAAACCAAAATTATATAAACAAAATGGCCGCCATGGCAAGATGCGTGACCCTCCCCCCCTGTGATTTTTCTGGATTTACGCCACTGGTATCGTCCATACATTGATTTCTCGTCTGGCAGTTCGCTTCACCGCTCTACGAACGCAAGAAATACGTGGAATACTTGCTCACGATTTCAGCACACAGGTGCGAAATATAATAGATTCCAGCGCAAACAAAACTGCGCGTGTTTTTGGCGGGCGCTCTTGACCCTGATGCTGACGTGGCGATAGAAGTTAATTTCCTTAGGCGCAACGGAGGCAGTCTGTTGAGAACAAATCGAACGAGTATTTTGATGTAACTTAGTACTGAAAAAAATTTAGTTATCTCATCGCGATTTATTTTTAGTAAAAGGGCTAATTTCGGTGAAATAAGTTTTTATGGTATCAATGCAGCCTATACTGCAGTAAACCGCTTTTCCCTTTGGTTTTAACGTTACTTCTGATTTCCACTGGTGCATGAGACATTGTGCACTTCGTGAACAGTGTGCACGCTACATCTTTCATGGTCGTTTTCATCGCGTCGCAATGGCCTTCAGCCTCCGACGCGCCGAGCGGCGCTTTTCGTATCACTTCGCTTGATTGGAGCTTCGCCGCTGCGGTACCACGTGACCAGGAGAATGCGAAATGGCGGCTTCGCCTGCGCCTTGCCTCCCGCGGTGGCTAAGTCGTCTGTGCGTGCGGTTCAGCGCAAGCGAACCTCGTGACTACGCAAGGGTATAGCGTATGATGTATGAAAACACTGCGCTGGCTGAGTTTCCAGGAATAAAAACTAGAAAAACACGTTGCTGCTTTACCCGCACTTGGTTCCTCAGTCTCGTCATGGATGGCGCGCCGGCTGGGCTGTCTGTGCGGGCCTTCTAGCTCAAACGGAAAGATGAACCATTCCAAGTTGCTAAGTCTCAGGCAAAAAAACTTTCACGAAACACTACGCGCATATCATTTGATTTCTCTCGTGATGACTGCGTTAAGAAGTGCTAAACCTGAGCCTTTTTTTTTTTTTTTTTTTTGTAGCGTGAGCTACACTGGCCGAGGTTGAGCGGTTTCACGTGGCTCCTGGAGAGCCGTGCTGCGCATGCGCGAGGAGCGGTGACGTCTCACGGCGCACAGCTGGCGTGCCGGAGTCGCCGTCGCGATTGGATTGGATCGGATTAAATTGGATTGGATTGGAAATCGTTTTAGCAGCAGTAAGCATGATAATCAGCAATCCTAGACAACCAGGAAACCTAAGAATAACCGGCTGAACTTTAGCTCAGGCTACGTATATCCTCCTGGCATAGCCAAGCTGAGCCACTGCTATTTTTTTTTTCTTCTCTGATCGCAGGTGTACTTTGACAACGTCGGTGGGCCCATCAGCGACTCCGTGATCCGGCACATGACGCCGAACTCGAACATCGTGCTCTGCGGTCAGATTGCGATGTACAACAAGAACGTGCGCTACCCGCCGCCTCTGCCCGAAGACGTTGACAAGATCGTCAAGGAGCGGCACATAGCGCGCGACCGCTTCCTGGTGATTCAGTACGAAGACAAGTTCGAGCAGTCGCTCGCCCAGCTTACGGCCTGGGTCAAGGCGGGAAAGCTGATCGTGCGCCAGACGGTGGAACGGGGTCTCGAGAACGCCCCGAAGGCCTTCATCAACATGATGAACGGCGGGAACATAGGCAAGCAAGTGGTCATCGTGAAAGACATCTAGCGCAACTATTAAGCGTGGACATCATTAGCTGCAGGTGGTTCGGAGAACCAGGCCGTGATAATATCAAACACGTAGCTTATCTGTGGATGCATGGTGACTGATACGGTGATTGTCTCTTCAAGGGTCCAATATAACCTGAAGCTTTTTTTTTTTTTTTTTACATCATATGCCATCGCACCCTACGGGGAGCTGAACTAAGCCATATAAAAAAAATATCTTTTTATTTCTGACTTGTATTTCTCTAGGGAGCGTCGCGTTGTAATCGCTTGCCGTTTTGTTTTAGGTGTTGTAGAGAAATTAGAGATTCCGTAAAATCCGTAGTTGAAGTTAGTTCGTGTCTCCAGGACTTTGACAATGTAGTCCGTGGACACGGAAGCAACGTTTGTGCTGCATTTGTTTCGATGTGTGAGTAGAATAGGCAGAATCTGATCTAGTTCGTTCATAATTCACTCGATTTACGGGTCAGCCGACAAAAACTAATGCTTCACGAAACCAGTGCGATGAGACGCAGCGTTGCCTGTCGTCGCACTTTTGCTGTCTGTCCATTTAATTTTATTCGTGTAGCATTTGTTCTTTGTAAGCTGACCCGTAAACCCAGTTGATGTCTGAGATGCTTGTGAAGTGATTTAAATTCTGTTGAGACAGCAGGTACACACGGCGGTTTTGTACTGTACGCCATATGCAAACACGAAAGAGGTGAGCGAAGGAGTGAAGCAAGCGCTGCCCCGTAACGTGAGTTGGTCGCGCCCGTCTGCTGAGGGAGGTTTAGACTAGCGCCAGCCAATCGGTCCCGCCAACTGAAACCGTTTGGTTCCTCCTCTCCAGATAAACGCCACCGGGCTTCGGTGGTGTCGAAGGTAAGCGCGAGGTAACCTGAACCACTCCAAAACACACGGTTTGCCAGAGAGAGAGATAGAGAGAGAGAGAGAACTCGGGCGCGATAAGTGCCTCCGCAGATAACGTATCCGTGGACTTCAGCACTGGTTGATGGGCGGATGACAAACGGCGCAGCGCCGCGAGCCCGAGCCGTTGTCGTTGCCGAATTAGAGAACTTACTCGCATTGGGAGCAGTTATTTACTGGACAGAGTTGGTGGTGCTGTCAAGATGACCGCCGGCGCGACGTGGACGAAGGATTTCCTATTGGTTGCCTTGTGCGCTCTGGTCGCTGCGGTGTCTGCGACTGACGGAACGCAGGTGAGCTGCTGCACCAAGAGCGCTAACCCCACGGCGTGGACAACTGGATCCTTGTCCAGACCTCAGAACTCTGAACCGAGAGTTTGCAGTTAGGGAACGTGCACAGAAAGAAGGCAGGAGTGAAACGGCTTGAAAAGCTTGAAGCAGAGTGAAGGCCGAAATATGGCGGTATCCGATTTCGTTAGTCTTGTTGTCCGGCTCGGTCGACAATCTCTGCATAGTGACAATAGGAGCGCCGAAGGGGACAATAGGTGCGGAGGGTAACACGTGGTGCCAATGTGATGCCAGTGCGCGTAGGCTTTGTCGGGTTCCATTGTTTCGGATGCTGGCAGGTATAGCTATAGCCGCGCCATACATTTCGATTGCGTATGCCACCGTCCGTACGTTGACCAGCTTTTGTCACAGGTGAAAAGGGTGCAGTTTTGCTGCGCCACAGTTGAAAGCGCTGTCGGTTCATTGATATCGGGCGCTTGTTAGGGAATTTTACTCCTACGCGCTTCCGGGCTGCCGGGCAAACGCTGAGGTGACTCTGCTTGTGTAACTCAACCGCAGCCTGCCGCGCTCGTCATTGTACTAGTATTCTATCATTTTAGTTCACTCTTCATTACTATAAGCCTATCCTTACGTCCTATACGTCAAGACAACAATTATAACAGTCGAACCCGTTCCTAACGAAAACGGACCAGATCACAAAATAGTTCTGTATGACCCACTATTTACACGGAAATATTCGGACCGATCGAATTAGGTAAGCGAAAATTCGGCTTCCACTATGGTAGATGTTCTTCAGGAGTATTTCGGTGTAAGATCATTACCGCTCCTAAGGCAACAATCATAGTGATTGTTGCCTTAGTAGCTCCCGACCCTATAGCTACCTCCATACTGCCAGCTGGCAGTATGGAAGTAGGGTCGGGAGCTAGGCCACAAAAATTTGCATCCTCCAAAAATTTGGTATTATCATCGATGTGGTCATGGAGGAAAGGAAAGCTCTATGCATGTGGTCAAAATTTTTCTACGGCGCGTCCTGGGGTGTAGCTCCGGCGCGGTAATTATCTAATTTGATAACCTCGGGCGAAAAAAAATTCGTACTCCGGGTTTTTTTATTGTTTGAGTCACAAACATTGATGCATGAAAGCATCGGATTTATTCATTGTTTTTATTGTTTGGGCATTACAGGGTGGAACTAAAAATAATAATAACGGCACCACGAAAAGAGCATCACAACTGATGATAATAGTAATAATTTTGAACTGCAGATAAACGCCGAAACTACCAGGCACGAGAGAAACTTAAAGAGCTGAAGTGAGGCCTAATAAATGTCACAATAACAATACCATTTCTTTTTTCTAATTTTGCGGGGGCCCACGTACGTACCCATCAAAAGTAGGAATGTATACCTGCATATATAACGTAGGTATATAATGTATCGTATACCATAAAAAAGACTATCTCATACTCCTAAAAATCAGTATACATATACCGGCTGGGAGTGCTTACGATGGAAGAAGCCATCTTTCAAACTATATGTGGGAATGAATGTGGCCTTAGGGAACTAAAGATTTTCAAAAAAAAAAAAAAAAAAAAACGTCTAGGAGGTATCATAAATGATACATTGCGAATTTCTGGGCAGTCGACAGGCCCAGGTGCGAGTGAAACAAGCCGAAAGATTGCGTATCTTATATGATACATTGGTCGACTAGGGTTAAATAAATGTGCACCTGTCGGGGCGCCTCATTGCACGATGTAACGCAGATGCCACTTGCAGCAATAGAATGGAATGTCCGGTACAGCATATGTGACGTACACGAACGGCGGCATATGCAGCGATAAAACGCCGTCGCAGACGAGGCAGATTTGTCGCATTCTTCCTGCTGCTTTTTGTCTGCGACAAGGCCATCAGCACCTGTGATAAAGGGCACGCATTAAATAACCCAGAAAGGACATAAGAACGTATCCGATATACTGTAGATGTAAAAACTAGAACCGCACCGCGATCGGTTTCTGGTCGCGGGTTCCATTCCCGGCCGCGGCGGCCGCTTTTCTGATGGAGGCGAAAGGCAAAAACGCCCGTGTGTACGAGATTTCGGCGCACGTTAAAGATCCCCAGGTGGTCAAAATTAATCCGGAGCCTTCCACTACGGCGCGCCTCATCGCCTGTGTTGCGTCGGCGCGTTAAACCCTACAATCAATCAATCAGCGATCGGTTTCTGCGGCCCAATATTTATGCCCATTAAGGGTCACTTCGAAAGTGCACTTTACATGACGAGAATGGACTTCTCCGTATACTTAAAGGTGCCACGAAGACAAATATCACTTTGTTCAATTTGAAAGGACGTACTAGAGCCAGTGTAGCTCCATTCCATCCACGAAAGACGTTTTCTTTTCTTTTTTTCTATAAACCACAAATTTTATGTTTCAAATTTCGCGCTACTGTGACGTATACATGAACACGAGTAGCGCAATATATGCAAGCACTACGAACAGTTCAAGTGATATACATGATACACTACAGGCCCCATTACAATCGCCTGCAGTCATGCTCCTTTGCGATGGCTTTGGTGCATCTTTGGTGGGAGGCCGCCCATCGCGCGCGCGTACTCACAGGATTCTGTAACGTCATAGAGAAAGTGCTGGAAAGTGTCTGGGATCTTCACTGCTTCATCTGTTTTCTCGAACATCTCGATTGTTTGTGCGATAAAATTAGTATCATTGTTATCGGAACAAAGCAGTCACTTTAATGAAACTTTTATTTTACCTTCATGGCTCCCTTAAAATTGAGCGACGATCACGTAGCGTGACGCCCGTTCTACAACTGGTGCGAATTTTCCTGCGAATTCGTTGCTGCCGCGCCATTCCTGCGGCAAGAAGATGCATTTTCGTTGCTGCTGTAAATAGTCAAATGTTTAGAACAACAGAACTTAATCAGTGAACGGCGCGCTTGACATTTGGCAGTTTCCGCAGCAATGAACATGTAGTAGATCTTTTTGCCGCACGGGCGGTGGCGCAGCAGCGAATTCGCAAGGAAATTCGCACCATGTGCGAACTTGATGCGAAATCTCGGCACAGCTATGGTGATTATTACGCGGTTATCTGTACAGCGACCGATTTCGCTAGGCGAATACAAGCACACGCATTTTATAGCCGCTCCAAGTCGGCTGCGGGAGCGAGCGATAGGGCCGCGTGACGTAGTAATTAACGTACTTGTACCGCCCCGGCTGAGAGGACCGAGCGCCACCACGTGACGTCAGATGTTGACGTGAACTGTGCCCCTCTCTCTCCCCATATCGCATTCCGCCCCCGCAGGTGTTATTTCGGGCGCAAGAGCGTAGCGAGAACGACGGAATCGTCTGCATCGGCGGACATATATATCTCCTTTGCATAAAACGTTTTCTCTAAGGCAACATATATATTTTCTGCTAGCAAACTCATAGCATCAAGATGCCCTGTAAAACAAACTGAGCCTGTTTACTTACCACGTGGATCCTGCCTGACAGCACAAATAATAATAAAAAAAAATTAAAGCAGTTCCACTCTACTTGAAAACTGTCAAATGCGGCACAGTGATTCGCCACTCAGGCTGTGGCGCCCTCTCTTGACCATTTTCAGTATCAACCTGGCGTTGATACTGAAAGTAGTCAACCCAAGGCGCCAGCCCCTGAAAAGGCCTATAAAGAGCTACTGGATTGTTTTCAGTAATGCGCTAATTCATGATTTTTTCTTTTTTTGTGTTATTGTGTACCTAATTTTGGCCTAGCAACAGCAGCCTCTCTGGCAACAGCATAGTGCAAAAATCACTCACAACACTTTGCATATGAGTAACGTGTGTATGTGTAGCGCAATAAGGTTGACATTGGTTTCGTAACACGGGGGGGCCCAGGATTGATTCTGACCAGGGGAAGCGGTGATCTTTTCGAAGCCTTTGTTCGGGTGCGCAACGGGGCATTAGACGTTATGCGTTACTACGGTGGCTATATACTGTGACCCCGGAAGAGCTACAGCAACAAACCAGGCCCCTAAAGTGCTCCGCTCTTAGAACTGTAATGATCAAGAAACAATGCAATTACAGCTGTGCTATGCTTTGTGGCCCTCGAAACCACCCATCATGCTTCACATGTTATGTACTATCGGCATCAAATGAAACGCGAACACGAAAATATGAACCGGGACGTGCAAAGTTGAAGAATACTGTTCGTAGAGTTCATGTTTGGAAATCCACTTTTCCCAACTCTGTTTTTGTAACTAAGCCACGCAGCATTTTGCCTTGCATGGAAAGAAGTCGCGCTATTTGTGTGTTCAGGTTCATATTTTTATGTTCGCGTTTCATTTGACGCCGACAGTACAGGTGGCTTTTTGGCAGTCTATGTATACTTGCTTTCGAAATTACCAACTGGTTGGTTTGCTTTTGATTGCTGATAGATAATGGTTTATTTACTTGCTGTAAAACATACACCCACATTTAAGAATGCCTGGGCACTCTTGGGCATAAGAAAATGTATACTGCTTTCTGTAATTCTGTGGTGCACTGCGCAGTATAGCTGCTAAGGTTTTCAAAAGTGGAAGCAGACTTGTATTGAAAGCCACATAAATTGTTAATTTAGCTGATTTTGCACCTGACCCCAAACTGGTGTTATCAAAACGGCAGTGCAAGTGGCCACGAACGACCCCGGCGGCTTTTGTGACTTGGATGTGCATTCGGCTACTGTATTGTGCCCAAATACTTCTTTCTCCGTGATTGTGGCATACGAGTTGTCCATGAGTTTGTGCAGGGAAGGGGTTTTTCATTTTTTCTGTTGTGGGGTACCATTTGGACCACAGAAAATCTCTGTGAGCTTTTACCTTTTCTGACCTGTGGTGTGCGCACACTTGGTGACAACAGCATACATTTGGCCACGCCGTTGTCTTATAATTCATTACATTGGGCGCTCACTGAAAGACCACTGATTCCGAAAATGGTGGCTTGCACAAATAGAACAATTCTGCGATTCAACCTGCCGTTTTGACACTGTTGCAAACTCTGAGCGTGGGTGTCTGTCTCCTTCACTCGCTATTAAATCACTGCTTATGTTTCACTTTAATATAAACACGACTCCTCATAATGTCTGTTAACTGTTAGCACTTGGGGTATTCTGTATATTTACATAGAATATTCAATTTACTTTTGATGCTTTGGTTCTAATGATGAGCGTTAAAAGATTTTTCACTGCTCTGCAGCATCTGTGATGTTGGATAAGAATTTGATTGTATTTTATTTGGTTTTGTGTCGGTGATTGGGCTTATTTATTCAGCCTATTAACCTGCAATATTGTGCATGCATGAGTCTGCAAGGAAAACCAATGATGATGATAATGATGATGATGACGATGACGTATGGTACAATTTTTTTGGCTCCCCCAGTCGAAAAACAGTTCCGACGCCTCTGATTACCATGATAATATGGTGAGTTTCAGCCCTTAATTAGCGCTGAATAACAGAAGGTATCTGCTTCCTCATTCCTTCTTCCAGCCACCATCTCCAGCGCAGCCAAACACTGCAGCGGAAAGCACGAACGGCACAGAGCCTTCTCCTTGGTGCAGAGGCCACGAGCCCACCTTCTCCATAAAGGCCGAGTCGCCGAGTACCCTAGAAGTGTGGTTAGGTGAGCCTGAGAGGGAGGACCAGTGGACGTGTGCCTGTGCCATCAACTCGCTGGTCGTCGCACCTCGGATGAAGGAGATCTCCTGCTCGAGGGAACGGGTTCGACCATCACCTTTCTGTCGTGCCAGCAATGCCACCAGCCTGAGTATCAACGGCCTCACCGCTGACACCAACTACACTGTCTGTGTGCGTTACCTCTGCCAGGGTGACAATGCAAGCGCGGTCGCCTGCCACGGTGCCAAGACTGCAGGTGTGTGCGAAGGTGCCAGGGTCTGTATGTGTGTTGTACAACACCTGCTGAGAGTTATGTGTGTGTGAATGTAGTTTCTTTAAGGAAAAGTATTTGGGAAACATGGCTGACTTGAGTCAGGTTAAGCTGGGCACTGGAGAGAATTTTTAAAGTACTAGGTTTCTTCGATTTGACTGCATTCGCTGAACTCGTTCAGGTAGTGCAACACTCCCCTCTTGGATTTTCAAGTGCAGCGCGTGGCGCTTGCACTTTTCTCTTTGATTTGCCAATGGTGCAGAGAGTGCAGGATGAGTTCACGGCTTTCCCTGCACTTCCCAGAGAGGTTGTGCAGAAGCAGATGACAAAAGTGCAGGACCAGTTCTGCAGTAGCGGCACCTGCACTGACCTGATCATGAGCTTATGAAGAAAGTGTAGGCCAAATTGAAGAGACCTGCTATTTGAGGCTGCATTGGGTTGTTAAGCTTTAGTTAATCATTTTACAATTTAGTAAGAGTCTAGTACTATAACTGGTGGCAGAAAAAATGTGGGGATAATTGCACATTCCAGGCTGTGAAGGTACATGGTTGGGCTGTCTTAGCACTACAACGTGACGGAATGTCCCCGGAGAATATTTAGTGGTAGAGATCGATGTTTGGGTGAGAAGGAGAAAGTTTTAGAACTTGAGGAAAGACAAAGAGAAAAGGAGAGGGGGAAAAAGAAAAACAGTTGGTCCTTGAATCTGCTTGCCTCATTGCAAATGTCATTTGAAAACAGCAGAGTTCGGCCGACCTTGCCCCGTAGCGCCTCCTTCTCTGGCCCCTTCCTACACCTCACGCTCTACCCCTCCCCTCTCCCTCCTCATATTTACCTTCCCCTGTCCCTCTCCCCTTTTCTCAATCCTACCTTTGCTCTTCTATATCCTCCCTCTTTTACGATTCGCCTCCCCTTCCCCACACCCACTATAATATCCCTACCCTCATGTTTCGCTCCTCTCTCCCTTGCATTCTCCTCCTCTCTGGTGCCTCTCTACTTCTCCAACCCTGTCTCATTCCTGCCTTCCCCTCCTCCTAGATCCCCTCCCTCAGATCCCCATTTCCCCCCTCCCTCCACCTTTTATCCCTTTCCAGAGCGAAGGCTGCCCGCTCATACATGGCTTCCTGAAATAGGGAACCACTCCCACTTCACCGGCAGTACTACTCTCTTCCGCCGTGTGTTCCACTATTCCCCTCTTCCCTACTCTCGTAACCATATTCTGTTCTACATCCTCCTCCCACTCCCCCGCCGCGGTGGCTCAGTGGCTAAGGCATTGTGCTGCTGAGCAAGGACGCGGGTTCGATCTCAGCCGCGGTGGCTGCTTTTCAGATGGAGATGAAAAGCGAAAATGCTCGTGTGTCGAGATTTTGGCGCACGTTAATTATCCCGAGGTGGTCAAAATTAATCTGGAGCTTTCTACTACAGCGCACCTCAAAGCCCAGGTGTAGATCCGGCATGTTAAACCACCAGAATCTGAAATTTTCATCGAACTCTATATCTCCCGTTCTGCCTCTCTCCCTTCTCCATTTCCCTGTCACATTAATTCCCTCCCCCCCCCCGACCCGTCCTCACGTTGTCCTTCACTATACTCCCCTTCAACACCGCCCATCTGCCTTCCTTCTCTCCTCCTTTCCTCTACATTTTCCACTTACCCATTCCTACTCATCCAGCTCCATTTCATCAAACCCCTCATTCCTCCAAAACTCTGCCCCCTACTGGTACACTTTTTCACCCTCTTCTCCTTCCTCTCCTTACCTCTTTTGCTACACTCCCCTCTTAGCCTTGTTGTGTGGCCTATGATTACAGACCCCAGTGCTGTTGCAACACAGTCATTTTTTGTCTGGACAAAAAATGAAAGTAATCAGAATTTCAAAAATGGGGGCAAAAAAAAAGCTCGTGATGTGCAATCGTTGTTTGAGGTTAAAGTTTGCACTGAATTTCGTTTACTATAGGTGGTATTTGTTGAAAAGTTAAGCTGACAATTTCTTCGCTTGGCAACGCTGGAAACGGCCACAGAAATGACCGATGCACCACGGACATGGCGCGGCTTGGGCCACTGCGCCCGCATGCAGAAGAAAAAAACACCGGTGTGCGTCGTATGCTCCATTTCAACCCGATTCTCAACGCTGGTGTCAACAGAGATGTTATTAATCGCACTCACAGTGGACACAAGGCAATACTTTGTGTTCGGCGGGCTAGAGCTTGCAATGTCCAACCCATATCATGCGCTTAGCACGGACAAGTACCGCCATCCCGAGGAGCCCGACGTAACCAGTGACGGTGCACTCACAGGTTGCCTGCAGGCGCGCCAGGCCAGTGAATACAAGCAATAGGCAGCATTCTGTTTAGTGTGTCCCGATGTAACCACAGCTCATTTTCGTCTTTGAAATGTACCGACACCACAAAGTCCTTGACATCCTCACTTCTGTTGTATCTGAACCGATTACAGTGAGAGTTCATAGTGTTATGAATATGTAGATGCAGTGGTCTCAACTGAAGGTTTCGTAATCCACAGGTGCAGGTCCAAGGAGTGAGCCAAAGTTCAAACTCATCGTGCACGCCACTGCTTCTAGCACTGGAGCAAACGTGAGCTGGGCAGCAACAGACCCTGCCGTCCAGCAGTTCACCGTGACCCTGTGGCGGATGGCCACCCATCGCAGCGGTGAACACGCTCCCGTCGACACGGTCAGGTCCAACAAGACCTGGTGCGACTTCAAGTCACTACAGCCGTACATGCTGTACAGGGCCGAAGTGAGCGCAGGCACGCCCAAGCTGGGGACAGTCTACAATGCGACCGTGTTCAGAACGCAGGCCGCAGGTGAGCTCCTCCATCACAATTGCCAACCACCGGGGTGGGGAAGATGAGAGTCACCAAATGATGCATCAGTTGTACAAGTATGCACCATGATGGTACAGAAGTGCAGGTGCTACACCTATAGGAAAAACGACATAACGGCAACTGATCAGCAGTTATCACTTGATGATAATAGTTCCAATTCTTCCTTTTTCAGAATGTTTGTGTTGATTTCAGAGTGTGCTTAACGTGAATCGCAGTAAGCTTTTTTTTTTATTGCAGTGCCTAGAGTTACGTCTGACGGAACCCAAAATTGAAAACTAGAGTTACGTCCGACAAAACTTTAAGCCAGTTTCTAGAGTTACGTCCGATGCAACACAAAATTGAAAACTAAAGTTACATCCGACAAGAGTCCTGGTCCAGCGGAACTTAGGCCAATGTTTTGAGTTACGTCCAACGTAACGTAAAGCACAAAAAATGTTTTTACAGCTAACGGCGCAAATTATCGTGACGCTCTATATGTGTATTCCATACGCAACATCGAGGTTCCTCGATTATCAGTCCCGGATCATCCGCGGACTGCCCGAGACGCGATCCAGTGTTCGATTTTCCCATGTATTCCTATGGGACTTCCGGTCCGAACGCAGTCCTCGGACTGCCCGCGGGCCGTTCAGGACTGGTAAATTGAGTGGGCCAATTATTGAAATGGTCGCTTGTACGATTCATGACGTCAAATTCGAAAACACAAATGTTGCTGCCTTACGGCCAAACTGGTTCGGAATCAGTAAATCATAGGTAACGTGTTCGACAGCGCCGGTTCCCCGTCGGTCAAGTGGCCAGGAGCGTGATATAAGCTTCCACACTACTGCAGAGATCTGGGTTCGAATCCCAGCTCTGTTGATGCAATTCTTTTTAAATTAAAAGATTCAAATTTTTCTGCACTAGTACATGTACACTCCTTCCCATATCAAACACATTCAAGCAAAGGAGAAGACGGGAATGAACAAAATAGAACCTCATTACATTTTTCATTAGTCAGCCAGATCAATTAACTAAAATTTATCGAAATTTTTCTTTTTTTCACTGAAGAAAAAAAGGACTAGGACATTCCCTTTATTACAGCGAACCAATTATTTACTATTAGGGGTAGGTTAACTGATCGATTAACATTCTGTATAATTGATTAATGCTTTAGCCACGATTAATTGTTTTAACCGGTTTAAGCTGGTGCGAAAACTCAATAATATTTCATCGACAACTCTTAGACTTTATGCACGAAGTCGACTTGTTCATGTACCTCTGAACTAGTGTATCTTCGTTCCACAGGGCAAAATTTTCATTGAAAACTCCAAATACACACAGCACAAAAAATGAGCGGGCAGTTACATATACCGTTTTGCCGTTGTATAAACTATTCCTGTAGTAAGCAAGGCGCGATTAATCGGCGCCATCTGCACTCATGGCGGGTGCTGATGTTCCCGATTCTAGAAACGTGTGTGTGACGAACGAGCTGATAAGCGTCTCACGCGCATCATGCGCCGTGACGATACCTCATCTGGAATGTGTGCGAATAAGCATATGAGCATATTGATCTTATTTCTGCTACTACATAATTATTTTTGGTCATTTGTTCTTCCAAACCAACACAACCGATAATCGATGCATAAAGCCAGCTGAGTAGTCGGGTTAAAATATTAACCGATGCCTAGCCCTATTAATTACATTTGTTAGAAGACTCTTGACCCATGTAAATTTGTTCTCGGCAAACTGCAGACGCTACAAACTGGCACTGCGCCCACTGCACGAGGTTCAATTTTGTTAATTCCCATCTTCTCCTTTGCTTGAATGCGTTGGATATGGAAAGAAGTGTACGTGGACAAGTGCAGAAAAATATGAATCCTTTAATTAAGAAAAAACTCCATCAACCCACCTGGGATTCGAACCTACATCGCTGCAGTAGCGTGGGCGCTTGTATCACGTTCCTGATCACTCGACCGATGGGAAGCCGGCGCTGTCGAACATGTTACCTATGATTTACTCATTCCGAACCGGTTTGGCCGTAAAGCAGCAGCATTTGTGTTTCCGAATTTGATGTCATTTATCGTACAAGCGACCATTTCAATAATGTTGCGTATAGATTACACATATAGAGCATCACAGTAGCTGCAGTTGTCGTTAGCTGTAAATTTTTTTTTTGTGCTTTACGTTACGCCGGATGTAACTCAAAACATTGGCCTAAAGTTCCATCGGACGTAACTCTAGTTTTCAATTCTGGGTTCCGTCAAACGTAACTCTAGAAACTGGCTTAATTAAAATTTCGTCGGATGTAACTCTAGTTTCCAATTTTGGGTTCCGTCGGACGTAACTCTAGACACTGCGTTTTTTTATTGTGAAGGCAGTCAAAACACTGACATCTGGAGCACAAGGTGCGTAACCTCGCTACAGGGCACTAGGAGTATATCTTCTGTGTAGTTCTTTATAGTCTTCATTTTGAGGATATGACACCTTGATTGCACCAATTCCAAAATGTAAGGGGGAATCGTGGCAGAATAGCAAGTGGCAGTTCTCTCTCAAATCATGACATGTGTCTAATGCCTTGTGCACAAACATCACCACCTCCCTTCATTGTGTCCATGTTGTCAATGCTGCGGCTGCACCAGCCACTTCCCACCAAATCTTTCCTTGAAAAGTCATTTTTGCAAAAAATGAACCAATTGAAGAAAAATATAAAAAGGCAATTGCAGGAACGGCATGGAAGGCAAAAAAAAAAGCAAGAAAGTTACTGTACACAGCATATTTACTAGGCATACAATTTTTATGCATCAGATGACTGTTTATGGGAAAGCAATTTAAATGAAATATTTTATATCGCTCAATAATTAAGAGACATGCTTGGCTCCAGCAAAGAATTTTCCCATCTGCATATCACAAGCACCTTATACTTACGGAATCTGTGGGTAACTTGGATGCCTTTCTACGAATCAGATTCACCAGCACCCCTGGCAAGAACAAGGAGCCCTTCACCATTTCTGTACTTACTATTGCACTCATCCACCTTGAGGACGACAAATTTAGGAATGTGATAAATTTCTCCCTTTATTTTCTGCCAGATACACCAAAATTTGCTGCCTTCGATGGTACATACTACTTTAGTCATCCACCAATGAGGCACGCATGCTTTACTGCGTAAGCTGTTTGGTTGTACAGCTCCTGAAATTCCCTGCATGTGTCCCCTCTCCAGCGCCACTGCCTCCTCAGAACCTAAGCCTGGTGGGAGCTGCGGGTCAGACGTGGATGGCGCTACAGTGGTCCCCACCGCCAGAGTCCCGGGGTCCCCTGTCCGGCTACACCGTCTTCTATGGGCCAGCAAGCGAGCACCAGAAGCGAAGCTCGCTTGAGACGAATGACACCTCGACCAACATCACACACCTGACGCCAAACACAGAATTCGAGGTGTACGTAAAGGCCTTTACCAAGCTGCCTGATGGCACAGAGGTGGCTAGCACTCCGGTTCGCATCGAGGTCAAGACAGCCATTGGAGGTAAGTGCTCATTTCATTGAAAGTTTTCGCCAAAAGACGAGAACCCTGCGCCCCGTTTGCTTGCAACCGGTGCCATATACAGCAAGCGTCTACAAGGAATGCAAAAATCTACATTCAAGCTTAAATGTCTGCATGACAGTACAGAACAATAAACAAAATACACACACTCATACATGTTGCCATACGTACATGCTGTCTGCATTGTTTTGAAAAGATGCAACGAGTGGACCCAGAAAGCTGCACATAACCATGTTCGTGTTTCTTTCCAGCCTCCGAATATGCACTTGTGTGAGCTCAAACTGCAATCAGCAATGGTGTGAGTGAAGAGGTGCCTTGCTGATGTAGAAAAGCGCACAGAAAGAAAAGAGTGAAAAGGAGTGGAGATGATCTTGTGCACTATGAAAGAGGTACAGACAGCATTAAAGGTTGCAGTGAGTCATATTGCTCTGCAATAGAGTGCGAAACCCCACTGAAAGAAATTCAAAAGAAGTAATTTGTGCTAAGTCATATAAAGTGCTATTCTACCTGTTTCAATGAAAATTTTGCATTCCAAGAGTGTTCTTGGCACGCGCAGCCCCATCCAAGATCCAAAGCCTTCATGTGGTGAGCCGTTCCAAGAGCTCGATCGTGGTGGGCTGGAGCGCACCCATCAAGGCCAACGGGCCCCTCGACGGCTACCTAGTGTACTGGTGCAACCGCAGCAATGGCAGCCCGGGCAACCTGGCCTCACTGGAGGCCGTCACCAACCACTCGGAGTGCCACACACTGCAACCAGGGAGGGACACGCGAGCCAACGTGGGCCCCCTGGTGCCCGAGTCGACATACGTGATTGCCGTGAGCGCCTTCAACCTGCAGGCCGACCGCCACAACAGGTTCGACGGCAGTCCTGAGACCATCACCGTGGAAACGCTGCCTGAAGGTACTATTTACATGCTCCGTTCGACTCTAAAGGGCATGCAGCCTCCAATTTTCATTGCATGCACGTCCTTGCGTATAAAGTGGCGAGGCATGGACTTCATTTCTTCTGGAGTTTTCTAGGCCAGCACAGGTGCACGTTTGCACATGAAAGTTCTGAACACGAGTAATTCTGAATCAAATTCAGAATGCAGTGCCCTTTGCATTCGATGCAGGTTACAGATTTGTTGAACGTTGTTCATTTGGTCTGGCCTCGTTGGCCATGTCAGTGCAAAGAGTAAAAACTTCAGGTAATTGCACCATCAATAAATGCAGCCTGCAGCAAACACATGCATGGGCCTACATTCCTACAACATACAGGTGCCATCATAATTGGAACAAGGGTTTGTAAATATCACAAAATAATGGTCTTACTGGCTTTATTACAGCCATTACCGGTTTACAGGAAGCTTTTTCTAATGGGGAGGAGTCCTTCAAATGCACACCGATGCAACCAGGCAGTTTCCGGAAGAAGAAATCTCTTAAAATTACGAAACTGTGTTCCAATTACTTATGATGGCAACTCTACATTCATAGCTAGCAATACAGCAGCATACAATTTGGGTCTGAAATGCACAGTGCTTATTATTATCCTGTGCAGTTGGGAGGTTCCACCGCAGAGGTCTCGTTTTAAGTGAGATTATGTGCTAATAGTCTCGTCACAAGCCGAAATAAGTCTGTAAATCACAGCGATTGACCATGCATGAGGGTTGCAGCGAAGCAGATTTGTTGGTTCAACCTTATATGGGCATGGAGTTATGAAAATAGTCTTTTCATAATTAGTATTGAACTATTTTCTTAATTATTACTACTATGAGTGCAACTGCAGTGGAGCAACCACTTTGGGTCTCCACAATGTAACAACTACACCCTGTGCCGTTGCAGTCATCATAGCGCATCCGAATAGTGAAACTTCGCGGTTAACTATTCAAGCAGTTCTGCATGCTTGTAACCCGCACCTCACTAACTGTGGTCATGAAACGCAAACAAAAAATGCTTCCCACACCATGCTTGTATTTTCATGCTCTTTTTTATTTTGAAAGTTCGTATGGATTCGCTGGTATCAAGTTTGGAGTTGCTAGGGGTCACTTCTTAGTTTTAAACGAGTCATTTAAAAATTTGCTTGTGCAGTAAGGAAAATTAAGTGCTATAACATCTCGTAATTCATAATGGTGCCTCTTACAACCTAGTGTAGTAACAATGGTCGTTGTTGTTATTCGCGTTTTAATCAACTCATCGTGCAGCGCCCCCTGCGTTGCGCGACCTGGACGTGCGCATGGTGAGCCCAGACTCGGTGGAGGTCAACTGGGAGGCGCCCGCCCGAGGAGTGGTGGGCTACCTGGTGGCCTGGTGCCAGAACCAGCGGTGCTCCGAGAAGATCGTCACGCCCACGCGACTCATCATTCACAACCTGCACGTCGACAGCGACTACAACGTGAGCGTGGTGCCCTTCCGCACCGACAGCCAGGGCAACAAGGTCTCCGGACCGCTCACTACGAAGCTTGTTACAGTCACCGACAACATTGGTATGCACTGCTTTGTCCTGCATTGTGCACCATGTCTACGCTTCGGCCCAGTGCCTCCTGTCTTGTGTGGTCTCTCTCTCATGCATCCCCCTACTGCAGAACAGAAAGGAGGGCATATTCAGGAGGTCCTAACTATCATGCACCAATATTTTAAATAAGGGCAATGGCGTTACTCAAAGGAAACCTAGTGCATAATGCTTGTAGTGCAGTGGAGTAGCCGCCAATATTTTTTTCATTAAAGGCCAACTGCACTCAAAATTTCGATCTCTTGAAAACCCTATTTCCGTATAGTCTGTTGAAAAAGAAAGCAACACACAAAATACAGCAGCTGAAATATGCGCATGGACGCCGCAAGTGCTCAGCAAAAATCGGCGATTTTGAAACCGAAACTGAGGAGAGTGCGGCCATTGCAGTGACGTTGCAACCGTCCAGCAAGCGGCCGGACGGTCACCAGGTCAGGCGCAAGTCTGCGCGCAAGCTCTACGCACGCACGGGGCAGCAAAAGGGTGAAGCGTGCGCAGCAGAGCTCGACCGGTTCTCAAGCTGCGTGGCTGGCTAGAGGAAGAAGACCCGTCGGCTGGAACGTCACAGGCGCGTCATGGCTGTTTACGCGATCCGCCGGCAGGGGCAGCATGGTCTGCAGTGGAGCTTTTTTGAACACTTTGGACTGATTAACGAGGTGTTTCACGGGGCTACCACTTGTGTCCCAGCTGATTTGGGGGTACAATTACTATACATTAACAATAAATTTGGTCGAGGTGAAATTTGAGGGCAGTTGGCCTTTAATCAGGTTCGAATTAGGTAGTTGTAATTATCTAATTTGAGAAGTACTGCTCCAATTAATAAAGTGTCAATGAGACACTTGTAGGTACCCATGAGAGGCACCTAACTGCGGTATTTTCAGGGAACTACTAATTGCCCTGTGTACAGTAATATGCCTGCAAGCAGATTTGCACACTCCACCAGATATTTTCAAGGGAATGCATAGGGAGGACAAAGTGGCAATAATGGTGGAGAATGTGTAGTGGAGGAAGGGGCGAAAGAGGACAGAGGGACGAGAATGATAGAGGCAGGAGAGCCATGGTTGGATTAGAGGAGGGAGGAGGGGAAAGAGGAAATAAAGGGTGGGTGAAGGGAATTTAGTTTATGAAGAAAAATATGCCACACAACCAGAATTGCACTGCTAGTGCAGACCTCACCACGTCAATCAGAATGATCGCAATGAGACCCCCTGTGTCGAAATGCCAAAAATTTGCCGAGTGCACATGGGCAACAATTTTTGTGGTAGCAGTTGTTCGCAACACTATACATGACCAGTGGAGGTAGAGTGGCAGCTTACCTCCAGTGGTCAAATAGGGGCAATGCCACCTTTTCATACCAAACACCCCCAATACAATGCCAATGTGGGTAAATCCAACAGACTATTTTCTGCCACAATTTTTTAATTAGGCCCAGATTTTGTGCTGTCTGACTTTTTACGGTCCACTTTGAACAATAGCTCGCCATGAAGCCAGTGCTACTTTCAACATAACATGCCCGGCTTCGCCAAGTGCATCTTGGTACGATACATTTACTTTTGAACAAGAAATAGCACTGCCAATGGTTATCACGTAATGGCCGGTGGTTCACACTTGAATGAAAAAATGCCAGCCTTCAAGTCACAGGAAGACGAGCTTAGGCACCAGGTACAGATAGAAGCCTCCAATAAAACTACTTTACTTTTAAAGGCTTCTGTGCTAGAGGGGACTCAAATTGGAAGTTTTTCTTAAATTTTGGCCAAATTAACGTTTTTTTTTTTTTTTTTTTTTTTTGCAGACACTGCACTGGCTGACCGCTACCTTGTTGGAACCATTGTCTGCTCAGTCATCATCGCCGGACTGGGCCTTATCGTGTTCGTATTTTGCCGAAAGAAGAAAGGAACGTAAGTGTGACAGCAACAGCTTGCCTTCGCTTAAGAAATCCTGCTACAGAAGTGAAACTCAAAGGCTTAACACAGAAGCTACTCGTTGACCAGGTTCAGCAGCCACCCAATGCGGAGAGAGTTTCTGCAAAGGAAAATTCGACATCCACCTGGATGCAGTCATACAGCTTTCTCAGAAAATTTAGCATTTGAAAGTTTTCTTTGCAGCCACATGGTTGCTTTCAAACGCATGTCCAATCCTTCTTTACTTTTTTATATGTGTTCCTAGTCCACATTGCCTCAGGAATTTCCGCTTTTAATGGCATGTGAGTGTGCTGTTTCCCTGTTTATTAGAGGAGCCATGAAGAGAAAATACAACTTTGTTTAAAGGATTCAGTATCTCACTCAGCTCCATTACAGCCACAAAAAAATGTTTTTTAACGAAAACAAAGCAAAAAGTATTTAAAAACTTTCAAATTTAGCGCCACAGTGACGTGTTATGAGCAAAAATGACGTCATACGGGCCAACAATAAAACATAATTTTCAGTGCGTTAACTGCATGTTAGCATTCAAGTGATGCGGTCAAATGGAACTAGAGGCCCCATTACAGACGTCCAGTCATGTCTCGTCGCGACGGGTCAGTTAGGCGGCCGCCAATCGCACAAACAAGGTTCCATGACATCATAGAAAAGTTGCGGGAAATGGGCTAGGGGGTCGCGACTGCTTCACACGTTTTCTTTAATATCTCCGTTATTTGTTTGAAGATTGCGATGATATTGGTATCATTGTTATCGGGACTAAGCAGTCTTTCTAATAAACCCAACTTGTGTTTTGTCTTCTTGGCTCCTTTAAGCATTCTGTTGGGGTATTTTTCATGCATTGTTCAATAATAACAAACTTTATTTCATGCAAACACAAAGTCTCTAGCAAAAATTTTGATACAAATTGTAGTATATGCGTATATTCTTATTGCCACTAATAGAACTATCAGTCCGTATTAGTCTATTAGGTCCATCAGTCTATTAGATCTATCAGTGTGTATTAGTCTATTAGGTCTATCAGTGTGTATTAGTCTGGTAGGTCTATCAGAGTATTAGTCTGATAGGTCTACCAGAGTGCACTAGTTCTATCAGAACCAGAGGCAAATACGAACAAAGCAATGAAACATGGCAGCACATTTTATTATCAGGGTACACAGGCAAATTCCTCTGGCTGACAGAAATCTGGCTGAATAATTTAACGATGCACAAATTCGTAACCTGATTAAGAACAAACGAATAAATTGCATTGCGAATCCACAAAATAGCAGCAGGATGCAATCAAAAAAGCTCAAGTCAAACCTGTATGGTCCAGTCATAGGTACACATTGAGCGCATTAATGGCCAATTGAACATCATTCCCATTGTGATGCGATTTCAAACGGAATTCACCCTTCTGCAACACGCGATTATAATGGAGTCTCTTCGTCATGAGGCATTCCCTAGAGAATGAACAAAGACATCCGAAGCGGCAAGGTAGCGGTTCAAAGCTGGGTCGGGCGGCGGCCCGGATCATATTTGTCAATGTTAGGCGGGCGTTAGACACATCGCCAACACTTCTCAATGACGTGATGCACACGCTTTCTTCGATGTTAGGCGAGGTGACAGGTCCAAGATGGGTCGCGCAGCAGCCTGGTTCATACTTGCCAAAGTTATGCGGGCATTAGACACATCTTCAACACTTCTCGATGACGCGACACTCACGTGTCTGATGTGAAATAAGTCTTCTTCCCTAACGTACATGCACACCAGCTGCACATTGTTGTTGTCGCCATATTGGCTACCCAACGAAGACCTGGGCGTAGCTTGGCTTGACTTCGCTGCAGTCTTGCCGGCTTAGATTTCTTGCTCTTCTTGCGGCCTCCTAGGTACAGCACTCTTAGCTCCTGTCAGCTCTCTTCATTTCTGATAGCAGCGCGTTTTTTAGGAGCGAAAGGAATCTTCCCTAACGTACATGCACACCAGCTGCACATTGTTGTTGTCGCCATATTGGCTACCCAACGAAGACCTGGGCGTAGCTTGGCTTGACTTCGCTGCAGTCTTGCCGGCTTAGATTTCTTGCTCTTCTTGCGGCCTCCTAGGTACAGCACTCTTAGCTCCCGTCAGCTCTCTTCATTTCTGATAGCAGCGCGTTTTTTAGGAGCGAAAGGAAAAAAAAATGCTGACCTATTTTGCATCATAATTTTGGTTAGAGATTTACGAAGATTTACCACTGAACAAAACCATAATATTATACCAAATAGTAATTATTGCTTAAAGGCCTTCATTTCAACCTTTTGTCTTGTGATTTCCGGGAATTAGGAAATTGGACTTTGTGGTTCCATTTGTATTAGTTTTTATTTAAACCAATACGTCTCTATTAGTTCATATTATACTCATACAAACTTAGAGCACTGAAGTCTATTAGCAGTCTATCAGATCTATTTGTATTTGCAAACTAATACAAACTAATAGGTTCTGATACATCTTATACATGAAACTTATACTGATACAAGTTTGTATAAGACTAATAAATGTCTTATACACCCAATACAAAAATGTGCAAGACTAATACAGGTTTATCAGAATTTTTGCTAGGGATAGCCAAAGATTCAAACAGTTATAATACTCTCCTCAATAGGAAACACTGTGGTGCGTGATATGAAGTGCTGCACTGCTGGCAGAACACAACATTGCCAAGGAATATATTGATGCCTCCGAGCTATGAATGGGGTACGATATGATCACTTCATCACTTAATTGTGCAGGGGTCCTCAGCTGTACAAGAGGATGAGTTCTTTGGAAAACGACGACGATGACATTGGTAAGTAACCCGCCGGCAGAGAGTGGCATTGCTGAAAACACGATTACAGCGTGCATTTATTGCTCTCTGCAGTGTTCATGAAGACAGTTCCAAGGAGAACGTAGGGCCACGGAGACATGTCTGCTGTGGGACTGTAGCATAAAATTCCTGGTGTCTGCATAGCTCACCCCGGATCTTCAGTCAGCAATGCTTTGCGGAAGAGGAAATGGTTTATATGAAAAAGCGAGTGGCATCATTGTGTGTACCGAGGCTACCACGTAGATGGGTGAAAAAAATTAAACTAGTTATTCGCAAAAAAGGTAGAGTGCTTTAACCAGAAATTCGTATTTTACTACTGACCACGCTTTCAGGAGCATGAAAATCACAAATATAAAATACACGAAACCGAGAAAAAAAGTTGAGCAAACTGGACTTTGACGCCAGCACGATTGAACGCATGTAAATAAGAAAAAAAAGGACAAGTTGCGCAGGCATCTATCTAGCGCCCGTTGCGCGGCGTATGCGTAAAAGCATTCGCTTGATGGGTTCGGCGGCCAGGATGATTGTCCAGAGGATCACCATAAAGACGCAGAAGCCTGCGATCAGATAGTAGAGGCCGTTGTACGAACCCTGTCGATCCTTGAAGTAGCCTGCGCAGAGAGCCAGTGCTTTCTCATGCATACGATATGCACTTTGTGCCGATCCTTATAGCTAGAGGTACACTAAAAGGTTGTGCCATTAAAAACTACATACTTAATGAATATGCATTCTGATGCTGAAGCCATATTTTATGAGCTTGATGGAAAGTCAGCAGAATCGAGGATTTCCTGATAAAGAAACGCTAAAGCCACAAACTAGGAATAACAACTTTAATTAAGGAAGATTTGTTAAAATAAGTTTCGTGAGTTGTGATTTAGCTTTAGCTCTAAACAAAAAGCAAGAAGGTGACAATGAGAGGCTGATGGGCATTGAGTTGTGAAAGTTAGGATTGAAAGGCGTATGGGCACCAGAGGACATTACTACAGGCCGAAAATCGGGTTCACCATCTCGGCCCCGATAACCATTTGCCTAAAGTACTGACATGAGGACTAGTTGGTTTGGGCGCTTTTTTAGTAACCAGTGCAAAATGACCCAAACTAACAGTGCATGCATGTTTTCCATCTTGCAGTTAGCGCAGTTTATGTTGTGCCACACTGGAAGATTTTTATTTGTCAAATACAGCGGCTTTCGCTGTGAGAGATGTATATTGTTGCAAGGATTTCATAAAGGTATCTACCAATGTCCGCAAAAACTACACCTAGGTTCAAACAGCCTCGTTCATTTTTCCGCTTCAATGTGTTATATCTATCCTGCGTATGTCACAGATTTATTTTACCCTGACACATCTAAAGAAACATATCTGTACGAAGTGATTCACCCAGCACTTTTCTATGAAAAGCAGGTTAGATGGGTGGACGCATTCATCATCTTGGTTTCTTGGGGAGATAACGTTCATGTTAATGTGTAACTTTTCGTACAATAAAGTGATTTGTTTATAAAATCCAAACCATTGTCTTATTCCATTCATTTTGCAATGTAATGAGATTTCGCTTATTGCTCATATTCCTTACCGTACCTCAAAAAAGGAAAGTATATTATCCTATGCAGGAACGAGAGAAATGTTACAGCTCCCATCTGTACAGCACAAAGCCTGACATTCCTTCTGGTCTGAACTGACACGCGTGCAGATCAGTCCGAATTTTGCAAGAGAACACAAATCAGTCCTTCCTGGCACGCATCTTCACTGCCAGTATTGCTGCTTAAAACTTTTTTTGCTAGACTTGAGCATTATCTGCCGCCTAACAAAGATTCTGTTTGTCACTGCACGCCGAGCAGAACTCACTTGCAAATTGCTTGCGTGACCTTTAATCCATTCTTTTACAGTGACCACCAATAAATGTTAGACACTGGTCTCAAAACAAATTCTTTTAATTTTGAAGCAAACTCGGGGAAACTTGTCAGCCTTGCTGTTTTTTTCCCATTGATTTCAAATATGCCACTATTTTTTCAGTTGGTCAATTAGTTCCCAAGATAATTAGAGATAATTAGCCATTTGTGGTGGAACAATAGACAAAACAGTGTTGGTCATAAAACTGTTCTCTCTGTGTTTTCCAATATACTATGAACCCTGGCGAATGCAATAATCAAAGCGGTTTTGTAATGCATTGCTTAGAACTAATTTTACAGCTCATTAAACTTCGGTGGCACCAGTGGCAAGGAACCATTTCGAACACAGATTTCAAACACCAAAGTTCAATGAAAAAAAAAAAAAAAGACCAACTGAAAAAAATATGGCATATTTGAAATCAGTGGGAAAAAACAGCAAGACTGACCAGTTTCACATAGTTTACTTGAAAATTAAAAGAAGTTTTTTTAGGTTTGCAAGAAGAAGTTTGAAAATTAAAAGTTGTTTTAAGACCAGTGTCCCCCCTAGCTTTTAAGTTAATCTGCATCATTCGGGGCCTTTCTCCAATCCAGTTGTTGGTAAACATCTAGGGATGTGCTTCATTGCATTCGTTTGGGCCCAGCACCTGACCCACAGTATTTCTAAATGGGGATACTGAAACCGGCTGAAACTGTTGTCTAAGCGGGCCACCCGGACTCACCGATGAGCAGCGGTCTGGCGAGCGTGCTGACCCCCATAGTGAGCCTGTGCATGCCATACGTGATTGGCAGGTGCTGGTCGCCCAAGTGGTCTGCCAACAGCACAGGCATGGACGTGATGGTGCCGCCATTGTTCAGGCCAAATATCAACGCCACCATCACCAGCGACGTGATGCTGCCCAACACAGTCAACAGGATGTAGCACACGCCCTGCGCATGCACAGGCGTATCGTGACGGAGCGCGTTGCACCTCGAAATCTCCTGTTGGGCAAAAAGCACTGCTCTCGAAATCATCACACACAGTCACTTCACCATTAGCGTAGAATTTTTTAGGCAGCAGTCAAAGTATTTTTGCACACCTTTGAAGGTGAATAGGCAGTATTGCAGGGGCGATATTAGATTGAAGAAATGATTCTGCAAGGACCTATGAACGTGCGTGCCATTGGGTGTAGTTTTATGTGCTGCGACTGTTTAGAGTTGAAAGGTTCAGTATGCAGACTTAGAGCTACCTGCACTCATTCTAAGATAAATTACTCAGAGCTGCTCCTAACCAGGTAAAATGTGTTAGGTAACCACTACGGTAGCTGGGGAGCCCAGGCATCGTGGATCAGACCTTAATGCGATGGAGTAAAAAAAAAATTTGCCAGACTTACTGCGCATGTTTAATTTGCCATTGTGAGAAAGTACGTTATACTCGTGTATGACTCAGTATTAACCACTATGTATATAATTTGTAGGGCATATGCACTACCAGCCCTTCGCATCTCATTCGGCATTCGCCCATGGGATGCATTTCGAACAAATACAGCTGATCATGGCTTTCGCCCAACCTCATCAGCCAGGTTGTAATCTGCCTCTAAACATTTGCTTCATACCTACAAATATTGCAATTACCCATGATCATACATTAGTTGGATCATCTTCACCCCTCTGAAAACTTCGATTTGATACTGCATTCAAAACTGCATTACGAGATCGTGTCACTGAGCCACTCTATCATTCATTGTGCAAGCATGCCGGCTGACAGCTGCAGCTGTTATCTATAGCAATTGAAGAGAAAGACCAGCTGTGAATGTGAACATGTATCCATATGGATACATGTTCACATTCGTTGTAGTATACCACTGGAATGGGCGCATGTACTCCAAATCGCTGGGATTCGCACCGGTAAACCTGGTGCGTGGAAATCTGATACCACCACGTATCATATTCCATGCCAAACATTCCAGACGGTGCTGCGCTCGCCCATATCCGATCAAACTATAAAAATTCCCAGTCGATCTTTTCAGTGCGCTATTCATTCTCGTGACCAATTTTTTGGAAGGAATAATTTGAATATTGCGGCTGTGACCAAAACTTAGGCTGCTAATAAAAATAATTCGAGAAAATAAAATATACGGAGCGCAGTAAAAAAAAATCAGGTGGCAAAAAAAGAACACGTAACACTTCTTTGCATTCACAGCTGCTAGTTTGTATCAAAACGTGCTTTGCGGGGAAGCAATGCGCCGTTTCTAGCCATATTTAGACATTCTTTTACGGCTGTTACAACTTCGTCAGAGACAGTATCGGCAGGTCGTTGGACGGTAATTAATTGAAAAAAATATGGGAGTCGGGAAAAGAGTAGCTTCGTAGAGCTAAACGCATTAAGATAGAAAAAATTGCACATGTTTAGGCCCTAGTTTAATCGGAGTACCTTTTAGATGCAACGCATCTCTAACTCGCCTTGTCCCTCCGGCGTCCGTCCGTAGTCCGCACGCCTCTCCCCCATTCTCGCCGCGCCAGCTGCGCGCTCCGCCGCTCTCATCGCAGCGCCATCTGGGCGTTAGCGCTCGCTCCCGTCGCCGTGCCAGCTGTGCGTCAGCGCGGGTTAGCGCTCGGTTAACACATGCGCATGCGCTGCTCTCTCTCTCATTCCCCTCACCGTTAACGCGCTACATATAAACGCGATAACTGCGCCGCTCCGCTCAGTCGCTCCACCGCCGCCGCTCCGACATCCGATGACCGCCGATGATTTGAATGGAGACTAACAGGTCTGCTACCGCGATGGTCGGCGCAACCGTAACAAGCACCGCCCAGATGCGTCGCATCACCCCATGGTTTCCCCCGCGGAAAGATGTAGTCAATTTTTGTTTTAAACGAGATTTTTTAAATGCGGAGCATTTCTTAGGCTCGCCTGGTCCTCCGTCGTTGATGGCGGCGCCGTCCACACGTGCACTCCGCAGGTGCGCGTCTCTCCCCCGTACCCACCTCGCTCTCAGCAACGGGGGAGCGCGTGCGGGGGAGCGCGTCTGCGCGAGCATGCGCCGTAGCTACCCCGTGCGCCTCGTCGCTCTCAACAACAGCTGCGGCGGTGCGGCAGGGAGCGCGCGTGTGTGCGCTCCCTTAAAGCCATTATAAAGCCATTAACACCGCACCACACCGCATATTCTAACGGACCTTGCGTCGTAGCAGAAGTTCGGTACAGCCCAGCAACCTCAACTGCCTTGTAATGACCATGTTTATATGCATGGATGTTCAGTCACTGCGCCTTCCCTTCTGGAGTTTTTGTTATGGGCCATTTATGTGCATTCACGCACGTTCCTGTTTCTCTTCGATTTCAAGACCAATTATACAGATACGCACACATTGCTGCTTTACTGCACCGCATGCATGCAACTGACGTAATATCCATTGATGTGCTAAAATTCGATACTCTGAATACTTGGAAAATATGTCTGCTATTCGATTCGAAACGTGACGTAGTTTTACCGTTTGAAGTGTTCGCAGTTTCTGAATATTCAAAGTTTACAAATGATAGAGCCAGCCATAAATGTTGGCTTTGCCGCACGACATGCAAATTTTTAAGCTTTCCCGCAAGGCATGCTTTTTTGGGTTGGCTTTTTGCATAACGCTAAAGCTGCGCAAAAAAGCTTAGCACGTACATACGCCTTTCGCTATACAAGTGTATTGCTAACTCTGGTGCTTGTTAGCTGAAGTGTAACGCTGCTCGTGTAAAAATAAGCCAAAGATGTATTTCCTGTCACTATGGTGGCATATGACTGAGGAATCAACTCGTTTGCAATGTTTGCAGTAAAATACTTGCCATATACCAGCCAAAAGCATGCCTGGCAACGATCTCCTTTGAATGACCGGAGGGATTGCATCCAGTCAGATATACTCCAGTCATTCATAACACGTTGAGATACCCGCATTTCGTTATTTATATCAATTTTGTACCATATTTTATTAAGCAGTAACACATAAACACCCGGTTGTGCTAAGTCCTGACAAGCTACCTTTTTTCGTAGCCATGTTTCAGGCTGTATAGTATTCGTATGCGATGCTATATGCAGTCCGTTTTTACTGTTCGTTATATCTTGAATCGGGATAGGTATACTACGACAAACTGTACGACAAGAGGACGGGGACGTCCAATTTGTCGTAGTATACCCAGCGCAATGAAATATGAAGCAATACCAACTAGCCCCATTCTACGGCCTTTTGAACTTCGGAAATATTTTATTTGATTCGCAGTCTGTTTTTGCTATTCGTATTCGATTCAAAGTCAATTTGATATTCGCGGACCTCGTGTAATTTTCAATGACGTCACGACGTCAACGGACACGGTGATTGCGGCAAATTTGTCCGTAACACTGGCACAGCTCAGCATCTCGAAAACGAAAACGAGTTTTTCGAAAACGAGCTCCACAGGTCGAATTGGGGAGGGCATATAAATTACACTCGTGTTTAAAATTATCAACGAGGGCCTGTACTTCCTAGGCGAATCCATGATTCTTCAGCGAGATCGCTTGTAGGTGTGACCAGCGTCACTGTCAGGACCACGCACACCGATATAAGGCCACACGGTGGGACTTTCATATGCTTTGAACAGGTTCCAAGGGCTGCTGTATCTCCTATATTTTCCACAGCAGATGCCCCTGTCCTCAAAGCAATTTCAAGTGTCACGCCATCTATACATCCACCTAGTGTGAACGTGGTCACCGACCTGCAAGGCGAAGTTGACGATGAGCAGCTGCTCTCGAGTGATGAAGCCGCGGTCGGTGATGTAGCCGCTCCCGAGGCGACTGCAGAAGTCTCCCATGGCCATGGTCGAAATCAGGATCGCACCTTGTTCGCTGGAGGCCTTATCGGACACGTGGTCTACGATGGTCATCAGGTAGGTGCCGAACACGTAGCCGTAAACGATGCCGGTCACCATTAGCAGAACGAACATCGGTTTCCGAAAGAAACCCTGCGCCTGCACGCAATCATCCCGCCCACGGTGACGTTACCATTCAATGCCTGACGTCACTGTCTCTTACATCACTGAAATCACGTGTAATGCCTGCCAACACGACATAGCCGCCATTGCCTAGAAAGGCACGAATGCTTACAAAGACATTGTGATTTTTCTGTCCAGAAAATCTACAGACGAAAATAAATCTTGGCTGAAGAGTTGTGCGCCCAGGAGTCAATTATTTTGGAATGTTCCCTGCTAACTCCAGGCGAATCGAAGTTCGGAAAGCTATGCCACACTTGGACGAAATTAGAAAATTTGTCTGAACTACTCCGGTCCTCGAGCCTACGGGGTTTGTAGCTTAAGCACTCAGTTACTGCTACATGCAGGAACAGTATATATACACAGCGGGAGAGATAATTGCCATACACCAACAAAACTAAATAGGCCGTGTGGTACAACTACGGGCAGAGCCCTACTGCAGGCAGTAGGATACGCAAGTACGAAGTGTTAACACGACTTTCTAGTACCGATGCTTAAGAAAATTTCCCACTTCGTAGAAACAGCCCCGGTACCCCACAACATGAATAAAGAGCGCAATGCATCCAGGCACAGGATACGAGCGGTATACTACGCAAAGGAATTAATCCGACACACACATCAGAAGCACATCGTTGCCACCGCTGCTGTACGAAACCATAGCCTACCTCAGTAGCACAGGAGCGGAGGCATCAGAGCAGAGAACCTGTATTTCTGCAGAAAAAAACTAGCAGTCGCACGGGCTGCAATGCACATGCTAACTCTCGGCAAATTCATCAATGCTGTGTTTCATACATTAGAGCAACGCTTCACATACTCGTTCATTTTACCGCTTCTTCACACATGATCTAAAAGGATTGATATGAGTATGTACACTGGGTTTCTGGACACACCTGATTGGCGGGGAAATGAAGGAGTTAACAACAAGGAAGCCTCCGAATTTTTTTATAACCCGGGGGGGGGGGGGGGGGGGGGGGAGCAACGATACTGACAAGTAGACCAGTTCTGCATCGCATCTAATATTGAGTACCGATACGTATTTTTGGGGGCTCAAACTTCGCACAACTATATGCGGCTTTGATGTCCGCGTTAGCACGCGCTCTCGGCGTCTGTAGCGCGAACTCGGCGCGCCTGTGCTCCCCACTTCAGGCACCACCGCACGTGAACTGGCGAGTAGAAGAGCACGAGAGAGATCACGCCACGAACGCTGGGCAGAGTGTTCTCGAAGGTCGAGCTGGCCGACGCCGGGCGCTCCTCACGAGGCGCACGCTCACGTGCGCTCGGTGTTTGAACTAAAAGCTTAAAACAGCTCAGCTGTTAAAATGAGCAAAGCAATCGGAAAGTTATATGAAGTACGGCATCGCCGCGAAGTTTTTTAATTTGAATAATTTTCTCGCTTTGTCCGTTTCTTCTTTCGTCTTTTGTTGCTTTTTCTTTTTCCTCCTTTCATGTTCGTCCATTCCAAGAATACATGTATGTCCCACTTACGACTTGAGCACGTCGCCCAATGGGCTGCTATTCACACTAGCAACCAGTGATTGTGCGACTGCGTGTCATGGTGTAGCTTGCCGTTCTACAGAACGAGGACCTGCGCTCTTTCTTCGTGCTTCAAACAAACAAAAAAATAAAGTTTCAGAGGGCAGACGGTTGTAGAGACGCAGTAGCTTTACTTCGTCGTCGAGCGTCAATTTGGCGACTGAGCTGGTGCCTTCACCCTTCATGCTCTGCCAGCGCTTCAAGTCTACTGAGAGACATATTTGTAAAGTGATCTTGTTTTCATGCTCAAAGGGCACTCCTAACGCGTTTCACAATGCCGGAAATTTGTCGTCCAATGACCGAGCGCTTTGCCAGCGGCCATCGAATGCCAACCAGTTATTGGGCCCGCCGTGCCTACGTCATCTGTCACCTGTGGCCACTAAAACGATGACTAATCAGCACGAAAAATGCACAGGCGTGGCGTTAAATCGCATATCCGTTCTTTTTTTTTCGCTGCAGTATTATTGTAGGCTAGCCTCCCCGCTTGCTTCCTTCTTTCAACACTCCCGTGGCCGCTGCGCTAGATTCCAGCTTCGGACGGGCGCTCACTCTTGGCGGCTGCGTCGTCGTTTCCCGTTGGCGATGATTACGTCCTTCTGCGGACGTTGACGACCACGGCTGATAATCGCGGCTACTCCGGATGGATAACGCTCACGGAAAACCGCTCAATGAGCCTAGTAACGCTATCGTGTTAAAATATTTTAAATACAGAGCATTTCTTAGCCTCGCCTCTTCCTGCGTCGGACGGCGTCCACAGCTCCGCGTCCGCAGCAGGTGCGCCTCTCCTCCTTCCCTCCTCTCTCTCAACAGCAGCTGGCGCGCGCATGCGTCGTAGTCAGCCCGTTCACTCCGTCGCGGTCTCGGCGTAACAGGTGCGTGATAGCAGCGCGGTGGGTCGTGGAAGGGCGCGCGCTGCTTGCGCATGCGCGCTCTCCCCCCCCCCCCCCCCCCCCCCCCCCCCCCCCCGTACTGCTCTCCCTCTACTGCGCGCGCTGCAAATATAAAGCGGCTAGCGGTCACTCGTGCTTCAGTCACTGCGTTGCTCCTTCCTTCCTTGGTTGACGCTCGCTCCACCCTAACGCGACTTTACTCTCCTCTCTCTACCCCAAACCAACACCAACGCAACAACGACCCAACTACCCACCCTAACGCGACTTTACGCGGCGTTAACGACCCCCAATGCTCTGCATTTACTCGTGTTCCCCTCGCGGGAAGGCGCGGGAATTTTTTGTTTTGCACACTTTCGCGCAACATGATGCGGCAATACTATGAGTTTGCGCACAACAGATATGTAAATTCAGATGGTCGGTACTTTAAAGTTTGCGGTTTGTGCGCTGAATGCTATACACAGCGCGGGAAAGAAACGAGAAAGGAAACCGTACGTTATTATAAAAAAATATCTAGACAAGTGGCACCACCTGGTCAGTCATTGTATGAATGTCCATGGTGAAGCGAAATTCTCCCGCGAGACCAATCCGGCCTAAAGAAAGTGTCCACTTACCTCGGGCCTGTACTCATCAGGCGCGCGTGCCAGGACGGACATCACGAGGCCGCTTTCCAGCAGCATTTCGGAGCTGAATATGTCGCTGAGGGGGAGCTTGCTCTCTGCCAAGTTATCTCTGCTGCTGCTCCTGGAGCTGATGTCGTCGGAGCGCGTGGGCACCGCGTGCAGCGGCCGCGGGTAGACGTGCGTCGAGCGCAGCGCGATGCCGGAGGCTACCACGTTGAGCACGAGCGCGGCCACGATGAGCATGGTGCCCTGCAGGCCGTACTTCTGCAGCAGTGACCCGAGCACCGGCGGCAGGATCATGCTGCTTAGCGCTGCGCCGGAAAAGCTTACGCCGCTCGCTGAGGCGCGGTACTTCTCGAAGTAGCGACACAGCACCACCACGTTCGCGGGCGCCACAATTCCAGAGCCCGTGCCTGCGAGATCGAAGGGTGATAAGTTGAGTCGATGGTGCAGAGACGAGCTCAACTTGGCGATAACTTGTGGAGCTGCGCGTTGACATATACGGCATCATAAAACTTCTCGAGGCTCGAATTCGTCCAACACTCTTTCAGTTCGTTTGCGGGGCAAAACACCATAGATGCTCTCTTTAGCCGCCATTGGACGAGTTCTAAATCATTAGTACTTCGAGGCGTGTGATGGACATGTTCTGTCGGAAGATTTCTTTTCTCGCTGCACGTGCAGAACTTGACGTCCCTCCACACCCTGCATTCTCACCATCACTCCTAGTTCAAAAGGGAGTGAGGTTTATCCTTACGTTACTTCTCGCCGTGTGGAGATATACATTATACATTGATTCGACCTGTAGATGAGCCGGAGTTGATCGCCACCGGAGCAGGTCAGGCTGTGCGGTAGGCTGGGGAACCATTAAACAAGTCTGCATGATATAGTATGAGCTTATGCTCCAATTCCACGTGGAGCCATCCTTGATACAGGGCATAGAGGACGCATGAGGAAGCAGAAAAGTCGCGACGGGGGTGACGCGTGCAGCTGCCCTAACCACTGAGCGCTAAGACGGCCAAAGCAGTGTCCACATGGGCCACGTTGCCTACGCGACTTTAGCGACTGGAGCTGACGACGTCGAATAGGGATCGTGGTGGTGGGAAACGCAAACTAATGACGGGTACAAGGGAAGAAAACGAAGGCGTCCCGAGTGCTTCGTGTCGTCTTCGTTTTCGTATCCTTCTCTTGTAACCGTCGTTAGTTGCCACGGTGGTTCCCACCACCGCGATGGATCGCCAACTCGCCAAAGCTTCTGCTCTTAAGTCGAATAGGCAACGTGAACGCTGAGCCGACAGCTTGAGCCCTGTTCTCTTTCCAAATATTTTATTTTTGTTGTGCAATTCGCGCAGCTCGAGCCGACGTCTCATTGTTTATGGCCTGCTTTTATCTCGCGTCTTCGAAGCTGTTTTAACCTGTTTTATTATTACTTTTTTATCACAAAAACTCATGCCTCGAGTATCTTTAACGGGAGGAACGCTGGTGCTCCCGGTTATGTCTTTATGTTTTGCATCCAATGTGCCTACGTTTTTTTGTGCTGAATGATGTTGACATGTATGAGCCATATATATCAGGAGGTCGAACCGGAACCGAACCGAACCGAAAACCGGAACTGAACCGGTATTTTTGCCGGAACTGAACCCGAACCCGAACCGTTATTTTTTGACCATGCTTTACCCGAACCGGAACTGAACTGAAAAAAGAAATAACGGTTACCCGCTCGCGCACTTTCCCCTCCAGACAATTGAGCATTATCACGCTCTATGTAACAGGGGAAATGAATGAGCACCAACGTAGCAATGGTCTGTTGCTGCTGGAAGCGCGAGCGCATAGTGCAAGCTGACCAAACGAAATGTCATTCTCGGCAGCTTGCAGGGGATATAAAACGACTTTGTTCTTTCCTAGCTGTGACTTTATTGGAGCAATAAGGCTGCAGGAGTGCTCTACTGCACAACAGTGAAAGCCCACACCCGATGTGTGCAAACTTTCTGCATTTCATAATTTGTTTAAAAGGTCCGACGCCTGCAAATTGGTAATACTTGACAAGTGTGACCGCAGGAGCTGCTCAGTGGCTAAGCCGTTTGCTGCTGACCACAAGTGGCCTCGAACTCCCTTCCACACGAACGTTTTTCTGAAGTAGATGGAAATCTAGAACGTCCGTATATCGAGATTTTGATCGACGTTTAATATCATCAGCTGGTTAAAATAAGTCTGACAGCCTGCAACATAAGCTACGCCTAGGAGCAGAGATATAGTACGGGGCATCAACTGCGCCTGTTTTTTTTTTAAATGTGTTTACACGGAAAACAACAAAAAAGAAAAGGCGAATCACGTTGTTTTAAAATATTACGCAAAAAGTAAGTAAAACCGAAGAAGTAAAAAAAAAACACCAAAACGTGGATATTGCTCTATACTTTTCTTTGCCCTGCCTTTCACAACCAAACGTGTCATCAGTGCGAATGAAGTGAGTTCCGTGGTCAGTTTTTGAGGACAGTACAGTGGACAAGTTCCGTTTTTACAGATACAAATAACAACAGGTATGTCAGGGAAAACTGTTAAGGTGCGCACTTAATCCCTTGGCAAGAAACTGCAGCCCTTGGAAGGAGGAACAGTAATAAAACAGATGACACGTCCAGAAAGGCAGGCCGGTACCTCACACATACCCCATTCGCCCAGCGATCATCTTTTCTGCTTGTTCTGCAGTTTTGTCACTTTCAGATCTGCTTTTTTTTCGAAGGTGCACTTGTACTGACTGCCCAACCCGCTACATTACTTCTACTGCTACTCGTTCCGGAGGGGAGTACTGCTGTGGACGAATTAAAGAGCGTATACCCAAAAAAGTCCCATCTCATGCTCCGCGCGTCAAATTTCCCTTTCATTTTTTAACAGCATAATCTTTTATAAGATTCCGCAATGTAGCACACAGAACGATGGCCAGGGGTCAGGCGGTATGACATACTGATTGTAATGCACACATCCGGAATTCCGGATAGCTATCGCAAAAGGAATTGCAGTGGTCAGGGCAATAATGCAGTGACTGAGCGTTAACTAAAGCTTACTTTTAACAAAAGTGTGGCTAACACATTCGATAAGGTGACAGTTAACGAATTATTCTGGGTTACCGAATAATTTAATTCATTGGTAGTATTTATGTGCCCGTTGTAGGATTTTTCTCTTTTGTTACAAATATAAAAAAAATGTGCGCCATTGGTATTAAGCGCTGGTATTTGAACGCGCCAGTACGCAGTCCCAAATTTAAGGCTTCAAGGTTAGCGTGATGGGTGATCCCATAGCGACGATTGCGATTTCAACAAAAACGGAAAGGGCAGAAAATATATCCCACCGTCATATCTCTTGGCGGTGGCTTTATGAATAGTCGACAGGACAACATAAAGTCTGGGCGAGAAAGGAGGTGGTAAATCGTAGCCACTTGAGCTGCTTTTCTAATATTTCGTCATTATTTAAAGTTTGCTTTGCAATTGCGCCAATACCCTTGGGTAACAGCAGCATCTTGCATTTTTGTTTGTATTTTGATTTGGCCACCATCGTTTTAAACTACGAAGTTTTTTTTTTTCATTTCGGTGATAATTCAACACACACACACACACACACACACACACACACACACACACACACACACACACACACACACACACACACACACACACACACACACACACACACACACACACACACACACACACACGCACACGCACACGCACACGCACACGCACGCACGATTCACCGTGACTATGTCATTATAACTACCAGGATGTATTTCTTATGTGACCAACGTTTTTCCCCTAATCAAAACATTTAATTTGAGACCCCATACACCTACGGGTCATCATTATGAAATCCAACCTTTATTATGCCTCACGATAACTAAGTCATGATTATGACCACGAAGCATTTTTTGTTTGTCCCGCGTGATTTCCCTCCTCGAGACCTTCAATTTGATACCCCACATGCCGTAGCGGCTTATCTCTGAATTTTAACCCAATCTGTGGCTATCCATGACTCGAGTGTTACACGGTTCGCCATTTTCGATATTTTTCTGATTTCTTTCTTTTAGTTTTTTTTTTAAATTTAGTTTGATGAATTATCTACATTTACGCTTTTATATGATTACAGGTCGAACTTCCGTGATATCTGCATTTTTGGCGTTACACGATCCTGGCCGGGGAAGGTGGAGGGGGGTACTCAGCAAAGAATGCTACGCACTAAAAAAGCAAAGGCACATCCATGTACGGCTCGCGCTTCAGAGATTCGCGGGGACAGTTCGCTTTGACACAAGGCGTTTTTTCAGGATGCAGAGCAAGAATGCAGGGAACCGTAACCCTAAACAGCTTCGACGTAAACGAAATGAGCAGTGAGCGCACATTTCCTCGCCCAATGGTGTTTGTTTCTCCCCAGGGCCCCAACACACCGTCGAGTCTGGGTTCCTCTGTCATGAACACGAACACGGAGCCTATATCAAGAGTTTGGTATCCAATATATACGCACAATTGCTCGTAACCCGCGCTACTCATCATGGCCAGCAGGTATAGCTGTATTAAATCTGCAACGAAAATTGTTACCTCACAGGAGTTACCGTGTCATGTCGTACCGAATGCAAGAGTTTGAGCTCATGAATCTGCACCCGTAATATTTTTACCCCGTGTGAATTTTAAAACTCTGTCTGCTAATCAAATCAGAGCTACTGAGCCCGAGTAAATTCCTGCTACCAGAGAGTTGTGAGTCCATTGGAGTTCTGAATTCATTTTGAGTTTTCAGTCCATTTTGAGTTCTGAGTTCATTTTGAGTTTTGAGTAAATTTTGAGTTTTGAGTCAACTTTGAGTTTGAGTACATTTTGAGTTTTGAGGGCATTTTGAGTTTGAGTACATTTTGAGTACTGAGTACATTTTGAGTTTGAGTACATTTTGAGTTTTAAGTCCGAGTGAGTTCTGAGTGTTGCGCTCACTGTGAGTTTGAGTTTGAGTGAGCGCAGATGTGCTGCTCAGCATTGAGTCTGAGTTTCAGTGAGTGGTGATTCGAAAAAAAAAATTGAGTGATTTTGAGTGAGCCGCGCCAACTTTGCCGAGGTATGATGGAAGGTAATGCGGTTTCCTTTGAATTTTATGGAATAAAGTGTTCTATATATTCTGGGCCTCTTCGATTATTAGTCCCGGATCGCCCGCGGACTGCCCGAGACCCGATCCGGTGCTTGACTTTCCGATGTATTCCTATGGGACTTCCGGTCCGAACGCAGTCCTCGGATTGCCCGCGGACCGTCCAGGACTGGAAAATCGAGGATGGCCACGAGTTGTCAAATAGGGTCCGTGAAGCCCCCCTCCCCACCCCTCCTCCAGAACAATGCCCTCCTTCCCCTCCCTCCCTCCCTTTACATTTATCACTTTGCCAAACCCCTTCGGTAAAGCAAGGCTTTGCTGCAGGGCACGTATAACACCACGCGTTTTAGAGTCGGCTTTTTGCGCAATACTCCAGGTGAGCGAAAAAAGCCGAGGCATATATTAGGTGTTTTGGCATATAAAAAAGGCATATATTAGGTGTTTTGGGGGACTTCAGCTGTAAAAGGAAATTGTTTAACATGACGTGCAAGTTACGGCATCATTGACACAGATCTTCATATTTCTTTGTGAGGCCCCCACTACTTAAGAGTCCCAAAAAGGATCCCCACACCGTCATGGTTGATGACCACTGCTACATTTTCCGCGACAAATAAGTGGGACAAGAAGCACTGCTAATGGATGCGAAGGCTTACCGAAGCCGAAGCCAATGAACAGAATGTAGGCGGTAAGCGTACTCCAAATGAAGCAACCAATGGCGCTCGCCGAAGCGAGCACGGCAGCTGCGATGTTAAGAATCCGTGTGTCCCAGTACTTGACCAGAATGCCAGCCGTGAGCGCTGCGGGGAACGGTGAGTTAGGCTTAGCAGCACTGGTCACTTACAAAGGCAAAAAAATTGATCCACCGGACTACGCTGATCGCCATGTGTCGAACAGCGCACTGCAACATGGAACGCGTAGCGTGGGCACGTCTGTGTTTAGTGATTAGGCTCGCTCAATGCGCTCGCTTAACTGCGATTTACAAGTCTTGTTTCAAAGTAGAATTGTATGGAGGCATAATACAAGCGTACGTAAACACACGTCGCATGGTGGGCGCCGCTGCACACGTCACTACTATATGCAAGCCGTGGCACGGGCGACGCCACGGCCTGACTGCATTTATTGATCGTTAGCGGCACACCTTTCGTTTCGGGATCAAGGCATGGGTCATCTCGCCAGGTGTTCAACCATGTCTACCTCAAATATTAACTTTTGAATTTAGCGCAGCTATTTGCCGTGGACTTATGTCGCTAACAGGTGGTGGCTGTTCTGCATTATATGCTCCTCCCTTGTTTCTTCCACCCCTAATCTAATTTCCTTTTAGTCATTCTACGGCTTTGTAGGTTAGTTACTGCGCATCACCGTTCAAATTAAAACGCGGTTTAGCGTGCTGAAGCTATACCTGTAATATGAGGCGTGCCTGAATGGAAGGTTGCGGATCAATTCGAACAACCTGAGGATCTTTGACGTTCGCTGAAATTTTGTCGCACGGGTATTTTCGTTTTTCGCACCAGAAAAACGGCCGCAGGAGAAGTATCAGACCCGTGTCCTCGTGCTCAGCAGTACAGCGCCCTAGCCACTGCGCCACCACAGCGGGAGTGTGTTACCTTTAAACACTAGGGCTTCAGAAAGTCAGGTATTTTACTCACATGTGGTCTTTAGCAGAGAGAATCTCCTAACACAATGAGCCGATTCATGTCTATCTTCTACAGACCGCACATGTCTAACCGTTCCAAGAACGAGTATTTTGCCGCAGCGAAGCTCATTCACTACCACTTTGCTCTGGATTTAAAAAAAAACTCGCGCCAATCCACCCTGTGAAGGTGGTTGGAAAGCGAAGCTGTAAACGACACCCACAATGATTACCCATGCGACGTCACTTGAATTCACACACGTGCCTCTACAAACATTCAAACCAGAGACAAGTGAAATGCACTTAACCACACCCTTTATTACTTCGAAGAGATATTCCTTGCTAATCGTAAATCAATGTATGATTCATGAACGGTGGGTGGTTGAGTTGTACTGGTGAAGTACATCAGTGGAAACTTCTTATAAAATTGAAGGAAGCTCAAACCCGGTGTTAGACGATTTCCCTTCTCCTCCGTTTCTGCCGCCGACGACGGAGCAGACGAGACCGGCGGCAGAGACGGAGATGTGAGATGCCATGCGTTGGTGTGAGCTTCCTTCAATTTTTAAATTTAAAACTCCTAGCCCATGCGCAAGGCGTGCACATGGCCGCTACACGTGCCGTGGGCGGAGCGAAAAGCGGTGCGAGATGTCGCGTGACGCTCTCGCGTGCCAGTCAGCGCGAACGCAGGGGCTAAACCCGCAGATGTGCTCGGTGAGTGCACCGTCTGTTCCCCCCCCCCCCTCCCCCGTCTTTGCGTGGGCTTGTAGCTCAATCGGTAAGACACAACGGGCTCTCGTTCCGTTGGTATATCCGTTCCAGGTTCGATTCCTGGCGGTGCCAGTAACTTCTGATATTTGTTCGCAGGAGTTTTCTGTTTACACCAACAGTCACGACAGAACCCTTGGGGGGGCCGAGGTAAAAAGCTTCGCTTTAAAAATATTCGCAGCGGCTTCGCACGGCTATGCCATGATATACGTAGCGTGAGCTAAGGTTCAGTTGGAATGATTCTTAGCTTTCCTGGTTCTCTAGTATTAGCTTGATTATCATGCTTACTGCTGCATCAGTGACACACACACGGTATACGCATTAAGTGACACATGTATATTTATCAAGCGGCTCCGGCGCAGCATCACCAATCGCCCCAGAGCTAAGCTGGTTCTACAGGCGCACGCCGGTGTTGCTGCGACGCACGAGCCATCGGTTCCACACCCGGCCACCTCTCGCATGATCAAGTGGACCGGGCCGCCGCGTGTGGAACGGAGGTCGGCGAAGACGCTGGGCGCGTGGGGCAGTGATTTCCCTACACCCCCCCTAGGGGGTGTGTAGACCCCCCCTAGTTTTTGTGGACACCCCCCCTTGAATCCCCAAATTTCACTCTTGTCAGTCCTTGTATGGACATTTTTCAGTATCGATCTGCGCATGCGCGGGCTGCCCGTCTGCTATTCTTGGCAGTAGCCCCGGGCAAAATAAACAAAAGTGCGCCCCCCGAGCTTGCTGTTAGCGTTGCACGTATTTATTTCCTTTTTTTCGACAGCTCGTGGCAACAAAAAAGGCTTTCAAAGGAAAGGGGCAAAGTGGTTTGAGGCTGACCACGCTGCGAGCACATTGCTACCAGCCAGGGAGTAGCGAAAATGAATGAAAACGCATGCGCAGCACGGCTCTTTAGGAGCCACACGAAACTGCTCAACATCGGACAGTGTAGCTCACGCTACAAAAAACAAAATCTCTGCCTTGGAGTTATCGAGCAACCTGCTTTCCTGCAGTCACACGTCTCTGACTGCCAAAGCTCTAATCAGGTTTCCGATTCCATTCTATCCCCATCCAGACCTTCATTTGTACCTCTTTCAATCTTTTTTTGTGTGTTAAATTGGATGTCGGTTGCTGCACTGGTGTTCTCATATTTCATAATCACTCCTAGTCTTTTTTCGCTACTGCGAATTCACGCTTCCATGCGGAGGTACGAAACACCTCGTTTAGGGCGATCCATAGTTCTGAACCTCTCCTCAATGCATGCTTTACTTTGTACTCCTCTGACTTAGAATGGCGCCCAGCTTATATCTTCGTGTTTCACTCATCTTTATTACCTTACAACTTATATTTATGCTGGACTGCTACAGCTTTCCTGCATACGTTATTTGCCCGCCACACTTTCGTTTTATGGTTGAAATTATGGAGAGGTTCTACTCACACAGATATAGCATAGGAGAGACGTTGTGGTCTATGCGTCCATACAGGTCGTAGATGTGGGCCTATGCGTCCATACAGGTAGTGGATATGGGCGTTCATATTTTCAACTAAGAACATTTGACTCGGGCCTCTGAACCAGCTTGCGTCTTTTATAAAACGATCATTTCCTCGTTTTCCTCCCTCCATCCGCTGCCGGTTAACAGCATCCTCTAACCTCGTCGCTTTCCCTGAATTTCTGCCTTTTCCCAATGAGTGTAATTTACAGCCTTCTTGCAAGCAACTCTTACCTGGTGTATTTCTATAGCGAATAAAATAGTTATTGCACCGTTTCCTTTTCAATTTTCGCTTACCCGGCATATTTATTCTTGTTCGCCTTTGTTACTTTCTAAATTGTTCTTTGTGCACTTGTTTATTCCGGCTTTCTGCGAATCTTGAGGTAAATGGTCCGTCCGTCAGCTATTGACCTGGATGATTTCCAGCGCTCAGTGCATACGATATTCTTCGAATTTGCCGCTTAATACGTTCGCCTTTTTGGGTATTGAATCCTCCCAGAAAAGAAGCTACTCCTTTCCAGCCCCAGGCCCGCCTCTAAAGTCCACTCTAAGGAGGAAGGTGCTTTCGCTCTCATTGGTTAACGATAGCTCCAGCCCCCCCTCCCAACCCCAGTGGTCTGCTTGTTCACTTCTACACTTTTTATACGCGACACAACGAATCAGAGACCACGTATCTGCTTCTTCTGTTACCTCTTCGCCATACCACTCCAACAACTCACTTGCGCGTACCCACCGTGGGAAGCTGTCACAATGCCATCCTAGTGTCTTTTCGATTCTAAAAAAACTCGAATCAACTACCAGGAAGCCTGCAGGTGTAATATTCAGATCTCTTGTCCCTGTCGACGCCGTATTTTCCTCCGCGTTGTCACTCACACAGGTTCGCGGTGCCCAGGCAAAACATTGTCCGCTCTCGCCAGCATCTCTCTCTCGAGTGACATCGACCAGCGCGTTACATAGCAGCGCCACCAACGAAAAAACGAGCAACGTGTCTGGTAAGTGTGCGCTGACTCCCCCGTAATGTCGAGGCCAGAATCTCGCTAAATTCTGACCAGTCTATCGGCGGACAAGACACCGAATGCTCTCCTGAGCGTCTGCGTGTGAAGGTTAAGTGGTAACCTCGCGAAGTGTTTCCGAATGTGTCTGTCCGTCACAGAAGCGCGCGCATAGACCGCGGTACAGAACGGGATCTTCGGGTCGTTGCGTGCATACCTTGAATAGAGTTGACGGCGGTGCAGACCTCGAAGGGCCAGGCGGCCTCCTGGCGCTCAATGCGCAGGTCGGACACGAGCCCCACGAGCAGCACGCCCGAGCTGCGGAAAATGATGACGGACCAGAACTGGGCCCAGAAGCTCAAGGCCGCCATGAGCCAGGCGTACCGGCTGTCCACCAGGTGCATCGCTGACGGCATCGCGCTCCCACAGCTGCTGCTCCCGTCTACTTGACACGGCGGCTGCGCAGTCACCCTTGCCGGCTACGCTGGTATTCCTTCGTTCGTCGCGTGCGTGCACGCAGCGCGCAGACGATGACGATGACGACGATGATGATTGGCCTCACGGCAAGCGCGCTCTTTTAACACGAAAGTTTTTTATTCCGACTGAATAAATTTGAGGCGCTAAACAACGGACCAGAAGAAACACGTAGACACAGACAAGGCGCCTTGTCTGTGTCTACGTGTTTCTTCTGGTCCCCATTGTTTAGCGCCTCAAATTTATTCAGTATGTTCAACCAACTAGCCCTGATCAAGCTTTTGTTACGTAATATTTTTTATTCCGTGATTCACAAAGATTTCACTTACGTCATATCCATCACGGAAGGGACGCCAGTTCAACGAAGTAAGTGGCCTGTAAAGGGTGTACCTCTGCACACAGGGCCTTCTTGCGGGGAAGCAACCTTTAGAACCAAAGAGTACGTTATACTTCGGGTTGTTCGTTTTCGGGTTTTATATTTTAAACACGATAGTGTTTTAGGCCGAGATACCCCAAGGTTTCACTGACGTCATATCCGTCACAGAAATGACGCCAGTACACCTTTGCCGAAACTACCCGCGAGCGAGCACACCCACAAGACAGCGAGCCGACCCGCAAATCATGCTCACCTGCAGATTTCGCTGCACATTTCACTTTCGTGTTTTACCGATTCCTATCACTAAGGAATCAACCACAGTTATTTCTTGTATTGACTAACAGAGCGGCATACGCGAATAGAAAGTATTCTGCAAAATTAAAAAAAAATCGTGCGCAATTAAATACGTGTACCGTATCTTACATTTTTAAGGATTTTTCGTTTGTGTTCATCATTCTTGCTTCTTTTGTATTCTATTTGTTGGTAGGTTTGTTGATTATTATGATTACACTTCAGGCCTTGACAGTGCTAAAAAGAACCATTCTGAATATCCGGGTGAGCACGGGTCAGTCGACGAGGACCATCATCATAAGCAGGTGTAAACTCTGCCGGCTCCCTGCCCATTTCGGGATAACTGGAAATGTAAACGCGGACGTTGCAGCATCCACAGCGCATGACCAACGTGGATCAGAAATACCGGTGCCATTTTCTCGCAAAGATGCTTCAGCCCTTGCATCCAGTGTGGCATGGAGCATGCAGCGGTCGCTTTGGGCAGACGCATCCCGCCATTACGCACCCCTTTACTCTATCGACCCGCATTGTAATTTTAAGATGCCACCTGGACTATCCAAGCATGATGAAGCAGTACTGCACAGCATGCGGTTGAACGTCGCCTACACGCGATACTACCGCTACAAAATCAACCAGTCCTCCTCGCCTCTGTGCCCGCGGTGTGCGTGAAGACCTCCAACACCTAATATGTGACTGTGCGCGCTTTACTACACAAAGAGTGTCTCTCGTAGTGTCCCTGGGCCGGCCGCTCTCCGTAGGACTAGAACTGAGGGACGTATTAGGTCCATGGAATTCTTCCAAACGTGCCGCTCGTGCTACAAAAGCCTTATTGGCGTACCTGAAAGACACAAGTCTTGATCAGACTTTGTAAATAGTTAAAAATCACATGTCCTCGTTATCATTATGATCATCATCGTCATCGCATTCATCTGGCGTAGCAAGCCAGGCAGCTTAGCTTCAATGCTCAGCTTAGAATTCAATGTGTCCTCCATGTTCTGTCAGATCAAATCGAACGCATTTTTTATTCGCTGATAATCTCTTTACGTTTGGGAATACCACACGTAGATGATGTTCGATTATTTGAGTTTCTTTCATGAGTAGCTCACTTTGCTGTTAAGAATGGCCTAGTGCGGCTGATCTAATGGGGCGAGCCCCACAATACCCGCAGCCGTCCCCTTGAAGATTTTCCCTCCCTACGTTATCTTTCGTTTGTGCTTTAGAGGGGCCCGACATATGATCTGACCTAATTTTAGGAGCTTCAACATGAAAGGACCGACAAAAAGGCTCGACAAATTTAAAGAGGCCCGACATGTGACTTGACTAAAAAATTACGCCCACCTCCCTCGCGAGAACCCTGGTGCGATGCGACGCTGAAGGGGTTCCATTGTGCGTTTCCGTTGGGTCGATCACTCCAAATGCGTGAGCAATCATCGGGTAATGCGAGAGAGAGAGAGAGAGAGAGAGAGAGAGAGAGAGAGAGAGAGAGAGAGAGAGAGAGAGAGAGAGAGAGAGAGCAAGCGTAACGCGGACGACCGTCGACTGAGAGACACTCCGCTTAATGCTCAGTGAGCCCGAAGGAGAGCAGACCGCGGAGAGAGAGGGCGCTGCACATGCGCACAGCGCGCTTGCGCCGCCCACCGGCGGAGTGAGAGCGCGCCGCACTGCGCGCGCCACAGATGTTGGGGGAGAGGGCGCGCTATCACGGCGAGAGGAGAGGGGGTGAGCGGAGGAGAGACGCAGCTGTGCGGACGCGGACGACGACGACGACGGACGCAGGACAGGGCCGCCGGCAAGAGATGCTCCTCTCAGCGTCGCATCTAAAAATTGGGGTCTGCGCTGTGCGCAGATTGTCAGACTTGCATTGCGCGATGTCACAGCGCAGATCACATTTTCGGAACGAAGCATCTTAACGACGAGGCTTGTCCGGCGTCCGGTGTCCGTGCTCACGGCACAGCACCGTGTAAACCGAAGCATCTGTGAACAAAAGGTTCACAAAAGGTTAACAAGAACAAAATAAAAGGTTCACAAAAGGTGTGTGTGTGTGTGTGTGAGAGAGAGAGAGAGAGAGAGAGAGAGAGAGAGAGAGAGAGAGAGAGAGAGAGAGAGAGAGAGAGAGAGAGAGAGAGAGAGAGAGAGAGAGAGAGAGAGAGCTCCTGGAGAGCCGTGCTGCGCATGCGCGAGGAGCATTGGATTGGATTGAAAATCGTTTCAGCAGCAGTAAGCACTCTCACGGGGGATTTACGGTAGGAACGATCCCCAGTGTTTCGCACACTCGTCATGATTCACTTCGTGTAGATGCGTGAATTTTTTTGGAGTCAAATCTGCTGCTATGTGTCGTCAGTGGCTTATTTTAAAGCTTTGATAACTGATTGACCAACTTTGTGAATCCTGCGGAAGCAGGTTTTATAGTGTGTCCGAAAGTCCTTATGTAGGTAATTTTGTTGTGAAATTTGTTCGACATTGATTTTTCAACAGGCTTGTTTGAAGGGTGGCGTTAGTCTGCGCTTATCTATAATGTGTTGTTTTTTACACGCCTCATAACCTTTTGATTGATACCGTTTTCTTTAGCATGGCTTTATACAACATAAGAAGGATGCACATATCATTGTGGTGTAGTGGCGCCCTCTAGTGGAGCGCCCGCTCACTGTGTGCGCTTGGTTGTATGAATTGTAACTAGATGTCGTTGCTGTGGACGCACGTGACGGGTCACGTGCGTATGCGTCTCGGTGCCGTCTGGTTGAACAATAAACGTTCTCTTTGGGTTCTGGTCTTGGTACGAGCAGGCCGCACTCTTTCTTCTTGGGCTTGTGGGTGGGCCCGGCGGCCGTCCCTCGCTCCGTCGCTGCCGAGGCCGCTCGCCGTCGCCCACGACACAACATCTTTTTGGCGACGAGGATGGGATCATTTTCTTCTGCTGCGACGACATCGTCGACGGGTCCGGCAGAATGAAAACGTGAGTGCGTTTGACCTCGCTCGAGTGTGACTGTCCGGCGCGTCTGGCGTCGCGAGGCCTAGCGTTCTTTGTGCTGACGCTTGTCGAACCGTCGTTTAGGCCTCGCCCTACTTCGTTCTTCTGCTTCTGCTCCTGCGTCTCTCTCCTTCCTGCTTGGCAGCATGGGCCTCTTCGATAACCTGCCCGTTTTCCTCGAATTGCCGGGGCCGCCTCCGATTCCGTGGCATAACTGGAAAAAATTGTTTCAGGCCCATCTCGAGGCGGCTGGCGGCAGCGACTGGAATGACGGACGACGCGCGTCGGCGCTCGTCAGCGTTTTGGGTAGGGAGGGGCAACAAAGGTATTTTGCTGAGGCGGAGCAGGACGAAGCAAGGAGGGACGCCGCCAGTAACGTGACCGACGCTAATGTAACCAGCCCTATCGTGACCGACTCCGCGACCGACTGTAGTGTGACCGCATCCTCGGCTCCGGCCATTTCGAAATTCGACCAACTTTTGGAGTAGCTGGACCGGCTCTTCGCTGCGTCTACAAATACGCTTGTTGAACGACATGAGTTCACAAGCCGTCGTCAATTTCGGGGGGAAAGTTTTTTAGAATACGTGACCGCTCTAAAGGAGAAAGCCGTACGTTGCAAGTTCGGGCTGACGTACGCGGAGCGCGTCCGAGATCAAATCATACATGGAACGTCTAACCCCCAGGTTAGAGAAAAGCTGCTCGCACATGGCGAAAAGTTGTCTTTGGAGAAAGCTGAAGAGATTGGTCGGAGTTTTGAATCGTTGTCGTTGGCGAACCAAGCCTTCGGTTCGCATCATCAAGTACAAGCGGTAGGCCGACGAGGAGAAGGTGGCGTCGCGGAAGATGGCGGTCGGGGAAGCCGCCGCGATCAAGATGGCGGCGTGGAGGATCAAGATGGCGTGGGCCGCCGGGGAGGCCGGCGCGCTCAAGATGGCGGCATAGGAATTCAAGATGGCCTGGCCAGCCGGGGAGGCCGTGACGTCATTACACCGGGTTCGGGAAGACAAGATGGTGGCCCCCAAGATGGACGTTTCCATTCGCAGTCAGCTGCAGAGTTTCGCGGTACAGTCCAGGCGAAGAAGTTTGCAGGCAAGCTTCAGTTGTGCGAACGATGCGGAAATAAATGGCATAATTCAGCATTTCAAAATTGTCCAGCCCGAAATCGGCGCTGCAACTCTTGTAATAAGTGGGGACATTTCGCATCGATGTGCCGTAAGCCGGCACCAGTGCATCGAGTTTCTTCGAAGGAAGCTACGGGATCCGCTTCGACACCGGAACCTGTAGAGCATCCAGCATCCGCGGAGATCAACGCACCCGCAAGATCTTCCGTCTTAACAGTCAGCACTTCTTCTAGAAAGGACTTAGTCGTCCAAGCGGAAGTCAGCGTCAACAATCCTCCAAGAAAGGACTTAGTCGTTCAAGCCGAAGTCAGCGGAGTGACCATGCAACTCTTAGTCGATACCGGAGCATCCGTGTCGTTGATGACTGTCGAAGATTTCAAGCGTCACTTCAGTAAACAGCATGCGCTGTCCAAGGCTTCCGTCAACTTGTGGAATTTTTCCAAACAACGTATCGGCATCCGCGGCTCATTCCAAGCTCCTGTTCAAGTCTTGCAACGGTCTTGCTCCGTCACATTCTACGTCACCGACAAAGGGACATCTCTTTTGGGGCTCGACGCCATCCAGCAACTGGGCATTCAGATCGACGGTGCGTCTCTTACGTGTCGACTAGCATCGGTGTGTGCAGTGCAGTTTCCCGTGAACGTGCCCCCGGGTTTCGAACATCTCTTCAACGGCGAGTTGGGTCTTGTCAAGGACGTCTCGCATAAGATCCAACGGCGGCCAGGTGTGACTCCAGTTGCATCTAAGCTACGACGATTGCCTCTTGCTCTCCGTGATCCAGTGTCCAGCGAGCTGCGACGCCTGGAGGACAATGATGTCATTGAGCGTGTCGACGCCTCGGAGTGGGTTTCGCCACTCGTCGTCGTCCGGAAAAAGAACGGGGACATTCGGCTGTGTGTGGACCTCCGGGAACCGAATAAGGCAATTATCATTGATGGGTATCCTTTACCGCATGTTGAAGAGCTGTTGCAGATGTTTCATGGTGCTGTTTGTTTTTCTAAGCTCGACTTAGCGTCGGCTTATCATCAGTTGTTGCTGGAAGAGGGAAGTAGGGACTTAACTACCTTTGTGACTCATGGAGGCTTATTCAGGTTTAAGAGGGTGTGTTTTGGTCTGGCGTCGGCGCCTGCGGTTTTTCAAAAAATGATGTCTCAGATCTTAAAAAATTGCAAAAATGTTGTTTGCTATCTTGATGATATTCTTGTGTGGGGAAAGACTCAAGCTGAGCATGACGCGAGCCTGGTTGAAGTCTTAACATGTATAGCAAACAGTGGCATGAAGTTGAACGACAAATGTCTTTTTTCGGTCAAGGAACTTGATTTTTTGGGTCACAAGATTTCGGCTGAGGGCATCTCACCTTTGGAGAGCAAAGTAAAAGCTATAGTTCATGCTCCCGCTCCTACGGACATAAAGTCACTGCAATCATTTTTAGGTCTTGCAGGATACTATGCCAAGTTCATAAAGAACTATGCAGAGATAGTTGAACCACTTCGCCTCATGCTCAGGAAGGGTCAGACGTTTTGTTGGTCTGATGATGCTCAGCGCAGTTTCGATCAGTTGAAAGCGTGCCTCACATGTTCTCCGGTTGTGAAGGTCTTTAATCCTGACTTGCCTGTACAGTCTAGTCCACTTATAACGATATCCAAGTGCCAAGAAAATCCCATCGTTATAACCGATAATCGCTATAAGCGGGTCGAGAAAAAAAAAGCCACAAGAGAGATCAAAACATTTTATTAGCATGCAAGTGAGGTAGTGCAACTGCTCGTTTGCAGAAAAGCCATAGTCAGTCAGCTTTGACTGCTTCACGCGAAGCTGACGCACATCTTTTTCGAGAGCATCTAATTGCTCCAGGCAATTAGATGATCGCCGCAGCGCCGCAGGCGAATCGGCCCTGGCGTCCGAACGTTCAGTCTGACTCCGCAGTGAAACTGGTGAAACGTTGAATGGAGGCAGATGCGGAGAAAAAAAAGCACTCAGTTCGGCGCGCAGAAAAGGCGAGGGAAACTTCCGAGCTGCGAGCAGTGCGAGCCGAACTGGCCGAACCAGCCAAACGTTGGTTCGGCCGGACGCGCAGACGAGGCCAAAGCAGCGGCTCCGGGAGGGGAGTCGGGAAGAAAAGCTGCTCCTCCTCTCGCTTGGCGCAGTCGACTCGTTTTCTGAAGGGTGGACGGGATGCAAGGCGCGTCGCGTGCTGTCGGCGCCGAGTGCCGGCGCCAGCGCCGGCGGCAGCTCGCATTTTCGGCGCGCGCGGTAAGCGGATTCAATCGCTATATCCGATATCGCGGCTCGGGAGCATCGTAATAAGCGGGTTATTTTACCATAGAAAGCATACAAAATTGGACGGTGCAATCGTTGTCCATCGTTATATCCGATATATTGTTATAAGCGGTATCGTTATAAGTGGATTCGACTGTAGTAGTAACTACCGACGCATCTGATGTGGGAATTGGCGCGGTACTACAGCAGCGGTATGGTTCTCGGCTTGAAACCATAGCCTTTGCATCTAGAACTTTGTCGGAGACTGAGAGAAAATACTCTGTGGGAGAGCGCGAAGCGCTGGCTTGTTTGTTCGCGTGCGAAAAGTGGCACATTTTTCTTTGGGGCAGACGGTTCACACTTAGAACTGACCATCAGGCTGTAGTTGCTTTGTTAGCCGCAGGAGACTCAGGTCGGAGACCTTTAAGGATTTCAGGTGGTCAGCTCGTCTGCTGTACTACAATTTTGACATCGAGTATTGCAAAGGGTCAGAAAATCTGGTGGCTGACGCTCTATCGAGATTACCCATTCAGACCGGTCAAGAACTTGTTAAGGAGGAAGAGATAGTGTCACTAGTAACATCAGTAGTCGATAAAGAAACCGTGCAGCTGGCAACGAAGGCAGATGTGACGTTGCAGAAAGTAGCAGAGTATGTGTCCAAGGGTTGGCCCGATAAGAAAAAGGTACACAGTGATTTAACTGCTTACTTTCATGTAAGGGATGAACTTTCTGTTGTGGACGGATTACTCATGCGTGATGACCGTGTAGTTATCCCTTGTGAACTTGTACCTACCTTCCTCCAGTTAGCACATGAAAATCAAGGAATAGTACGTACGAAACAACTTCTCCGGGAACGTTACTGGTGGCCTCAAATGGATCGCAATGTTGAAGAACATGTAAAGCATTGTCACGTTTGTCAGCTGGCAGACAAGTCTGCTAAGCCTCATGTAGCTCCGTTGCAGCCAGTGGAATGGCCTGAAGGGCCTTGGCAAAAGTTGGGAATGGACATCGTCGGTCCGTTAGATGTGTCGTACCCCCGATTTCTTGTTACACTAGTCGATTACTACTCTAAGTGGCCTGAGGTTCTGGGCACAAATTCCATTTCAACTGAGGATGTCATTAAGTTGTTGGACTGGTCTTTCAGTCGGGAAGGGCTCCCTGAGGTTTTAGTGACGGATAATGGACCCCAATTTGTCTCCAAACAAATGCAAGAGTATCTAAAGGAGAAAGGTATCCGCCACGTGTTCTCGTCGAATTATTACCCTCAGGCTAACGGCCAGATTGAACGGTTTAACAGAGTTCTCAAAGAACATTTACAGGTAGCCAGACTTGAAGGCAAGGATGCTTCGAAAAGCATTACACAATTTCTTGGGTCGTATAGGGTCACACCACATTCAGTGACAGGTCTTTCTCCAGCTTTTTTGCTGCATGGACGTCAGCCTCGTTCCAAAGTGGATATTAGCAACTTCAGGATACGTAAAAAGGCAGCAGAATCGGACAATTTCCTGCCTCATGTTCGGAATCAGGTCTTCACGAAGCAGCATAAAGCTAAACAGTACTTTGACAGAAGGAAAGGTGCGCAGCAGACCCGAATAAAGGTGGGAGATGTCGTAAAAGTAAAATTCCGTAAGCAAGGATTTCTGAAGTATAGTAAGCCGTTGACAGTGCAAGCTCAGGTTGCACCTTTCACCTTTAAGCTCAGTGATGGAAAGATCTGGAACGCTTCAAAACTCACAGTCGTTCCGAAGGGAATCGAGGTTGGCTCAGCACCGTATTCCTTTGACAATGTTGAACTCTCGTCGAGGCATAAAGAGTTTTTGTACTCTTTGTCTAACTTGGACATTTGTGACAGTCAGTCCCCTAGTACAGTTGTCAGAAGGGACAAGCCCCAGGGTTCAGACAGACCCTGATCTGTCGGAGGTTTCTACCAGTGCAAGGTCTGAATCCGTTGTCCCTCGGGAACCATTAGAATGTCAGGAAGAAAATAGTGAACAAATAGATCCAAATAACCATGTAGACAAAACAAGGGAAAATGAGGGGGCGTCTGGATCGTCAAATAATGCAAGTTCAACGTCTACGCGTCCACGCCGTAAGACTAAGCAGCCTCAGTGGCTTCGCGACTATGTGCGGTAGGGGTATACGTACGGTTCATGCTTTGCGTCATGTTGGACGTGTCATGTCTGTGTTGAATCGTATATCATCATTGAGTGTTCTGGATGGGTTTTTTTGGGGGGACTTATAGAACTGTCGTGAGCGACTGATAGCTGTTGTGTGAGTCAAGTGAAAGGAAGATGCAGACATTCTTCAAAGCACGGGAGAATGATGTGGAGTGTGCATTTAAGATGCTGTATGTATTTCGCAGAGTGTGCGAACTTCTTTTGCACGGGGAGATGATGTGGTGTAGTGGCGCCCTCTAGTGGAGCGCCCGCTCACTGTGTGCGCTTGGTTGTATGATTTGTAACTAGATGTCGTTGCTGTGGACGCACGTGACGGGTCACGTGCGTATGCGTCTCGGTGCCGTCTGGTTGAACAATAAACGTTCTCTTTGGGTTCTGGTCTTGGTACGAGCAGGCCGCACTCTTTCTTCTTGGGCTTGTGGGTGGGCCCGGCGGCCGTCCCTCGCTCCGTCGCTGCCGAGGCCGCTCGCCGTCGCCCACGACACAACAATCATAACCCTCCTCATTTTATACCATCTGCTCAAAGCGGCTCTCTACACCACTCAATTTTATGCAATTGGAACACTCCTTTCATACCACTACAACCTTTTCCATGATGTTATTTCACCACAGCACTGAAGCTCTTGGCCTTGGGTGTCCTTGCGCCAATGAACAATACTAAAGAAGAAGTCTTCAAAAGTGACCACTCATAGTGACACATGGCCATCCTGCTATACGCAAAAAAAAAATCTGCACAAAATTTCGTCATCAAAAGCAGTTCTTTATGCACGGTTCTTGAATCGTATCCGGGGTACAATGTGTTTTTTGACATATTTTTCTCCAGCTACCATACCGCTTTTTGTTTGTTGAAGAAATCGTCCATACAAGGCATAATAAACATGACTGCAAGCACAATTGACTGTTTGCAACTGCCGATGGTTTTACTGTTTACGTTATTTATTTATTTATTTATTTATTTATTTATTTATTTATTTATTTATTAAGAGATACTGCTGTCTTGATGCACGAGACAGCAGGAGTGGGTACATTAGAAAAAGAAAGAAAAAAGCACATACATTAGGCAGCATCAGAGAAACATACGAAGCATTTAAAACATATTACGAAATATGGTGAGGCAGTTCTTTCAAAAACAGTTTAAATGGTTTTTCACGCGCAGGGAACCATCTAGGTTGTTCCAAATCCCAACACCGGCTGGAAAAAAGGAATGCTTAAAGTAATTTACAAATGGTTGGAAGGGAACAATGTTGAGTGGGTGAAGTCGGCACGTCGCTTGTCGTGCTGAATGATAAAAAGTAATCGGTGCTTCAATGCAAGTGCGGCCATGTACAATCTTTTGTAGCAGAGTGATACGATCAAGTGTGCGTCGAAAAGCAAGGGATTCTAACGACAATGAGCATGCGTGGGATGAGGGAGAAAAATTGCGGTCATAACGGCCGAGAATGAACCGTATTTCTCTTTTCTGTATGCGCTCGAGCATATTTATGTCAAGTGCAGTATAGGGTGACCATACTGCTGAGGCGTATTCTAGCAATGGTCGGACGAGCGACTTATACGCGGTTAATTTGCAGTACTTGGTAGAGTGCTTGAGTGTTCGTTTTATGTATCCCAGTTTTTTAAGTGCCCAAGCGCAAATTGTTTCGATGTGATGGTGCCACTTTAGGTTTTGAGTGTAGGATGTATTCACAGAGTTTAGGTAGTGCCCATTGTAACTATAACTATACCTTAGCGGCTTTTTTATTAATAAATGTCAGTTGAACAGTTTTTTGGTAATTAATACTCATTTGCCACATGGTGCTCCAACCACAAAATGACGAAAATACTTTCGTCTGGACATCTTGGTCATGTGCATTATTTACTCTAGTATAAAGAACGCAGTCGTCAGCGTACAATCGCAGCTTCACTGGTGTGTCCTTAATGACCTGTGTGACATCATTATTGTAAATAAGGAAAAATAGGGCCCCAAGTACCGAGTCCTGCGGTACCCCGGTAGTGACTGCACACGACGATGACTGCGCATGCTCAAAAGTAACAATGGTGACCTCAAACGTAGTCAATCAGCTATGCAGCCTAGTATTTTGTCATCGTTAATAATATTTCTGAGTCTAATAAGAAGTTTTCTCTGGCACACCACATTATAATTTGCTATAATCTATGAATATGGCGTCAACCTGACCTCGAGTATTCAGAGCCGAAGCGATGTCGTGATTGAATTCAATGAGCTGTGTAGTTGTAGAAAAACCAGAGCGGAAACCATGCTGACTACGCGACAATACGTTGTTATCAGTGAGGTACTGAAGTACATGTTTATGAATTATGTGCTCTAAAAGCTTGCAACAGGTACACGTCAATGAAATAGGCCTGTAGTTAGAAATGAGTTGCTTATTACCCTATTCAAGCACAGAAATTACCCGACACAGGAATTACCCGATTTAAACTCAGGAATTACCTGACACAGGAATAAGCCACAGAAGGCGGACGTGGAAAAGTTGCGTACATTAAAATGACCATGGCGTTCCACCAAACAGCGTGGCAGGGGTGCGCCCCCGACTGGTGTATGAATAGAGCAACCGCTCACTCATGATGTGCCGTGATTTAGATGTGGCAAGAATTGCCGTTCTTCGACTGTCGCACAAAGCAGACCACTGCCGGGGGCTGGAGCTATCGTTAACCAATGAGAGCGAAAGCACCTTCTTCCTTAGAGTAGACTTTGAATAGCATCTGCGGCTCACTAGAAATCAAAACAGCCAAACCTATTTGGCCATTTTTGAATTGGGCTCCGGGAAGGCTCATTACCGCTTTGTGTTGTCGGGTTGTGTTTCTTCTGCGGGGGATGCCACGTTTGCCGCCACGCGCCTTGGCACGGGTCTACTATTCGCAGCTTGTCCTAACGACCTGCGAAAACAGCTCGCGTTGCAGAAAGCCCCGTTCTCGCACCAGGCCAAGGCGGCGGCGTCTTGCAGTCGTAAAACGTGCCGTCGCATGCCTTCGCCCTCCGGCGGCTTAGAAAGACGGCGCGGGATGGTTGCTGCGATGCCTCCGAACTCGCTTAGCCTCGTGCCGGGGTCGTAAAAGTGACAGTCAAAGGGTTTAGAGCAAAGCAGACATCGTCCGTGACCTTCGCTACAGGTGGGAAAATTTTATGGACACTGCCCAGTTAGCTCACCACAGTCTCTTGTGCCATCCGGTCAAAATAGAAACGCCGGGCGCATTTAAAGTCAGAGTGTTTGGTCACCACTCCTCTGTCAGAACAGGTAGCCATCGATTTGTTGCCGCTAAAATTACATGAAAAAAAAAATCACGCACGGTGCTGATGTGGTTCAATTACCGTCCCAGCATGGATTTCTCCCATGCACATTGTTTTTTAAATTCCGGAGCATTATTTCGACAACCCCGCCAGTTCATAGCTTAATTCGGTTTTCCTGGCTGTCTGGTCTGAAAACCGACCTCGCAAGTAGCCTATAAAGGGTGCACCACTGTAAGCACGGTATTACTGCGGTGAAGCACATTAATACGATAGCATTCTTTAGATTCCACCAGCAGCCGCTGTATGGCCTCACAACAGACCCCTCGCGCGTCGGTCGAGTGAGTCATACAAGTATGCAGGTAGTACGGTAGCGAAAACGTCGGAATTGCGCTACTCGATGTCTGGAACGACGTCAAAACCCTCTCCCCCGACAACTCCGCCACGAAGCGATACGTCCTCCCCTCGCATGGTCGGTGATAGGCGCGTATGAACACGTGATCGGTGACGTCAGATTCGTGCCTCCTTTCCGACGTAACATCAGGTGTATATAAAAGCCGCTTTCCGAACTCGGGATTGCAGCAGTAGAAATGGGGCCCCGCGATGAACCTCTCACCGCGGAAGACGTTCTATCAGAGTCCTTCAATGCTTTTTTGAACGGTATTAAGGGACTCTGGTTCTATTAAGGAGGCGTCGGCGTCAGCAGCAGAAGGCTGCTGCTAAAAAAACTCAAAAGCAGTGCCTAAAGCAGTGCCTAAAAATTTTGAAGAAGATGGCAAAAAAAGTGTTAGAAAAGACCGCGAAGAGATGCCTTGCAAAGAATGATCTAGATTTTCTTTGGTAGTCGGCATTTAATAATTCTGCGAAAAGGTTTTTACCTTCTGTGAGTGGGATATCAAGTCAAGTTTACATCAATGAATTTTCCCGCCTTTCTCATTTTTTCTTTCCCCCTTCCTTCCTTCTCATTCTATTTCGCTAAGTGAAGTATTTTTGTAATGTGCAATGCTGAGAAATGCATCGAACACCCCACCATGTCCCCGAATGATATTGCCAAGAGCCTTTTTCTTCGACATCCCATTCTCAGCCTCTAACGAACGACTGATGGAGATGGGCATACACAACACCCTAGACGAACTGGTCGAAGCCCAGCGCACAGCACAGTACAACAGACTAGCCGCAAGCGCCACCGGAAGAGCCATATTAGATCTTCTACGCATCTCCTATGAAGACCAACACGGAACAAAAATTTTGCTTGGGGACGAGTTACGCGCGCACCTCAGTGTGGCCCCTTTACCTAAAAATATGCATCCGGCGCATCATCAAGAGAGACGGCTGGCCCGAGCCACGGCACTTCACAAGCAGTACCACTCCAACTCAGAGGTCTGCTACGTTGACGCGGCGGACTACCCCAGACGAAGAGCGGCAGTGGCTGTTGTAGTAAACCAGCAGGGCAATACAGTCGCATCATGCTCCGTCACAGAGGCTAATCCCGAAATTGGGGAAGAAGTAGCCATCGCTCTGGCCGTTGCGGGCACGTCGGCCATGACCATTATCTCCGACTCCAAGACCGCACTGCGAAATTATTTACGAGGGAGAATATCCAAAGCTGCAGCCAAGATAATTCAAAGCAAACCAATCCTGCCCTCACGACATATCCGTTTGATATGGACACCAGCACACTCGTCTCTCCCGGGAAACGAGATGGCACACGAAGCGGCCCGAGGATTCAGCTACCAGGCCGACTTCGAAGATAACGTGCCGTCATCGACGGGGGGGAGAGACAGGCTGGCTACATATCAAGAAATTACCCAGCATTATAGATTAGGCCGACGTAAACTTCCAGCCGCTCATCGTACACTTAGCAGAAGGCCTCCCATTGCATGGCGCAGGGTACAATCGGTTGCATGGTGCAGGGTACAATCGAACACCTTCCCACACCCCGCCCTGTGCCACCGCAACTTTCCAGAAATATACACAGATAACTGCAAGTGGTGCGGCGCCGCAGCCGCCACGCTCCAACACATGGTTTGGGCGTGTCCCAGTAAACCGGAGACACCAAATGTACGCATTACGAGGCACGAACAATGGGAGGCCGCGCTGCTTAGCTCCCAACCCGACGTCCAAGCAGCAGTCGTCCAGCTGGCGGAAGACGCCGCCAGGGCCCATGGGTTCCTGACCGCCGTCTGAAGGGACGAGGACACTGTCACTCCGAAGCAGTGACTCCGTCTTAACAGAGACGACTATAATAAAGTTTTTTCATCATCATCTTCGACCGTCCTGAACCAAGTGATCGTACCTTGCGCACTTATCCGCTGAACTTGAGAGACCAAACGCAGATTATTCAAATGGTGAGTTTATTCGCTCTCACGCGCAATGATCTCGGCGTACGTGATCAGGGCGTGGCGACGCCGAGCAGCCTGTACAGCATACGGTACGTGTCGCAGCCTTGGTCGTGGTAGCCCGAACCGATGCTGGCATTGACGGCCCGCAGGAACACGTGCAGGGGCTGCTCCTTGCTGAACACGGGCCACCCGCCGCCACCGGGCATCGTGGGCACGCTGCATTCAAACGAACGCCGGTCAGCACTCACGCGCGTAGATGAACGAGAAGCTAGTAGTCAAGGTGCTTAGCCGTCATTTCACAATTATTGTCTTATATGAGCCATGAAGACAGACATCCTTCCTTTATTAAGAAGAGTCAGCTACTCATAAGTCGTTAAACTTCATTCCGGCATTGAAGATCATTGTTTTCGGCTAAAAAATTGTAAATATACGCGCGCGCGCGCGTGCATGTGTGCGTGTGTGTGTGTGTGTGTGTGTGTGTGTGTGTGTGTGTGTGTGAGAGAGAGAGAGAGAGAGAGAGAGAGAGAGAGAGAGAGAGAGAGAGAGAGAGAGAGAGAGAGAGAGAGAGAGAGAGAGAGAGAGAGAGAGAGAGAGTAATTGAGTGAGTGAGTTCACGTTCACGTCCGAGATATAGTTGTGCGTTCTTTTGGGAGGGGGGAGGGAGCGGCAATGGAAAGCTTCCCGAGTTATGTTCCCTCTGGCGTATCACTCGCAGGTCATAAAACCGCGGTACGCTGGGGCTCTCTAACGCTGCACGCGCCAAAAGCAACTTTTGTAATAACAGCCTCTCTGCCCTGATCCCTGGCCACTCGAAGATAACTGGCTACTCGAAGAAGATAGTCCTGTTCGGTACGTTTCGTTACTGCAGCGTTTAAAAAGAGGCTGCCGGAGCTATTGTTAAGACGTAAACACTGTTGCTATTCTCGGTATGTTTTTGCCACGGGCTCGGAGCTTGCTTTTCTCTGCGAGGGCAGAATGAACTTCTTTAGGCGTCGGTGTTTGCATCTCAAAATAAGCCTTTGCACAGATTTCATAGCAGTCGCTGTGTTTATTGACTTTGAAGGTACGGACTGTGGCGCATGATCGTTTTATGTCTGTATCGCAAGTGGATCCGTGCGAATTACCACCTAGATTCATTTATTACACAGTCTAATGACTGCTACGTGTTTGTGTGCCGACTGTGTCAGCCACCTCCGGGAATTCAGCCGACGCGTTCCTTGTCGAACCCGACTCAGACAAGGAAAGATGCGCAGAGATGCACTTCGCGGCGTTCAAAACAAGACCGCACAGAATGTGTGTGCTAAACGAAGTGCGTTCAGCCTCGTAACGGAAACTCGACTTTACTTGGAGCAGCAGCTGTTGTTGTTTCTTCTAGGTTGCATGTCTATCAAACGACCCTCACCTATGTCGCTGGCTAGGAGGATGGTATATTACAAGAGATTATTTCTTTTATTTGTCCCCACTGCTAATAGTATCTAGCGACGTAAAATCGACATTGTTAACAACGAAAAGGAATAAAAACAGTAAGGAAAAAACAATACTGAAGTAAAGAGAATGGGTTATGAGACTTTTGTTTTGGCCATACCTACAATATTTTTATGCCGAAAAGTCACTGGAATGTCTAATTGCATCGCATTGATGAACCAAAAACATATCTCACGTTACTGCACACATGAGCTCATTAAGAATCACCATGATTTAAAAGTTCATGGCTAGATAAGAAACCGTCTGATCTCAGCAGAAATTATATTTTGATGCTGGCCCCTGCCAACGCTCTCTCACAAGTGGCGAAAACATTCCTAGTTTCCCGAAGTATAGTGGCTCTTGCTGGCTTCTATAGCTTCGGTAGCGTGGACAACATTGTATGCGTGTGCTTTTCACGTTAATGTTTTTTTATTTCACTCCTCTTTCTTGCTTAGGGTTCTTTTTCTGGCAGTTCTCTGGTAAACCTCGCCTCCCTTTAGCACTGGTGCTCATTTTTACGCGGTTCTGGTTTAAGTCGGCTGCACGCACTTTCCGTACAGGATTTGCTTTGAAGGTCCGTTGTGATCCACAGATTGGTTTTGTTGCACGCATGCTAGTTTTTGTCACATTCATGTACTGTTGTGACTTGGGTGGTCTAATCCCCCCGCTGACGCCAGTTGTTGGGACTTGCGCCGTCAGATCCCACCACGTTCACCAGTCACGCTACCAAGATGGATTCCTGAACCCCGGAATCACAACAACTGGTGGCAGCGGTGGGATCTGACCACGCAAGTCCCAACAACTGGCGTCAGCGGGGGGATTACATAGAGTTTCATACTAATATACACTAGAGGGAAATCAGGCGCCACTGTCTACTGGAGTCGCACTTCGGCGAGCGTTCCGTCATGTACCGGGCAGACACGTTCCACTTGTCCTTGGCATGGCTCATGAACAGGCTGAAAAGTTGGCTCTGGTTGCAAAAGGCGACAATATTACTGTAGAAGGTGCACCAAATTTGTTTTGTTATTATAAAATTAAACCTCCAGAAAGATTAATTTGTCAATAATTATGTAGAAGCTTCATGCCCGATGAACAAGAAACAAATGTTACCCTTTTTGTTGATTTTGGCTTCGAGACAAAAAAGAAGCCATATGGCTATCTAAGCCAAGTTGGCGAGGAACGTCGCGCTTATAGTGTCAATGAGCACTCCCGTCACCTTTGGCGAGTCTGTATACCCGCGCTAACTTTTTTTGTGAAAAAACTAGCCGGGACTAAGCTTTATTATATTGCGCCGCCCACGTGGCCCGCGACTGCAGCGACAGATTTCCCTCTAGTATAAATTGGTATGAAACTCCATGGGGGATTAGACCACCCTACGCCCAACAAATGGTACCTGCGGTGGGATTAGACCACCCAAGTCACAACAGTACCACCGCGCGGCCATGCTCCGTCGAGTCCGAAGGATGCCAGTAGTGCCGACTAGTGCCGTTAGCGCGATTAAAGCTACAGCCGTTTGAGTTATACTATATCGAGTCGACGCACACAAAAAAAAAAGTAAAAGAGAGGAAGAGTGAGAGATAAGGGTGGCATTCTGGGAACGTTGGCACTCCATAATTACAAAAATTGCGCAAAAAAGGGGGACACGGACGAGGTGAGGACATAAAACAAAGAATGAGAGAACAGCAAAGGCGTACCCGTTGTTGACGTATGAGCCGATGACCTGCATGGATACCTTGCTCTGATCGCGGTCTTCATCCGTGTAGCGATCGGGAAAGCGAAAGGGCATGCCGAACGTGAACTGCAGGTCCTCGAAGTGTGTGGCGCCCATCCACGGTGGCCAGGTGCTACGCTCGGAGCGGAAGTCGAACACGTAGAAGTACGTCGGCCGGTTCGTCTTGGCAAACGCCTCGACGTAGAACTTGGTCGGGCAGAAGATGACGAAGTCGCCCAGCGTGTCCACCAGCGCCTGTAGGTTTCCGCTCCAGTCCGCAGTTCCTGGGACTCGACGCAAATACGAGTCAGTGACGATGGACTGCATCGCTTTCGGCAAAAAGCTGAAGTAATGGCGTGCAGCAAAGTCCGCCACCTCCTTCTTCGTCAGCCTAGGGCCCGATGGTGACGCAATGAACGACGGCCCCCGAAAGTAAGCAAACATACTGCCTTCGTTAGCCATTCCTCCAGCAAAGATGCTCTCTAAAGGTATGAACATTCCTTGAGAAATTGCAGCCAGCTCGGGAAGGGGGAGGAATTCGTCCCTGTGTGAGGGCGTGAAGGTCACCAGCTCTTCAGGGAACAGAGTGTCCTCGGCGTCGATAATCTTGTCGACAGGCGCCCGGCGAAGACAGTCAACGACTTGGTCCGGGTGTGTTTTAGATGACGGTTTCGACGCGTCTAAGCAGCCAACGTAATTAGCGATGCGGTCAGCGTAAGCGTTGCCTACGACGTTTTGCGGTGGCACGAGCCAGTAGTTGCTCCCACTGGCCATTATGGCGCGGTGAATGAGACCCGCGTTAGCGGGCGCGACGAGCATCGCTCCGATGCCGATGGCCCCCGCGCTCTCGCCGTAAACGGTTACTCGCTTCGGGTCCCCTCCGAAATGGGCGATGTTGTCCTTAACCCAGAGAAGGCAAAGGTGCTGGTCCCAGAGGGCGTAGTTTCCACTGGACGAACCCGGACCGGTGTAGAGGAAACCGAACGAGCCAACTCTAAAGTTGATCGTGACCACAACGACATCGCCTACAGCCGCCAGCGTCTTTCCGTCGTAGAGGGGCTCAGAGGCGGAACCAGTCCTGTATCCTCCGCCGTGAATCCAGAACAGAACTCCCATTGGTTTGGGCGATGCAACACGGCTCCAGACGTTCAAGTAAAGACAGTCTTCACTGACTTGGTCTCTGTGTACGAGCCAGGGAACGGGAGGAAACGAGCCGTTCGCCTGCGCGCAGGGGCTCGCGAAGCTCAGCGCGTCTCGGGTCGTGGGAAACCAAGGTCTAGCAGGGGCGGGCTTGCGGAAACGAAGATTTCCAACCGGGGGCTCAGCATACGGGATGCCCAGGTACCGCGCCACGTCGACGCCGTCCGCGTCCTCGATTATACCGCGCACGTTGCCGTTTTGCGTTTTGGCTGTGATGTACCTCTCAGACGAAACACCAGCCGCAACGGTGAAGAACACGGCAAACACTGCTGAGACTGCTGACATGTTTGGCAAAGCGTTCCTCGTGGTACGACATGGCCTTCGCTCACTTTATAACAAACGCTCAGCATCGCGGCCTTGACGCTACGAAGACAGCAGAAGGTCCGAGCAGGCCTTTAGAAACTATATCTTCTAAAAATCTTGCAATCCGCGATTTTCCCTTTCGCCAGCCTTGACGTTCCCGTTATTAATGTGTCCAAGGAACATTAACTTTGCGCTCCAAAGGCCGCTAGAAAGTGACGCTTGTGATTAATGACTACTGAATGCTCGTCCGACATTCCTCGCGGCGAACGAAACTTCATATGCCAAGCCGCTCAGCGAACATTGCGTATTGTGTTGGAAGAAAATTGAAGGCCCGCAGCAGATAGAGAATTGAATGCCTTTTGGTCCCTCTGCTGTTACATGTACAGGTGGTACGTTCCCCTGCCAAGTTACATAAATCTGCACAAAACTGGATAATGCTAATTTCATAGCATAGACAGTCAAAGAAGATGGCTTATACCAAAATTTTCCTGCGAAAAAAAGAAATTTCGAAATTCTAGCGGGTATGTAAAATGGAGAAAAATATTCTCCTCGGGTGGGATCCGAACCCAGCCCTTGGAAGCGCATACGGCGCTGCTACCAATTTAGCGGCACGAGCAGCTTTCGGAGCCCCATGGAGGAGTTATCCGAAGGCTGCAAGTTTGGACACGCACGCACGCACGCACGCACGCACGCACGTACACTATTTGAGGTCTTCCGAGAACTTTCAGCTGTAACGAAAACTACGTGAGGCGTTAGTTTAGAGAAGTGCTGTAGCACTTCGCTATATATTGGTTCAAACAGCCTTGGATAATATATAGTCAAGACTGTTTTAACAACAAATGACGGGAGACTGCGGTACACACATACCACGGGCCATCCATACACTCAACCAAAGTGCTTGATTCACTTGCATTCTAGCCCATGGGCCATATTAGCGTGCCTTCCAAGGCGCGAGCGGTAAGCAACCCTTTCCTGTTTGTTTTCTTTGTGCCTGGAGAGTGCGAGTGTTTGAAGGCGACCCGCGCCCCGCCGGCGACGCACAGCCACGGCGTGCGATTCTGCTCCCGTGATGCTGCCGCTGCCTTTGGTCGTTCGTCGGAAGAAACAAGAGGCGCTTTTTGGGAGCTGCGTAATGTACACATGCGTAGGGGCGGATCGTGCGCTCAAAAAGCCGCCTGAGAGATTTGCTTGCTTATTTTCAACGCCGGTGCCTTAGACCCAAAAAGCTCGCCGCCGCCACCGCGAGACGCGTTCGGCATAAGCCGCCACTGCGTCACCCTTCATGTGACCGGCGACTATGTTAAATATTGCATCTAGAGCGGCGTTCCAAGTTTGAGGGAAGCGGCTGAACAGCTCCGAACTCACCCCTTTTTTGTGGGCGCGTGAAATCAGTTTCAGCAGATCACCTTACAATTCCCGTCTTCTATTTTGCCCCTACAACAACAACAACAAAAAAAGAAAACGAAGGCGAAACGGATGAATTGGCTTTGATGCCTGCGTTGCGGCGGCTGGCAGCTGACCCTCAAAATTCTTGCCTGATTTTGCTCCTCCGCGATGCCTCCTGCAAGTTGGCGTAGCCAAAGCGCCAGTCTTCGTTTCCTATTAGACTACTTCTACACCGCTCAGCCCTTCCTGTTAAAGTGTGGTTACATTTTAACTGGTATTTCGTACATAACCAGTAAATTGCTGATTCCGTAATCAACCTGAAACTGTGTATCATTGTTTTATGCTGTGTACAGAGACGCAGTGTTCTTCTGGGACATCATGCAGCAGAAAGCGAAGGAAGATATAGACATTATCCCATCCGCAATTCGATTTATTTCGGCTGGAAAAAAATCGTGCAGTCTTATATGATCTCTGCCTTATCGAGCTGTCTAGTCCGCATGTTTGGCCGACACGCGATCCTCCCCAGTAAACAAAATCACTTTTCGGGAACAATGTGCATGTGTGTGGACCGTGTATACGCTGCCCAAAGTAAGCCCACAGAATGGCAACACTTGCTTGACGCGCGTGTCTTCCCGACTTTCATTGCGAACTTTTAAGGGGTGATTATTGCAAGGTTGCGAACGAGTATTTAGTTCGCTATACTGTTTGAGCTTTTTTCTGGGAACGCAAAAAAGCACGTATGTTTTTAGGTAACAGGAAAGAAATATTAAAGCCCCTTTCCGCCTTTCTTATTAAGAGAAAGAAGGTTAAAACACAAAGCTTTGTCCCATGCAACTTAAGTCAAATTCAAAAATTGAAACTGCTTCGACCTTGTCCGAGTGGTGCAATCGGGTGGACGTCACCTTCATAACGTGAAGACCAAGGCTCGATTCCGATCACGGCAAGCGTCCTTTTTTTGTTGAGGCGCTTGATGTGCCTTCGCTTATCATTGCGATATTTTTTTGAAACCCGTTGTCTAAAGTTGGATTTCCTGCAGTGCGTTTTTTTGTGACGGGACGTTCCCCACCAGTGAGGCGTAGAAAGCTTCCCTTTAATAAGTCGCACTGGTCTGGTGCTATGCGTGCTTGACTCGCTCATCGAGGGCCTGGGTTCGATTTCAATCCCGGGCCGAATTTGTTCGGTTTGATTCTCAGTCAACTTTTCCCTTTTGTTCTCTTTGCGCTGGCGGCCATTTTAGGAGCTGGTCCGCTATACCCGGGAACAAGTTAAGAACGGCGATAGCTCGTGTACGGTATCACTCCGCCTAAGCGACGGACCCGGATGCCAACGGGCGCGCGCGTTTTTAAATGAGACTGCTGTGAATGCGTGATATCGTCTGCCTTTTCTCACGTAGTTTGTTTGTCGTCGCTGCAGGAGTTTATACGCATATGAAGTCCAAAAAGTTACGAAAACGGCTCGCGTGCCATGTTCAAAATATTCCCTGTAACGCACTACTTGTGCCGCGCGGAGTAACATCCGGCTGCGGTGATGCGGCACAGCGGCAACTTCCGTTGCCGTTCTCAAGTTGTAACCGAGTATACAGACAAAGGGGCCGCGACTCGATGTACTGTTTATTGCATTCACATAAAAAAAAACATTGTGTGAGCAAATTCCTGCTCCTATTCTCCAATCTGGTGGACGGAGAAGCAAATCAGAAACAAACTTTTAAGAAGGGATAGAAAATTATCATCATCATCATCATCATCATCATCATCATCATCATCATCATCATCATCATCATCATCATCACCACCACCACCACCACCACCACCACCACCACCACCACCACCACCACACCACCATAACCACCACAAACCATCGTAATCATAATAATCATCACTATCATCATACGTCCACTACAGGACGAAAGCCTCTCCCATCGACCTCTGACCGCTCCTGTCCTGCGCTGCTCGAGCCCACACTATACCGCCGAATTTCTCTATTTCATCCATCCATCGGGTTAATGGGCATCCCCTTCTTCTAGACCCACCTCTTGGTATCCACTCTGTTACCCCAACTATCCACCGCTTTTCGATTTGTCATACTACATGGCCAGCCCAAGTCTGCTTCTTTTTCTTTATTCGAACAATGATATCTTCTACTCCAGTTTGCTCTCTGATTCAGGGAGCTCGTTCCCTGTCCCTGAGTGTTATTTCTAAGATTATTCGTTTAACGGCCCGCTGAGCAGACCTAAGTTTGCTTTCTAGTTGCTTAGTAGGGCGCCAAGTTTCAGCTCCGTATGTCATCCTTGGCAGTATGCACTGGTTGTAGTTTTCCCATTTGAGCGACAGAGGCAGCTTACTTTTTATTATTTGCGAGCGCTTGCCGAGTGCTTCCCAGCCCATAACTATTCTGCGCCGGATTTCTCTCAGAATTTCGGCTGTAACTTTACCAAAAATGCGCCTAATGAGCTGATCTAACTTGTCAAGCTATCAGAACAGCAACGCGATAACGCGAGTATGGCCTTTAAAAGCGGTCATCCTGTCGCGGAAGTTTGCTAGGTTTATTTTACTTGATTGATTGTTCGGTTTAACGTGCCGACGCAACGCAGGCGATGAGGCGCGCCGTAGTGGAGGGCTCCAGGTTAATTTAGACCACCTGGGGACTTTTAACGTGCGCTGAAATCTCGTACACACGGGCGTTTTTGCTTTTCGCCTCCATCAGAAAAGCGGCCGCCGCGGCCGGGAATCGAGCCTGCGACCTCGTGCTCGGCAGCCGCGGCGGGTCGGTTTATTTTTCTTGCGTGTGACTCAACGCGCGCGGCTGTCACCGCGCAAAAAAAAAAAAAAAAAAAAAATGTTTATAACTGCAAAACTATTGCTTTTAGGTCGTTCAAACTTTGTACAAAGGGCTCTAGAACTTCATGAAAGAGGAGTGTGAAAAGATTAAAACACCTGCCGCGGTGGCTCAGTGGCTAAGGCGTTGCGCTGCTGAGCACGAGGACGCGGGTTCGATTCCCGACCGCGTTGGCCACTTTTCTGATGGAGGCTAAAAACAAAAACGTCCGTGTGTACGATATTTCGGCGCACGTTCAAAATTCCCATATGGTCAAAATTAATTCGGAGCGGCTCATCGCCTGCGTTGCGTCGGCGCGTTAAGCCCTACAATCATCAATCGAAAGGGTTAGAGCTTACATGGCAGATTTCCTAAAAATGTAGAAGTTTGCGCACTCCGTGTAAACGCGTTCGACATGGCGGGAAACGCCAACATTCTTCCAGTAAACAAAAATTCTGCTACCATTAGAAGAAAAAGAAAAGAAGACTCCAATCACCTCAATATTTTCGGGGCATTCAAACATTTCGCGAGTGAGACGTGGGCAAAACGCGCCGAGGTGACCCGGTTTGCAAATCGCGTGGCCACAAATAAGCCGTTTTCTCGAACGCGTGCGACCGCTTCCAAAGTATAGACTAGGAAGACGCCAGTGCGTTTACACGGCAATTACTACGAACACGTTAATTGCAGCGTTGAGACAGAAGAGAGTGAACTGTTGTCGTCTTGGTGCAGCACTTAATTGAGATTAAGCGACCTAATGGGGTCGTTTGGTGGGCCCGAACGGCTGCACTGTGTACACGGATGACCCAATGAGACGCGCCTAATTGAGAATCTAGGTCGCGCTCTTGCCCATCCTCTGCGCACGGGAAGCCGGCTTTGCTTTGCCGCGTCTCACATGGACAGATCGCTGCCTCCGCATCGATGGGGCACTGCAGTGCCGCGCTGTTTTTCAAATTCAGTGTAGTTATATTGTACAGAACCGCTTCATTAAGCAAGAAAAACGACCATTCACGGCGAGTATGTTGGCGCGCGCAGATGTATACTTTACCCCTCGAGAACATTTTTTTTTACTACGGAATAATATAAAATTATCGGTGGCATTAGATGTGGGCAGTGCGACAACGAATAAGGAAGACTTCGACAAATCCACTTTAGGGTATTTTAGTGTCCGTGCTATTTGTCTAGAAAGTTCCAAAACTTCCACATCTCACCGTCATTTTGAGGAGCCTTTGCTTATAGAAGAAATGCATCTGGGTATTTGGGAAGGAAAGGTGGTGGACTCGGTAAGGTTGGTGCAGTCAGGTTGGGCCAGCTCAAGTCTTGACGGGGCTGACTGTGAGCATACGGGAGCGGGCCCCGCCTCACACAACTCCTGCAAGACCCCTCGTAAAATAGCATGGTCCTGGGCCGCGCGAGACCAACGAAGGTCGTGCCGCTGCCGAGTCATATCAATTAAGGTGATGATAAGGGCGGGTGGATCAGCCTGTTAAAAAGCTGCAGACTCGTAACAGCACGTTGCGTGGCCCATTTAAAGAGGTAGAAGTGCTCCTTGCGCAGGATAGTTCTTAGGTTACAGGCGGGAAGACCGTACACAAGCTACCCAATAAGGTACGCATTTGGGCTGGTTGGTTTATGATTACGAGTGAAAAAACAGCGCTAAAAAGACAGGACAAGGAAGGACACAGGACCACGGCGCTGACTAACAACCAAATGTGTTTTATTTCTTCAGTCAGCATTCTTTCTTAGCCTCTGCGCAGGCTGAGTATTCCAATCAATTTGTTTGTAATTGCTTTGTGATAGTGGTGAAGTCTATATGCTGACTGAAGAAATAAAACACATTTGGTTGTTAGTCAGCGCCGTGGTCCTGTGTCCTTTCTTGTCCTGTCTTTTTAACGCTGTTTTTTCACTCGTAAACAAGTTACCCGCCGCGGTGGCTCACTGCAGGCATTGTGATGCTGAGCCCAAGGACGCGGGTTCGATTCCCGGCGCGACCACCTGGGGATCTTTAACGTGCACCGAAACACGCGGGCGTTTTTTGCGTTTCGCCTCCATCAGAAAAACGGTCGCAGCCCCCAGGTGGTGAAAATTAATCCGGAGCACTCTACTATGGCAAGCCTCATCGCCTGTTAAATCCCATAATCAATCAATCGTACACGAGGCATTCCAGGGAAATAGTTCTCGTGAGAATCATCCGGCTAATTTTATGCTGTCCTGGGAAACAGGGTCCGGGCCCACTCTCTTGTTCGATTCAATTTCCAGGAATGGCAAGATTAACCCCTGCAGATCGGTTCTCTACGCGTTTCTCAGCTTCGGCGAGTTTTCTAAGTAATCAGATATTAAACGTCTTCAAAAAATACTTACTATCATTCATTTTCAGGTATTTCTAAGTTGTTTTTATTCCGTTCTCACAAGCGTTCTTATAGTTGGAGCAACCTAGATGGTTTGTTTTACGGGAAAAACCAAATGAGCAATTTGGTATAAAATTCATCATCATCACCATCATCATCACCATGACCAGACTGCTCAGGTCCACTGAAAAACGAAGGCCTTTCCCATTGACCTCCGACCATTCCTGTCCTTCGCTACTCGAGTGCACTGTTTACCCCCGGAGTTTCGTATTTCATCCCTGCATCGTGTTATTGGCCTTGCACTTCTTCGAGACCCATCTCTTGGTATCCACTCTGTTACCCTAACTGTCCACCGGTTGTGGGTTCGTCTCACTACATGGCCAGCGAAAGTCCATTTCTTTTTCTATTTTTTTTTAACTTACCATGTGTTTGTCACATTTAACCGAAAGGTTGCTGTGTCAAAAAACAACTTCCTTTTTTCTATATTTGAACTATGTTATCGCCAACTCTAGTTTGTTCTCCGACCTAGGCAGCTCGTTTCCTGTCCCTGAGTGTTACTCCAAACATTATTCGTTCCATGGGCCGTTGAGTCGACCTAAGTTTGCTTTCTAGCTCTTTAGTAAGGCGCCAAGTTTCAGCTCCGTATGTCATCACCAGCAGTATGCACTGGTTGTAGATTTTTCGTTTGAGTGACAGAGGTAGCTTACTTTTCGTTATTTGGGAGTGCTTGCCGAATGTTCCCTAGCCCATACCTATTCTGCGCCGCATTTCTCTCTCGTGGTTGGGGCCAGCCCTAACCATCTGTCCGAATCAGTTATATTACATTACTTCTTCTAGCGTTTCGTTTCTTTTAAGCTGAAGAAGATGTTCTTGGCATGCTTTACTTTAGATTCATTTATATTTATTTTGAGCCCCACAGCCGTGCTTCCTGATTGCAGTTCTTCAAACATTGTTTGAACGGGTTTTGCAGTCTCACTCAGCTAGACTATGTCGTCCGCAAACCTAAAATGGCTCATGTATTCCCCATTAATCCTGTGTTTTCCCTGTCAAGCTTTCTAAATACCCCCTCCAGACATGGTATGAATAGTTTTAGATGCAAGGCATCTCTTAAACTCGGCCTGTCCCTCCATCCGGCGTCCATCCGCAACCCTCCTCCTTTCCCCTCGCCCGCCAGCTGCGTTAGCGCGTTCTCCTCACCATGCCAGCTGTGCGTCAGCGCGCCGTTAGCGCGCGTATGCTACACACTCTCTTGTTCTCCTCGCCATGCCAGATGTGCGTTAACGCGCATGCGCGTCTCTCTCTCATCACTCTCTCTCGCGGAGCGGCTATATAGCCGCGGTATCTGCGGCGCACTCCTCAGTTGCTCCGTCAGTCGCTCTTGCTGCTACTGCTAAATCTCCCAAATAAAGACGTTCTTTACGTAATTGGAAATCTACGTGTGATTGAGCATCATTTAAGGTTTGCTACACTTCAACCACATTTGGGTAATTAACATAACGGAAACGCGAATTGAACCCCCGTGCTATACCTTGCATCACCACAGGGTTCCCCCCGCGGGAAGATGGTGTAATTTTTTAATCGAGGTGGTATCTCCCTGTCTTACCTCCTTTCGGATCGGAAATTTATCGCTTTGCTTGTAGTGGGTTATCCTACCCGTGCATTCCTTATTTTTGTCTTATGTGGGTTTTCTATATATTACCTGGTCTTTTAGTGCTTCTAAAGGGGCTGCGGTGAGTACGGAATCTATAAAGGCCGTAATCTATAAATGCCATGTAAAGGGGTTTAGTCTACTCTGAGGATTTTTCTATCACTTATTTGACGACTAGGATGTGATCCATGGTTGAGTAGCCCTTCCTAAACCCAGCCTGCTCTCGTGGTTGATGGTAATCCAGGCTAGCGTCTATGCGGCTAACGATAACTTCGGTAAACGCTTGTAAACAACTGAGAGTACGCTGATGGGTCTGTTGTTCTTGAGATCCTTGGGATCTCCTTTCTTATGGATCAAAATAATGTTTACGTTTTTCGAGGATATTGGCAATTTTTGAGCGCTCAAGCATTCCGAAAATAGTACAGCAAACTTTTGCTGTACAATATCTCTCTTCCCTCCTTTTTAAAGATCTATGGTAATGCCGTCGTCTCTTGAAGCTTTTTTTATTTTCATGCTTTTTAGAGCCTTTTCAGCTTCCTCTTTAGTTACTAGTGGGACATCGCAAGTTGAGCTTGTATTCTCAGTAGTTCTTCATTGTCTAACGTCGCTGGCATACAGCCTGATGTCGAATCGTTCTGCTACCTTAATGATGTTGTCCAAGTTGTGCCTAACGTTACCCTGCTCGTCTATGAGTGCGCACATCCTGTCTTTGCCGATGGCTAGATTACTGTTAGTTGCTTTCAAGCTGCCCCCCCTCCTTCCCCATTTGCAGCGTTTCCTCGGTAACTGCCGAGTTGTATACACGGATGTATTTTGTTTTACTTGTGTTAATGAGTTTAGATGGCTCGGCTAATTCAACCCGATCCGCCGTACTGTACACTTTTATACCGTTACGTTTGGAAATTGGTTCCTTCGGTTTCTTAGTTTTCCAGTCGTTCTCTACATGTTGCTTCTCCCACAGCTGCTGCTTATTCACTGAGTGCCGATATGAGGTTGTCATTTAGCCTTTTTACACTGACCTTGTTCTGCTAGTTCAGAAGCGAGAATTTGTTTAGAAGAATTAATTTAAACTCCTGTGATCTGGCTCTGTCTGATTCCATGCGTGGTTTCTTAGTTTTCATGAGTTTCTTTCTCCTCCAAGCGTAGCCTGGTGGAGAGGGCACGGGTGGCCAGAGAAGGTCAGGGTGTCCCGTGCTACAGAGGAAACCTTCTACCAGGCGGGTGCTCAGGCATCAGCACCTACCTCCTCCTCCTCATTCTCCTCCTCCTCCGCTGAGATTCAGCATTAGCTTGCATCTAACCGCCCTGTGATCGCTGCTTCGAATCTTACTTAGCACCTGGACATCTTGTACGATACCCGGGTTGTCACTTAAAATAATTTCAATTTCGTTTTTGTTTGTATTAGCGGGGATTTTCTATGTCCATTTCCTATTCTTTCGTTTGTAGAAGAAGAAGAAGCCGGGACTCTTTAGTTAATGCTGAGAAACTCCTTCACGTTTCCTGCCATTTCTTTGTGGGTTAAAAATCCCACCCCGTGTTCTTTCTTCTCTTGGACTCCACTGTAGCACAGAATATGCCCGCTAGTGAGCTACTTGAAGCCTTCTCCTATTCTTCTAACTTCGCTTAATCCTGTTATATCCCACTTAATGTCCGAGAGCTCCTCTAGAAGTACAGCTAAGCTTCCCTCACTAGACAGAGTGCGTGCGTTGAACATTGCCAGGGTCAAGTTCCTTTAACAGAATTGCCCTACAAAATTTTGGAATTCGTTTCAAATGCATTGTACGTTCGTTGTTTGATCTACCCACTCCCGCATATAAAGGAAGCAGTACGTGTAAATAACACACAAGCGACCCACATATACAATAGCACCATGCAATTGTCCTAATGTTACTTGCCAAACGAAGTATAACACCACAGCCAAATTATTCAGATTCATAGTTACAAAGCAGTCGTTCAAAGTTCCAGAGCATTCATAGTTCCAAAGCAGTTACAAATCAGTCGCAATGCAATCTCAACGACTGACTTTGCCAGAACTCCGTGTGTCCATGTCTTTCCTGTTTATTCTGTGCAAACAAATAACCAAGTTCCCACGAATTCAAAAAAAAAAAAAAAAAAGCGCGCCAAATGCAAGTTCCTTCACCCTTACATGACAGGAGGCAGGCTAGGACGCTCTGCCATTGCATGCCACTGCTAAAGACGAAACCACTGCGTCAACGACGGCGCGCGGCGCGGCACTCAGCATGCAGGCGCTATTTTCTGCCCCGGCCGATTGCGCCAGCGCGGATCAGCAAAGCCAGCAAAGAGCCACAGCAGGCACACACGCAGGCGCTGTAACTCTTTAATGCATGGACGAAAAACTCTCCGATGGGTCTTCAAAGCCAAGGAACGATAAAACGTTGCCAGCCGGAGGACGGGCAACAACAAACAGTGGAAGAGGCAGCCGCTCCGGCGACCGCCAACCCGGGTCGCGTCATCCACAGGCCTCGGAGACGGGACGTCGACCGCATCCTTCTTGGGCCTCAGACGTTGACGTTCTCCTCCCGTTTACCTGCACGACGGGCAAAAATGAAGCGGACGTCCCATTAAAAGGGCGTCGCTATTATTTTTTTTCCTCCGGGTGGTAATGATGTGATATGGCTGCCAAGAGGAGCCAGCTGTATCTGTCTGGCCACTTGTATAAGTGTGTGTTCTCTCTTTAGGGGTAAACGCGGAGTCTGCGTGGAAGGCTCACGCGGAGGCCAACTACGCTTGAATTCTCGTAGTTGGGATAGTCTTCAGCACAATTTACTGCTGTCGGGTCAGTTCGTGCAGGCTGCACTTGTAATGAAGGCTCGCTCATTATGAGCGGGACGGCTGCTGCAGCTTGAACAGTAGTCCACTAGTTAGGAATAACAAACCAGCGCCTTGCGGCCACCGGGCATGATACAAGGGGGGAGGGGGGGGGGGTGATTGAGGAACTCGTCTAGGTTGCCGAAATACGAAATGAAACGGCGGTGTTTACAGACATAGTCAGGCGCCAGCAAAACCGCTGCCTCTATTGATTGGAATACCTATTTGTAGGCAGTGAAGCTAACGGGAAATATAGTGCCCCATTCAGAAAACAGTCAGCACATCTCCTATCCTCCTACAGGGCACGCATCCCTGTGAAATGGTGGTAAAATTGCCCCCCCCCCCCTCCCGCTCCCCCAATCCCAGGAGAAAACGTTATCCGGATAGAAGGGAAAAATGGCACAACACGCCACAGCATGAAACCTTCGTAAACGCTGCTATCAGAGATAAACAAATTTATTGTGTCCTCCTGTTTGATTGTTTATTCACTCACATATTCCATTCTGTTATGGTTTATGTACAAGATGTCTACTTTGGAATACCAGTGTAATGGGGTTAGGAGAAGGCTAAAGTTGCTATCCACAGATTACGGCGTAGCATTGCAACACTTTCTTGAGACAGGGGAGAGACAAGTTCATGAGATGTGATAGACGAAGACCAGAAACGTTGTGTATAGTGCAAATAAAGTTATTTAATCTCCGGTGAACGCATTGTTTGTCGTTCTTTTCCCGGGATTTCGGTTCCACTTTGACGTGGAGGTGACGCTTTTCTTGCAGCAAAGGCGCAGCATGTTTACGGTGTTTACGTTTGCGTGTACACGTCATCGTTATACGCGCTATTTTTTGCACGTTAAAGGCATGAATAATAGTTACGTAACGCCCTCCATGATCTATTTCGCTTCCAAAAGTCCAAGAGGCAAGTAGCTGTCTGGCACACACATTTAACGACGGAGGCTAATGCCTCAAAAATGCATGCCGTTCAATCCGTTATATTGTGAGCCCTAATTTGGTCGTAATAAGGCGCTTATTGGACACCGTGGTAACAGTAACGCCTGCAGCCCTTCCCAGTGGGTACAAAAAACTAATCTAAAGATGCGATTCTAGTTACACATGTGACTTGTATCGTCAAGTCATGACTTGGATAGTTACCACAAAAAACCGCTTCCGAACCGCGGGTCCGTATCGTGTTCAGGTGTTTAATAATTTAGCTTGTGGATGCAACACCACTATTCGAACTTCCGCATTGCTCCTTCCTCTCTACTGCGTTATGCATGTACGTCCCGACGCCACTCTGACGTCGTTAGGGGGAAGACTACGGACCTTGTAGACTGCGCGGGATTCCTATAGCGTGCAGACGCGTTGTTTGCACTAAATGCAGCGAAGGCCATCTATTACGCTTCAAGTAAATAGCTTCCAGTAGGAGCGAATAGTCGGGAACAGCTAGGGCGCGGCGAGGTGGATGGCGCGAGTGGGCACGTACCGCAGCACTTGTTCCAACACTCACGCCCGGTGGCTCGGGCTTTGTAGAAGGCCACGGCTATGAACACGGCCAGGACCACGGCGAAGATCAGCATGAACAGCATGGCGGCGCTCTCTCCTTTCCCGCTCCCTTAGTCTTCTTCGACCAGAATGTGCTGACTGTCGTCGTGGGCGTAATGGAGGCAAGGGCTAGTGGTTGCTGCTGTTCTGTGGATGCCGCGAGAAGGGCGCGTGGGCACGAGCTAGGGGATTGACCGAGGCAAGTAAAATTTGAGGGAACAAAAAAGTTAATCTCATGAAATATAGTAATAACACGAAAAAGGTGCAAACTATTATAAAATAAAATAAAAGATGAAGACAGAAGGAACGCGTAGTAAGCAATGGCGGAGTGATACGCATTTTCTTTCTTCTTTGATCTAGCACACGCGCTCTTAATACAACTCCCCATGGTTGGACTAAAGGTGCAAGGGGGCAGATTATGGCAGAGACGGACTGAGTAAAGAATTGCGCGTTTAAAAAAAGGAGAAAAATGTAGGATCTGCTGGCATTATACACCCAACGCAGGGGGTATGCCTCGTTCGAGCATCAAAACTAACATCTTTCGCTTGGAGCTGCATCTTTCGAGCTCTTCACTCCATCCGCGAGGGATCGTTTGAGGACTGCAGTCAACCCTTTTAATACCAATAAACGAAGCACTAATAATTTTAACTCAACATACCCCGTCTCTTCCTAAAGAAATTTGAGAGAAGTGCGAAAGCTTTCTAACATCGAAAGTGCGTCAAAAGTGCCTCCAAAACCTTCCCTACAGCGCGTCCGACCCTCGCTGAAAGTGCGTCCAACCGATTGTCAAGCCTTCAAAGACCCAAATCGCGAACGAAGAACGAACCTAAACGACGATTTTTCGTGCACTAATTAAACGCATCTACGAACGATCTAAATGTATACCGATACGTGGTTTATGAGATGAAACACCAGTATTCTGAGCCCTTCCTCCACTCAAGCCTCCAGTGGAGGAGGTCCTTGAAATCGATTTCCCCATGCATAAGCATTGCCGGAATCCTCGCCTCAGCCGAGTGGAGGGATCAAATGGAGTGGAGGAGGGACTCAGAATACTGCCCTTTCCTTCTTTATGATCGATACGTGTATTGCCATATCTGGAACCGTTCCTTTTTCGCGATTTTCGAGCAACCGTTTTGGCACAATGGAAGCCCTGTTTCACGCACGCGCCGTGTGTCTAGATATCTTATCACACCTTTTCGGTCAACCAACCTGTCTTTGGGGAAATGCGTTAGTTGTAACGTAGAATCTGTTTAAACTTTTAGTTCCGCCGTGGAGCTCTATACCAGAACACTTATCCCTGCTGCATGCCGCCTCGCGTTGCCTAGTAAACACGTGCGAGCGCACCGAGCCAGGTAACCTCCTCGCACACCAAGCGCGTTAGGCGGAGTCCGCGGCATGTGTGCACTCAGCTCTCCTCTCTCCGAGCTACGGACGACAAGTGTGAAGGCGGAGCTTGGCCGTGACGTCACAGGCGAGCAAAAGCTCGGAACAACCGGCGCGGTGACAGACCTCTCGCCTCCTCTACACCGTGCGTACGTAAGAGTTAAGTTTCGCGTCTGTTTCTTAAAGGGACGGACAACCGATTTTTGTCGCTTATATGTTCTCTAGATCATGTGAAAGCCAGCGTTTTATATAGCCCGGTAACCACAAGCACTTTATAAACAAATTGGCTTAAATAATTTTAATTTGGCAGCAAACTTCCTGAAATCAGAAGGGTGGCGGTTCGTAGTGTCGAAACTTGACACTACAATATGTGTCCCTGTCACGTGACCTGCAAACCTAGCAGGTACCGCAACTGCTGAAACGTTTATTCACTTATTGAAAACCTTCTAACACAAGTATTTGTGTTGTTTAAATTGTATATGTATTTTTAAACATTATTTTGAAAAATTTTAAGACACACCGCCCGCCGTCGTTCGGTTGCTCTTAGTGTGACCAACTGAGCCTCCATGCCCAGAATCAACGGCAGCGTTCAGTTTACAGAAGGAGCTTTGACGATTCTGCCTGAGTCAGGGGCGTTTGTTCTGCCAAAATATTTGATTTAAGTTTCAAAATACGCCAACGACAGTTAAAAAAAAAGTTGCGCCCGGGGAGAATCGAACTCCGACCACCACAACGTGAAGCCAGATTCTACCTATCGTCTATCCCAACAGATGGCACGTTCGTGCAAAAATCCAGTATATTATCTCTATGTGCAAAACAGACTGGTGAACTAAAAAACACATAAAGGAATGAGAAAGTGGGCCATTCATACTTTTTTTAGCTGAAGAGAAGTTTTTAAATACCGCTTTTCATTTCGCATACAGACAAAAGTACGTAGTTGCCGTGCTACTGTACGTCATGGTTGCCAGCATGATTTTTTGGGAGGACACATACGGCTGGTAGAACTAAAAATTTCGATTTAAAAAGTTGTAGGGCGTTATCAGCAAAACCGTTTCTCCTTAAGTTGCTTTAAGTGATGCCCTTTCATTTGGAATAGAGAATATATACTCGACAAAAATCGGTTGTCTGTCCATTTAACTTAGGCCCTCGTTCGTGTCGAGCTTGCGTTGTGGCCAGCATCATTCTAAACAACAAGCAAGATGACAGTGCGAGGAATAACCATCAAGTAGAAGTGCACAATCATTCTCATAAAGCCGGGGGCCGAAAAGTACTACGCACAGAAAATTCCTCGGAGCCTAGACACGTGACAATGCACTGGCAGCGGAAGATGACTGTGACGGCCGTTTGCTCAAGCTTCTCATTAGCATCGCGCGTGCTGCACTGTGTTGTTAAAAGCGCCGGAAACAACCCTTCAATGGCACGTGCAGTACGCCACATGTTTCCGTGATCACGACACAGACATAAAACAAGACAAGAAGCAATCTTTATGCTCTGAGGTGCGAATTTAGTGAAGGCTTATCGGTCGTCTTTGCTAATGGCCGTGCTTCACTCCGGCTTGACCTTGAACCGCCGAAGTCGTCGTCGGCGCCTGTAGACCATGAGTGTGGCGAGCAGGAAGCAGAGGATGACCAGCACCAAGAAGCACCAGCCCAGCAGGCGGAAATCGATCTGGCAGTGACGGCACGCCTGGCAGCGCATCGCAGTCTGCCGGCGCCGGTTCCACTCGACCATGAGCTTATGCAGGTAGCCCATGTAGGGATCAGGCTCCCGGCCTGCGGCCATCGGCGGCATCTTGCGCCCCGCTTAGGTCCGAGCCGAGGAACAGTCGAGGGCGAGGGCTGGATGAAACCAGTTGGGTCGGATGTCTGTCACGCTGGTCAGAATGGTTTACACCTTGCTGCTGCCCTTAGCTGAAGAATGGGCTCCCATCTTTGGTCGTGTTCGAAACAGATGGGAGGCGGTGGTTGTGTTGCCACTCACGAAATAAGGAACATACCTATTTAGGGAAATTGCCCAAGAAAAAAAAATCAGAAGCCATTCCACGGTGTGAAGGTGGATGACCGTAGAGGCTGGATAAAATACACATCACACGCACGGTTAGTGAATGTACAGGGTGGTGCGACGATAATTGAAACACTTTTAAAAAATTTCCTGAGCGAACCGCCGCTCTGTTCGCGCTCAAACTTCACACGAAGGTCGCATTTTGTGGTCTATTTTGTTTGACACTGGGAACAACAACGGTACTTACCGGTTTATTCTGAAAATAAATAAAAACGATTTTCGCCTCTGGGGAAATGGCGGCTGATTTGAACGTGCGAGCCAGCGCAAGTTGATCTTGGAACGACGGCGCCACCTGAGGTACGAAACTTCGACCGACTTAGCTGACTGAGCATAGAGATTGCAAAGGGTTGCGACCGCACATCTTATTTGCTTCAATTCCCTGCCGTCTCTGGGCCCGGCATCCACACAACTTTCTCGCGTTTTATTTGGTAGCGTTCGGACCCTCGTTGTGGGCTTACAACCGACCCAGCTATTCAGAGGGAAACGCACGTTTGGGGTTCATGGTAGGAAGGAGCCAAATGGTGCAGCAGACAATCAGAAAATGCACCTAGGAAGGAACGAAATGAGTAAACAGACGATAGAAAAACCCGCTTTCGAATTTTCTGATCGTCTGCTACACCATTTGGATCGTTCCTACCGTGAATCCTTAACGTGCGTTACGCTCTGAATACCCCAGGTGGCGCCGTCGTTCCAAGATCAACTTGCGCTGGCTCGCACGTCAAAATCAGCCGCCATTTTCCCATAGGCGAAAATTGTTTTTATTTATTTTCAGAATAAACAGGTAAGTACAGTCGTTATTCCCGGTGTCTAACAAAACAGACCACAAAATGCGACCATCGTGTGAATTTTGAGCGTGAACAGAGCAGCCGTTTGCTCAGGAATTTTTTAAATGCAGAGCATTTATTTAACTCACGATGTCACCCGGCGTTGGCGTGCCTCGGCGTCCGCAACAGCCGTTCCAGGTGCGCCCTCTCCCCCACTCCTCCTCTCCCGCATCACGCTACCCTCCTCGCTCTCAATAACAGGTCCGCACCCCTCCCCCTACACTATATAAAAAAATAATACTTACCGGCTCCTGGTTTCGATCCCACGACCCTGCGGGCGGAACGCAAGGTACATGGTGCTCTACCCACTGCGCCACAAAGCCAACACAGAATGGAAGGCTACGAACGCGCCTTATATCCTTGACTCATTCAAACTACGCCAAGAAGCTACTGATACAACGCATTCACTACCTGTGGGTGGAACGCGAGGTACATGGTGCTCTTCCCACTGCGCCACAAAACCGACACAGATTGGGAGGCTACGAACGCGCCTTATATCCTTGAGTCATTCAAACTACGTCAAGAAGCTGCTGATACAACGCATTCACTACCACCAACTCCCCAAACACTAAACGTTAACGCAATACACCCACCCCCTATGCGACGCATTTACTCGATTGCCCCTCGCGGGGAGATGGGCCCTTTTTAAAATGTTCCAATTATCGTCGCACCACCCTGTACACGCATTTATTTTTCCCATCACTTGGTAATGGTAGTGACTATGGCTTTGTGGTTGGTAAATGAAACTTCGAAGCAGTAGAGTCGCGTCTTATCAGACAAACATGGGGCTGTACGTTTGCCTCCAGGAGAAGCCCATGTATTGACAGCGGATGGTAATTCTGTAACGTTTGCGACGCCGCTGTGCACTAACTAATTATGAGAAATAAATGAAGAGTAATGACAGGAGTAATGATAGAGTTGCCTGGTGGTCAACATTCACATATTTGTTTTTTGGAAAGTTTTGATAGAACAAGAGTTACAGCTGCGTTCTGCGGAGCATTCGCGATAAAGTTGGCTTTGAAGCAAAGCGTTTTTTGCACACGCAGAAATAGAATTCACGTTTCTTCAGCTCTACAAAATCCCTGTTGATGCTGAGAACTTTCATCATAACGTGAAGACATAAGCATAGTTGGACCTTCTCCTGGTCGGCTGTTGGACTTCCCGTTGAGCGTTCCTTGATTGATTGGGGATTGATTGTGGGGTTCAACGCGCCGACGCTTCACAGGCGATGAGGCGCGCCGTAGTGGAGGGCTCCGGATTAATTTTGACTACCTGGGGATCTTTAACGTGCGCCGAAATCTCAAAGACACGGGCGTTTTTTGCTTTTCGCCTCCATCAGAACAGCTGCCGCCGCGGCCGGGAATCGAACCCGCGTCCTTTTGCTCAGCAGCACAACGCCTTAGCTACTGAGCCACCGCGGCGGGTTGTCTAACTTTCCTGTTGTTCTCGTCGGTCTCGGGCCGCTGCCGCAGCTTCATCCATAGCCGTTTCCTCGTGACAGCGGTTACGATTAGCGGCATTCTGAGCTGCTCTAGCGTCTTCCGCCGCGTCGAACTGTCTCGGTCTTTCCCGCCCGCGACTGGGGCCTGGTACGTCGTCGCCAACATCGATCTGGAATGAAGCTCTGAGCCGACGCGGCGACGAATACAAGGCGCGTCCAGATCGTTCCATGGTCCGTCGTCCTTTCTTAAAACCCTCCTCCAGTGGCTGCTGTTTCCCTTTTACGGCGCGCTCTCCGTCTCGCGTTCCGATTTTCTGTATTGACAATTTTTCGCGCAGAATACTGTACCTCCCAACGTTCTATGAGACATACAGATCTAAGCATTTCGCCTTGGACGCATCAGGGCGAGCATGTGTTTGCCACTCGCTTACGAGGCGTTGCCTCGTTTATCCCCAAGTCCCGAGCTCCTTCCGTGAGGAAAACGAACATCCTGGTGTTTGCAGTAACTGCGTGGTCACCATAGAAATTGTAGGCCATTGGAAACGCAATGCCGACCTCCGAAAGCTTATACTGTCTAATGGCGCCTTCTTCGCGAAAGAGAGGCCGCATTGTGTCCTTGACGACGGACCAGAAAAATACACGCAACCGTAGGCATATACAGCTTAGATGTAACAAGTCTAATTAGTATGCAACAAACAAAGAACGCTTACAGCTCATTGAATGCGTAATAGCGCTGAGCAGTCAATCGATATAGCTTAAACTAGTAAACGTTACATTCTCTCGGTTCGGCAAGTCTTATCTTCACGCCCTGAGGCTAGAACGAAAGCGATAGTTAATGGGGCCTGACACTCCGGAAGCACCGACGACGGGCGGTCCGTGCAATACCGTGATGGCCTCCAGAAAACGGCAAACAGCCTCCGGCTCTTGTGTCGATCCCCACGGTGCGTCGTGGTGTCACACGCCCGTATACGGAATTCCGGAGTATGTAGTGTCCTCTTCTTTACGTCCCCATTGTCTTGGGCAGCAGCGGCATCGTCGAGAAAGCGAATGCGATTCGTACAATCGTACGACGTCCTGAAGTGGCCTGTTCTTGCGTCGACCTTGCGAGGAGGGCGCTTTCGGTGTCACACAGGCAGTACTGGAGCGAACGCGTGCATGATACGGGTCTGCATGCAGACGGCCCTCGTGGTGTGCGGCCTCTCGAGACTTTCGTCCCGCCGCGTAGGCCTCAGCTTCAAGAGGACCTCAACCTCGCCATATGGGGTGAGGTTGGCGTGAGATCGGTGACTGCGACATTCCGAGTAGGCGAGGTTGGAACTTCTGAGTTATCCTCATCCGATCAGTCTGAATGATTGAGTTTGATGCTGGTTATAACGTTCAGTGAAGTACAAACTGGGGGGGCATTGTACAGCGCGAACTAGTTTTCTATCCGTATTGTGAATGGCTATATATATATCAAAGGTAACATTCAAATGTACTACTCATAAATCTTTCCAGATACCAATTTCGGTATCCGAACATAAGATACCACTGTAGGTGTAAACTGTTCGAACTCCACTGTCGCTTTATATGCCTTACTTGTTACTTATTCTTTCCCAAAAATGAATGCAAAATCAGGCACACAGAAAGAAACAATAATAATAACAAAGTTTACTACTTACGTTTCGGCAAATGGGCTTGCCTACCCCGCTGAAGGTAAGTCTCCCTGCCGAAACGGTAGTAGCAAACTTCGTTCTTATTGTTTTTCACGCGTGTCCGACTTCTCACTCATTCGTGTCGTGTAGCTTGGCCGAAGTCCGAAGCGAGTGCAAACAAACCTGTGCTGTCGTCCGAGCTACACACACCAATCTTCCTTCCTCGTCTTCAGCCCCTACCGCATGAAACTGGCCGGAAGATGACTGTGACGGCCACATAAAACTGGCCGGTAGCCAGTGTTCATCTTCGCTGCCCTTACGCAGGTAACCACTGGGGTGGTAGTGTTCGTTTTCCAATATTTATCTTTCGTCACTACAATATGTTATGTGTATACTATACATGACAACTAGAGGGGACACCGCCCCCTTCTGGGGAACAAAGTCTTGGCTATACGGTTAACACAGCGCTTAAACGAGGGCAGGGGAAGAAGTGCACAGACACGAGCGCTCGTGTCTGTGCACTTTCTTTCCTGCCCTCGTTTAAGCGCTGTTTTAACCGTATAATGAAGACGTTAAAATTACAGCGGAATAAAAACACACACAAGGACAAGTAAGAGACATACGCAGCTCTGACTTCCAACTGGTACTTTATTGACACGGGAAACATTTATACATGAAGATATTGGAACACTCGTTTTGTTGTGGTCACCCAGTCGTCGTTTGGGCCTGTCTCAGAAACTTCTGTGGTGCTACAACGGTCCGTACCGTGTTTTGCGCCAGGTAACAGATGTGACCTACGAGATTTCGCCAGTACTGCCAACGGGTTCACCAATTGGCCGTCAATCAGATATCGTCCATGTGACACGACTCAAGCCCTACCACGCGCCCACACCTCTTCCTGCTACCGGGACGGTGCTTTTCGTCCCGGGGGTTGTGTTCCGAGGATGATGTGGTGAAACCTCATGGCTGCCGCCTGAGAGACCATGGGGCTATGTGCCCGCGCCATGCCGGCTATGCGCCTAGCGCTGACAGGGAACGAAGAGGAAGACGAGGATTTGTCTCTCGCTCGTATTGTGGCCATCTTGCCGGACTGGTGACTATTTCCACTCGGACTGATTTTGTGTAAATACCTGCTAATACACCAGTATTCCTTGCGCCTTCCTCGTAACAATATAGTGACATTACAGCATAAAAGCAGATAAACTAGATATAAAACGCGCTACATCTTTATCCACCCGCCGTAGCCGTCCAGTGCCAACACGTGCTTTGTTTAAGTAAGCTATTTCTTTTGCAGTTGTTGAGATTCAAGGAACACTGATGCAGTCGTCCCCTAGCCACACCATTTCTTCTGCTTCAATTATTTCCGTGGTGTTCTGATCGCCTCTTCTGCTCAACAGATATCTTGTTTATATATCCGTTTTATATCTTATAGCGTTTTATATCTTGTTTGTCTGCTTTTATGCTGAGATGTCACTATATCTTGCCCGTATAAATGTTTCCCGTGTCAAAAAAGTATCAGTTCGAAGACAGCCCTGCGTATGTCCCTCACTTGTCCTTGTGTGTGTTTTTATTGCGCCGTAATTTTAATATGTGGAACCAACTAGCACAGACGTCAACCTTACTAGGGTATAATGAAGAACCAACTAGCCCAAATTCAAAACCTTAGTTGAATTCTTGGCTCCGCCAATGCAGTCATCGTACTGTCCGGGTGCTACGTCAGCTGGCTTCTTGCCAAAACCTCCTGCTGTGGCCTACAGTAATTCTATTTCCAGCGCCCTTGAATACGAGCTACGGGTCTTTCAGGCAACGTGCCGCTAACGAGGACTTCGTTGGAATCGTGATCAACGCTTCGCTCGTAATCCGGGGCAGCCATTTACCGGGGCCTCTCTATTCATTTCTTCGGGGTAGGGAAGGCTGGGGCTCGGCGCACAATCTTCGGCCGGGCATGGTTCCGCGGTGTGTCGGCGAGCGTGTACCGACAGATACGGAGCGCGGTAACAACCGCTCGGGGATGCTCCGCAACGCGCGCTTTGTCGAAGCCGGATGGGACGCGTCGTGTTTTGGGCCGGCCAGATAAGAGCGCTGCCGAAGGAGAGCGCACTCTTGCGAAGCGCTTCGCGACCTCTCGGGGCCGTAGGCGACTTCGCCGCACGACGCTGCCTTTTGTCTATGTGCTGTTGCGCCGCTCACCCTAATTGCTCTTCGTCGATGCGTGGAGAGAAACGACTTGTTGCCGATCGCTCGCGCCCATTGGAGAGGCGAAGAAGAGACCAGATCTACGAGAGCGATGAGCACCGAAATGTGCTGACGACCGATAAGACAGGCCGGGATGATATAAAAATGGACTTCCCCGCATGAATTCGTTTTTAAAAATGGGCCACTATGTTTGCTTCTGCCCATCTAAACATTCAAGGTTGTTAGCCCCTGATGTATAGGCTGCCAACAAGATCACTGCCGCTGGCCTGCAACATTGCTTGGCTCTGCAGCATGCGACGCGCGTGCATGCGTTCGCCGCAGTCTAAACGGTAGTCACAGTTAAGATTTTTATTCCATTACGGAAATAAGTAGTTATTACAAGCTTAAGTTATAGGCGAAGCTCATGTGGCTAGATTTTTGTGTATTTTGTATGGCTGCAAACAAAAAATCCCGTGGCTTCACGTCTCTTTCAAGATCGAGGCGTTGGAAAACGGCCATCCCATTGTGTGTCCTATTAGCACGCTGTCACCGTTAAAGTCACACGCCGTTCAAAACAGGATTTGGTCCTCGAACTTGTACGTTTCATTGCTTAGATATGCATACTGAGTAGGTTAGTTATCAATAAGCACCATTTTCAAGATCAGGGGAGTCCAAATGAAAGTAGTGCATGTGTGTGTGCAAGTGTCTTTATAGGGATGGCCGTCGTCAGCGTTCGGCGCATATAGTGCGTGTTTTAGTCTGTGTGTGCGTACGTGTGCGTGCGTGCGTGCGTCCGTGCTATAGGGTGTAAGCATTGAAAAGTTTAGCTGTCAATTTCTTCGCTTGGCAACATTGGAAACCGCCACGGACATGGCCGATACGCCACCGACGTGGCGCAGCTTGTGCCACTGCCCCCGCACGCGGAGGAAACAAAACAACACCGGCGTGCGTCGTCTGCTCCGTTTCAACCCGATTCTCAACGGTGGTGTCAACAGAGATAATACTCATCGCACTCACATCGGACTCGAGGCATTTGCATTCGGTGGGGTAGAGTTTGGAACTACCAACACAAATCATTTGCTTAGCACGGACAAGTACCGCCATCCCGCGGAGTCCGACGTAACCAGTGACGGCGCACTCACACGGTTGCCTGCATGCGCGCCTCGCCAGCGAATACAAGCTGTAGGTAGTGAAGGCTGGTGTATATATATTCTTCTTAGCACCGCTGTAGTCGACTTGCCTCTAATCCTCAAGCTCATTCGTCTAACCGGGACACTATGAAAAAACGTTGAATTTTCCACCTGGCGGGAAAGCAAGGTGTACATGATAGGGCCCTATGCGTCGCAAAACCCAAAACGTAGGGACAACATGAGCTTAGAGAAAAAAAAAGGATATAAGTAACGAAGGCAAGAGTTCCCCAGGGGGCAAGGAGAACAGTAGTTGGCGCTCCTTTGCCGAGCCACCTTGAAGTCGTCCTCCAGCCTGATAGCGCCACCGGTCGGTGGCGTCGAAAAGGGCGGGAGGGCGCGTGCCCAAACTGCACAAGATTTTACGACTCGTGCGTACACGGTATGCGAGCCAGCCTCGTAGGCACGCAGAGGTCGTGACTTCGATGTAAACTCGCGCACCAGGAACACATCCAAGGCACGCGCGTTCCCGACCTTGTGTATCACGTAGTAGCGAGGGGCCCCGAATGGCGGCGGGTGTGTGTATACAGTCGCCGACCGTTTATTCGGGCGCCGAAAATTCGTACACATTCGTTTATTCAGACACCTTCACTGCACGGCCACTTGTCCCATTGCACTACATGTATATCCACGACCGGTAGTTCGGACGCTTCACAGCACGCCCTTCGATTTTTCGGACTCCAGCTTCGATGCTCTTAATTTTTGCCGCTCAATACCACCAGTGTGTTGCAGTCCATGGACCAAGGTGTCATCAAGAACTTGAAGCTGCACTACCGATCGCGCTTTCTAAATCGTGTACTGTTGTGTGTGGACAGTAGCAAAAGCTACGTTGTGGATGAGCTGTCGGCTATCAGCATCCTGTCTGATGCTTGGGGGGCAACGATACGCGACTGCTTTCGGCATGCGGGGATTTGTGGTTGACTGTGAGAACGTGGATAGTGACATAGTCCAGAACCCCACAGCTGAGATGCCGCCGGCCACAGCATCCGACATTGTCGATGACCGCCGTGCTAGCGGTGTCGATTTTGGAGCGGCTACGTTTGAAGATTTCACCGACATCGATAGTGCCGTCCTGCCGTGTGCCGAGTTGGATGATGACGAAATCGTACACCAGGTCCTCGAACCGGCGCAGGTGAATAGCGTCTCTGATCATGACGTGCCACCAACGCCAGATGCATGAAATACAGACCTAGCACAAGCCCGTATAGTGCTACTGTCTGGCTACAGTGATGAACAAACGCTGGCGGAAATGCAGGCGGACTTAGTCGCGCGCAGGCGTGCGTGTGTACAGACGCGCATACATACGTTTTTCCAGCCGTTCGGCCAGTGAAGGTTTTTTTTTTTTTTTTTCAGTGAATCCTTTTTTTTCACCTGCCGCGGTGGCTCAGTGGCGAAGGCGTTGCGCTGCTGAGCACGAGGTCGCGGGTTCGATTCCCGGCCGCGGCGGCCGCTTTTCTGATGGAGGCGAAAAGCAAAAACGCCCGTGTGTACGAGATTTCGGCGCACGTTAAAGATCTCCAGGTGGTCAAAATTAATCCGGAGCCCTCCACTACGGCGCGCCTCATCGCCTGCGTTGCGTCGGCGCGTTAAACCCTACAATCAATCAATCAATCCTTTTTTTCGGACTCCCAATTATTCGGACGTATCGGAGGTTCCCGTCGAGTCAGAAAAAACGGTCGCCGGCTGTATATGCCACGCAGTGGGGGAATCTTGGGTCAGTCGAATGCATAACGGCGCTGAAAGCAAACCTTTGTTTATTCTCTCACAGCGCATCCGACTACCGGACTTTTCTTTCTGCTGTCACAATCGACGTGGATTTCATGGGCAGCCAAAATGAAATAACTAAAACAAGATGCTCAGTGAGGAGGGAAACAGTGCTGGAGACGCGAATGTATGTGGACCATGGGGACTCCATCTGCACGCGAATACACAACTGTGCGGGAGTCACTCCCTTGCAAATCAGCAGAATAAAATGAAGTTCGATGACAAAATGCTGCTGTAAAGCGCAGAGTGTAACTCTTGGCTGCCAGTAAGTGGTACAAGGTCCGTCATAGAGCATGCAGTCGACTTGATCAACGTGCGTTCAACTTCTTCACCGCACTAGAGAGTGTGCAGAGGTTCCCGCCTCTAATATTTGCGACGCCATCCGACAGTGGGGCCGACCTGAATGCACGATGTTGGAACAAATAAAGATGCCTGGATGCTGAGATATACGGCAATTCACGAGAGAGAGAGAGAGAGAGAGAGAGAGAGAGAGAGAGAGAGAGAGAGAGAGAGAGAGAGAGAGAGAGAGAAAGAGAGAGAGAGAGAGAGAGAGAGAGAGAGAGAGAGAGAGAGAGAGAGAGAGAGAGAGAGAGAGAGAGAGAGAGAGAGAGAGAGAGAGAGAGAGAGAGAGAGGAGAATGATATAGATAGATAGATAGATAGATAGATAGATAGATAGATAGATAGATAGATAGATAGATAGATAGATAGATAGATAGATAGATAGATAGATAGATAGATAGATAGATAGATAGATAGATAGATAGATAAAGAGAGAGAGAATAAACTTTATTACAAGCATCGTAATGTTGTGGGGAAGGCGGGGGGGTCCTCAGTCCAGGACTCTATTGGAGACCCCTGCGGCCACGGCCCTTTCCACCAGCCTAAGCTGAGAATCGAGACCGGAGAAAACTAACGGTGAAGTTTAGGGGAAGAAAGAGAGCGGGGGAGGGGGGGTGTACTTGTTTGAAAACTTAACGCTAGTTATTTAAACTTTTTGAAGAAAAACTTTACTGGAGTACGGAGAAAGTGGGGAGTAGCTCCTAGGTTTTGATAATTATGTTGACATGACAGTCGGACATCATTTTTTTGTTGCCTTTTTGGGGTGGCCCCCTGTGATTGGGTTCGCAACCCATGTATCAATGCTCAGTACATCTTCTGGCCTGAACTGAAAAAGGAGTCGCCGAGTAAACCAGGGGCGATTAAGTTTACACTGCACCTGTAAAAGGACGTTACAAAGTGAGGAACAAATATTTAGGCTGGCGTAGCGGAGAAGAAAGATGAAGGAGCTACGGAAACAGTGGTCATGCCATCCTCGCCTCTGAAGACTCTAACACCGCCCATACAGAAATTAATAATGTTCTTGCCCAGGGGTTCTAATCAGCAGCTCCCCTGCCCTAAGATTGTTCCTATGAGCGAGAGTTTGTTTAGTGTCCATATTCCTAGGAGTGTATTAACGCTGCCATTATTCGTGCTGTGAACGACGCACCATGTACAATTATTTGGCCCCACCTGAGCCGCATGTAGGTCGGCATTAGACAACAACACATAGCGTTTATTTAATATCCAAGCATATGAAAGAGCCAAGTCTGAGAATTATCATCAGCATTTTTGCGTTCTTAAGGAAGATGGTGCAGAAACGATGAAAATGAGGGCGCATACCATCGCCACGCACTGATGGCCACGATGAAGCTACTCCTCCTACATCCATAGCCGCCCCGTTGAAGTACTCTGCAGAAACAACGGCAGCAGCTTCCACGCACAATCACACCCATCTGGGTCATGATAATGAAGATGATGAAGGTGGGCAGCACGTGATGCATGTGGATTAGGAGCCGCGACAGCCTAGAGCCACGTGGATTAGTCGTTGACTGGTTGGCAGGGGCCACAGAGGACCTTGGGTTGGAAAGTAACGTAGTATTTTCACTTGATTCGGCGTAATTTCTGTTGACCACGCCCAATTTCTAAAATACCGATAAGCCAGGACACCTGGGCGTGCACGGCGTTCATATTTTCATGACCATGCTTGCGCGATCACTAACTTGACGAGGCCAACGTATTGCATGTACCGGTAGCATGACCAAAGCCGTGCGTTCTGCTTGACTGTGCAGAAAATATGCGCAGTATGAAGTGCAGAAATGTTTTAGACGATCTAATAATGAAAGGAAACCGAGCATTGCAAGAAATGTTAATTATAAAGTCTCTGCAAATTCGCTGAGTATACTTTTTTTGAATTATTTTCTGTGCGGTTTAGGTTCTAAAATAACGCCAAAGCGCCCCTGATAGTGCGTTTTGTTACATCGCTTCCATAGAGGCTACGTGCAGTAGAGTGGCCGGGCGTAAAGGTTCATTTGCGGGCACGAGCAGTCCATCAAGTCATTTGTTTTCCAGGGTGGTGCAATGCGAACGGGACATTTCTCTCGTCAGGGTGGTCAAAGTTACAGAGGCACAATGAAATTCAATGAGGAAAAGCGTCGAGCTGTCCCATTTGTGCTCTTCGGTTCACAATGAGGCTGCGAAAACAAGCCAATAAAATCGAACCTAATCCAAACGAACAGAGGTTGCCCCAGGAATCTTATTCCCATTTAAATTAGGCCATCATCAGCGCCTCCAAACTCAAGGTGCACATATATGTATTTATAAAAATATGAACGGGTAAATACATTAGCACATAGCTACGACAAACAGGCTGCAGCAGTATTTCTAGTTGGGCTATTCCGTGGGCCTTCACACTGGCAGTTTCCACAGCGCAGCAGTAATACGTCATTCAGAAAACAGACGTTGTCTGTCTGCTATTTCTGTTCCGTCGCCTTACTATTGGGTCTTATTTGGCGCGTCAATGAACGTCGCATTAACCGCATCGCTGTTAAGTGTGCCTTACTTGGACTAATTAAGATGGCGGGCAAAAGCGAGCCGTCTGCTGCCTACCTCTGTTTTCGGTCCATCGCTTTACAAGTTTACACTGTTCCGATTCCCAAAACAAATAGGCTTAGCGGAGAACGGAAGTTACCCTCTAATAAATAAATAAATAAATAAATAAATAAATAAGTAAATAAATAAATAAATAAATAAATAAATAAATAAATAAATAAATAAATAAATAAATAAATAAATAAATAAATAAATAGGCACAACAAGTAGCACTCGTTGCTGCTGAGAATTGAATCTAACCAATCTGCTTTGTTTGGTATGTGTGCACATCAACACCTTGCACACTATTCCCGGAGACTGCGTGAATCGGTGCGCCATTGGTGGGCACAGGTGTTGCTGCCTCGTCGCTAGACGTTAGTTTTTTCACGCTTCACATTCTTCCGTCCCAGATCTGCGTTTGCTTCCAAACTAAACAGGCGATTTCGGGCCCAGCTAGCATGTGGGACTTGCGCGGACGGGAAAAAAGAAAGATATTCGCAAAAGAGACGTCATTCGCTGTTCCACGGGCGAAGACCACCGAGAACTGCGTTGTACGTACAGAATGCGGACGTCTTACGGCGATGTATAGGAGCACCGTGAAGGGAGAGGGCGAGAAACATCTGTAGCTGAGCAAGAGGAAGCCGGCGGAGGAGAAAGGGTTTTACCGAGCCGACGGGGAGGGCGTGCGAGAGAGAGAGGGGGGCTCTTGCTATGCCCGCCGAGACACTTGTGCCGCGGCGGCGGGCTTCTCCGGCGTGGCGCTCGGTGCCTCTCGGAAGCGCGCAGCGTTCGAAGAGAACAGCGGGAGCAGCGCGGCGTGCAACGACGGCGGGGTTTTGCAAGCGACTCGCGACCACGGAGCATCCCTCCAGCATCCGAGATATCCGCGGCGGCGAAGTCCCCCCTTTCGGAAGTCTCGCGCGCCTCCTCCGCAGGTGGCCGCCGCGATCGGCTACTGCCGCTGATGGATTCACGCGGCGAGGCTGGCGTGGCAGCATCTCCCGGGCAGCAGCGGCACGCTTAGCGCGACGGGAGGGCACGATTCTTCATCGGCGGCGCGTGCGTCAGCTGGGTGGTCCGTGACGGTGGGGTGCGCCGAGGAAGCACCGCTCGTCGGACACGCCTTCCCCTACCCTCCTCCGGACGTTCGAGAGTAGGGCAATCAAACGTCATTTGTCTTCGAAGCTATATGACCTGCCGTTAGCTTTACTGATTCGTTCAACGGACGCGGCGGCCGATGCACAGAAAATCATTTGCATCCACTCTTCCCCGAAGACGTCTCTTTTAGCGATGAGGTTGTCCTCGGCTTAGTGAGAGGACTCCTCCTATTGGCAAGTTGTCGAATACGACCGACTGACGAACAAATACGAACCGTATATTTCCGCTTTACATTTCAATTTTCCTACTCCGAAAGGTGCGTGACCCGTCGAGTCGTTTTTTCTTTCTTTTCAAGAGGCGACTGTTTAGGGGTCGTCACACGAGTGTGTCGCGCGAGACGCAGCCGGAGTGTTTCTTCTAGAGAGGCGAAAGTGTCGTGCTCCGTCTTTGTGTTCCCGCACTGATGCTGCTCCGCGTTTGGGTGGGACTAGGGAGGCAGCTGCGCGTGAGTTGTGACCGGCGGGAAATTTAGCGCCAGTCGTAAAACCCGCCGTCGGAGTCCCCTCGTCTCCCCGGGGCTCGCGAAGGAAGGAAGCGGCTCGCAAAGCGGAGCAAGTGGACGAGCGCTCTGCTCGGAGAGCGCGTCGTTGCGAAAGCACTTGTCGCCGCGGGTGACGTCACCGATCCTCCGACGAGCCTCGCACACCACCACGGCCGTTAAGTTCAAGAGCGACAGCGAGCCATGGGTGGAGCCGCATTTTTTAGGTAAGCTCTTCCGCTCTTCCTCTTTTTCTCACTTTTCTTTCAGTGCGTGGGTGTGTGTGTGCGCGCGTGGTTGTTGCTGCGGCCGCGTGGAATGTCAAAATCTCATATTTATTCTGAAACTAATAATTTTTATACAAATGTTTTTCCGCTATGTATAGAAGGTTTGAGATAGAGATGGAAATATTTTAGAAAGACAACGGACCGCCTTAAATAATTTGCAAGGGTGGAGGCTGGTGGGATCACGGCCTGCAAGCAAATGCTGCCCACAATCAAAACGATTCATTTATTGATCGGCCGACTGAAAACGACTTGCGATATGGCTGGTCTTGACCTTGGCATCTGCTGCGGCGAGGATGAAAGTTCAGTTAGAGCGCTGGAACTTCTTCGTAAGCACGGGTACCGGTCCTTCGATCTCAGCCGACTTACGAATCAGGAGGTGTTGGCAGCAGGTGTTAATCAGCGTTATATGCGTGTTTCTCGGAAGTGTCCAGTCCAAAATATGATGCAAGGCTTCAACCAGTGGTACTAGCCCTTTGTTACCTTCGTCATCAGTGGGTTTAAAGTCTCCCCATTTTTTTTCTTGGGGTAAATAAAGGGGGGGGGGGAACATTACCCGGTGCTTTCTTAACTATTCCCCTCAGTGGTTATAACTGGCGCAAGCTACCCCATTCATTTCACGCTCCACTGTGGCACGTGCTCCATGCCTAAACATTAGCCGATTTTCCCATTTATATTCAGCCATGTTAAGTATTTTTGTCGCCACCTGCCTTGTGTGATTCATATTACGCGTTGAACCCCAATAACATCATCTTTTCTTCTCTTCTTGTGTGTGTGCGTGCGTGCGTATTTTCGCTCATATTTTTATCTAAAAACATATCCATATGGCGCTTCCTACAACTGTGCACCTCTACTCTCAAATGTGGCTCGGAATTTCGGCGTACAGAAAGCAATTTTTGATTATTTACCTTGACGTTCTCGTTCAGTGCATGTCATTTTCCGTACTTAAGGCTGATGGCTTTACCCGCGAGTCTGCCCAAAAGGTGTTGTTTTTTTAAACCAGGCAGTGCAGGACAGCATCTTGTGAGCTAGACGTTGGATCGCCCCGATTATGTACTGGGCGCAGGCCGACTAATGATGCTCGTAAATTACGGCTAATCATAGCCACTTACTGGAGATAAACGCCGTGAAAGAGGCGTGGGCGAAACCGGTTCACGCAGATCAGTGCGCTCTTCCGCAACTGCCGCTACACAACAAGATTCGTGCGTAGCGAACACGAAAGTTATCCCTTTTTACTTCTTTTTAGCCAAGTATGCCTCGCGCCGGTTCCAAGCCGTGAGCGTACAGCGCCAAGATTTATGCCGCAACGCTTAACGGCGGCGACGAAATGTACGTGAATGATTAAACGACGCAATCTGAGCGGATAACAGCTCAATGTAGCTCTATAATGATTGGAAACGAAACCGCCCAGCTGTTGGCCCGAGAGTTATCCCGGCGGGCCCCGGAAAGCGAGCAGGACAGGCCGATCCCTTTGGTCACCTATCATGAGGTAACACAGCACTGTAGATGAGGGCATTTCATCTACCCGCCAACACATAAACACCTATTCAAAGAGGAAGGAAAAACGTCAGCTCTGTTTCCTTAAAATGAACACTTTACCCACTGAATTCCACATATTGCGCCCCACTCCATATTCCCCGCTGTGCCGCTTATGCGGAGCTCCTGGGAAACTTTCTCATATGGCAGGGCTGCGATCACGCACCACCACACTTGCATAATCCCGTCCATTCGTCTTACGAGCTTTGGGAGAGAGTTTTGTCCAGCTCCGACCGCGATGACCAGTGCCTGCTGGTGCATAGGGCTGTTGAAGCAGGGAAAGCCTAGGGTGCTTTGGACGGAAGACTTATCCCCATCGCTTTCAGCAATAAACATGTCTATTCTCTTTCTCTCTCTCCCTTTACACTAAACGAGCTACTTGTGGCTGACAATGCCAAACTTTTACGAAGTGCGATGCCAAGGTTCGTTTACTTCTCGCTCGCGCGAGGTTACTTCGGTGAAAACGATGAAAAGCTTGTGTAAATGAAGAAAGCCCAGCGCCGCTTCACTAATTCATTCTTTCCTAATTTTTTTTTCTCCAATAGCTCTGCATGAACTGAAGCATTCCTGGCTAAACACTCCTATATCAACACAAAGTAATATAAACATTTTTATTTGATTACCTTGGCGTGTTTTATTTTTTTAGACCTTAATGCCTGGAAAGTACTTCCTGAATAAGTTCATCACACGTTAATTGCTTAAGCAATTTACACGTGCAGAAGCAACGAAGAAACCCGTCTGTCCGTCTGTTTCGCCTCACACAGAAATGCACATCAAAATTTTGATATATGAACGCCTATATTCCAAAAAAATTGTATTCCCAGCAGTGCACTTGTGTATAACAGCGAAGCCGCCCTTAAACTGGCTCAGTGTGCCACGTTTTGTAAGAATTCATTGAATTTTATGGATATGTTTAAAGCAAGGCCTTAGCACTTTCATACATTCATATAAGGACTTATTGCCTCTAGAAAAATGTATTTTTAGCAGTGCATTTAAGTTAAGTAGAAAACCTATTTTCAAAGGTATTGGTGTGTAACGCTTCGTTGGAACATTTCGGTTCTCTGGAGGTATTTATAAAAAGCGTGAGGGCCTTCCATATTTTGGTAATAAACCCCCTAATTGGCTCCCAGAAAATTATCTTATGCTTGCACAGTAGTTGAGCCGCCTTTGTTTTAAACGGTCTTGCTATCTGGCGTTTTATAGGCGCACATAGGGTCGTATGGACGTATTTAATAAAGGACCCTAGGGCCTCCCTACTTCAGTATCAGTGTGTTTATAAGGCGCGTAAATATGTCTTCCTAGCAATGCTAGTGAAGCCAGATTTAAAGGAGCTCCCCGTATAACAGAGTGGCTCGCGAATTAATCCGGCGATTTCCCCTTTGGCCTTTCTGCGCGATTCCTATTTTTGTAATGTAGAGAACTCTTTGATACCATCTAGACAGGTAAAAGCATGTCAGCAACAAAAGTGGCCATTGTCCAAGTCTAAAAAAAGAAATGATGTTTCGGTGTTTGTACGCGCTCCTTGTTCACGACCGGCAGTGCTGGTGGAGAGAGCTTCTCTCCTCAGAGATATGACTTCGCATGCAAGTGACTTCTCAGTGACTTGCATGGAAGGTAAGGATCTGGAGTTTGATTGTCCACTTCATTGCATGGAGTTGCTGTCCCTAATGATGAGGAGTACCAGGATAGCGTTTCTCGAGAGAGCAACGGCGTCATGAGGATCCCACTGTTCGTTTTGATGCTCGCTAACCTGCGGAGGGGATGAGCCGTATTCTTGAAAAATGTCATAATAAATGACAAGCAGAAAACTTTTCCTTCACCTCACTCAATTAGAGTACCATGCAGGCGAGAAGATGCCGGTAGATCACTCTGTTTATTGTATCTAACAGAGGTCTCTCTCTCTCTCTCTCTCTCTCTCTCTCTCTCTCTCTCTCTCTCTCTCTCTCTCTCTCTCTCTCTCTCTCTCTCTCTCTCTCTCTCTCTCTCTCTCTCTCTCTCTCTCTCTCTCTCTCTCTCTCTCTGTTTTAGAGCGTTCAAGCTAGCTTATTCAGTAGTGTAGTTCGAGCCGCAGCCATATCTGAGCAACTTAGCTTCTAGGTAAGGAAGTTGCGTTTCTTTCCGGTCTGAGCGCGTCTTTCCTGGGAGAAAGCCTGGAACGGCATATAGTATGAGCAGCAGCAGCGGCCGCAGCACGCGCTCCCCTAGCCGATAATGAGTAGAGCCTCGACGGCGTAGTAGTTAAACAAGCCGCGTGACGAAGCAGTGCGCACTGCGTCACGGCCGCGGGACTCGAACGGACCGCGCAGCTGTCACTCAATTAGCTCGCGCATTCATCAGTCGGCGGCGGCGGCGGGACTTGGCTGCAGGTCGCGGGCTCGATTGTCGGGCCACCTAGAAGTCCTATCTGTCATCGCCGCCGGGCCCAGGCGCGCAGCTGCGAACCGAAGATTTACGGCTATACTCGCGCACTCCAGCAGATATATATGCACGCCCACCAAACTCCGCACTTTCCCCCTCGTTCTGTTTTTCTCGTATTGCCTATTCGCACTCAGTCCCGGTTCCGTTACGATCATTCATTCTCTTTTTCCTGCGTGCGAGACACGTTTTCAAGTTGATACACGCACTGAAGCATGCATGGGTTCGGTTTTACGGCCGCCGAGGATAGTCGGAGACTTGGTGCGCGATCCTTCTTCTCCCAAATGGAAACAATAAGACGCCGGGAACCAGAGACGACATTTTTATTGCGCGCGAAAGTTCCTTGAGGCCCGCAGCACCCGCCGCGGTGGCTCAGTTGTGCTAAGACGTCGCGCTGCTGAGCTCAAGGACGCTGGTTCGATCTCTCAGACGCGGCAACCGCTTTTACGATGGAGGCGAAAAACAAAAAACGCCCGTGTGTCGAGAGTTCGGGGAACGTTAAAGATCCACAGGGGGTCTTAACTAATCCGAAGCCCGCCGCTGCGTGGTGCCTGGAGTGCACGGGTAGCTTCTGCGCGTTAAAAACCCAAGTATTGAATTCTTTTTGTCTGTGGTTGTGCCAGGAAACTAAATAAAAAGCTGACAAGCCAGCGCTGCTGGTAAAAGTTTAGCGGGGGCCTAATTCTCATGGTACTTGTCACCGGGCCACTTGGTACAGGTGTGCGAGGATGTCGTGAAAAGTACAGCCGCTTGAAATGAACTTGTTCCTGTCACCATCATTGCTAGGCATGTTCATTTTACGTGGTGCATCGATTGACTTCCTTATTTCAGCGCTTGGAAACCCTTCTTTTGTTTCGCTTACAATTGAAAGATGGCTTTGGGATTTTTATGTGGTGCTGTATTACTTTTCTTTTAGGACAAATAATGCCTGTCAGAGAATGGTAAAGCTGGCTTTCTTTATTTCGCGACTGTACAAGCAGTGTACTCTCGCGATGTTCGGGGAACCTTTCAGCTTGAGAAAAATTTGTGGGACCACATAGAGTTACAGGCATAGCGGGTGCTATATAGCGGGCGGGGAGAGCGGGCGGGGAAAGACTGTTTCGTAAGTAGAAAGGGGAAAAAAGTAAACCTGGTTCTACCCGGTGTGAAATCTGCCGGAACAGCGGAGCTGTCGGTTGTCTTTACGAAACTTCCGTTTAGCTTCGTCTTCTTTCTTGCGCGTAGTTTTTTAGTAGTGTTAGAGGCTAACTTTCATCAATTTTTTTTTTCAAACAGTTTGGGTAAAACAACAGTTACGGCCGTTTTCTGTACCCATACTCCCTCCTTAGATGGCCATGTACTGCGTAGATGGCCTTGAATTGACAGCAGACAGTAATTCTGTAACGTTTACAACTTCACTGTAAAGTAACCAAGCACGAAAAGTAAATGAAACTCGGCTTTTTGGTAGAGTAGTCTCAGTGGCTAATTGCCATGTAATTTTTTGGGGGATACGTTTGATAACACAAGAGTTAGAGGCGTTTTCTGTAATCATACTCTGAGCGTAGATGACGATGCTTCACTGCGCAGCAGGCGATGTGAGAAAGCCAGCTTACAAAGACCAATCTCACCCCGATCTTTACCTCAAAGAGCAAATGTATTGTTGGCAAGATATTTTTCAGAGGAAATATAAGCCTTCTTGTATCAAAATACAAAGGCCATAAAGCTTTTTTTTTTTAATTTTAACCCGAAAGTGTTTTATTCCGGATTTCACAAAGATTTCCCTTACGTCATATCCGTCACGGAAGTGACGCCAGTACAACGAAGCAACCGGCCTGTAAAGGGTGCACCCCTGCACACAGGGTCTCCATGCGGGGAAGCAACCTTATAAACTTAAGAGTACGTTATACTTCTGGTTGTTCGTTTTCGGGTTTTATATTTTCACACGAAAGTGTTTTATGCCGGGATACACCAAAGATTTCACTGACGTCATATCCGTCACGGAAATGAGGCCAGTACGCCTTTGCCGATGCGACCCGCCAGCAGGACGTCGCTCGCCAAGCACACCCACCAGACAGCCGCCGACCCGCAAATCATGCTCAGCTGCAGATTTCGCTGCGCATTTCACTTTCGTGTTTTACCGATTCCTGTGACAGGGGAATCAACCTCAGTTCTTTTTTAAAATTTTCAACACTCGGAACTGGTTTTTGCGCGGCGGAGAAACCTCCTCCAGCGAGAGCGTGATACGATACCAGTAGACACTGCAGTGAAGGCCAGCGCCAGAACAGCTCCGCGGTTAAAACATTCTTTTTCTTCGCGCAAGTGGCCGAACGGCTAACTGTAGGTGAGAAACGGGAGTAAAGAAATAAGAGGGGTGATAGGAAGAGAAGTGCCAAGGGTCGTTGGTTCATTTACCAATTCGTCGACCGTCTGGGCAACTTGTCACGAATGTTATCTGTTCCTGTACACATCTACAGCAGGCGAGAACCCGCCATAGCTGGGCGCTTACAGTTACAACTGTTACAGTTACAGTTACAGTTACAGTTACTCAGTTACAACTCAAGAACGGCACCACCTCATGTAGTGTATCACTCCGCCAAAGCGCCGGACTCGTGACGTCAGTGCGCGCGCGTTTTGAAAGGGGCTTGCTATGAATGCGTGATATCGTCTGCCTTGTCTCACGTAGTTTGTTTGTCGTCACTGGAGTCGTTTATAAGCATATTAAGTCCAAAAAATCACGGGAACGGCTCGCGCCATGTTCAAAATATTCCCAGTAACACCCTACTTTCACCGCGCGGAGAAACATCCGGCTACGGTGATAAGGCACAGCGCCAACTTCCGGTGCCGTTCTTAAGTTGTCACCAAGTATAGTTTAACATTCTCAGGTGCGTTTCCACAAGCCAAGAGGATTCAACATGCCTCCCAGCACGCAAGACTCTTCAAACGCTGTAACAATGTGGTTCAGGATGGAAAGATGAACGACGATTAGGGCTGGCCAGGTAGTTCTTAGCGGTTCTGGCAAGGCCGCTACGAAGGGATTGTGAAATGCATTCTTAACTTCGGTGGCTTATTATAACTCAAGGTCGAGTGAACGGGCTTGATGGCGCACTTTCAGTTTCATTCGGAAAAAAAAAGTGTGGTTGTAATGCCAGTTATGGTTATTTCAGTGATATGATTCGTGACAAACGGTGTAGACACGATGGGGCGGACAGTAGTTTAGTAGTAGGGTAGTAGAGCAGTATAGAAAAAACAAACAGAAAGTCGTGAAATTAATAGTGACATCTCGCCGGACATCTCTCCGAAAACTCGCCACACAGGGTTTTCGCTTTGTGCCATCTGAAAAGCAGCCCGCGTCCCTTGACTCAGCAACACAACGCCGTAGGCGGTAGCGCTCCTCCAAAGCGACAATGCGAGCCACACGTTCCTCACTGACGTCATAGGCGGGAGTAGGATATGCCGGCGTGTGCTTGCCTGTTTATGTTTGCACTCATCATCGCATCTTACGTTCTTACCAAATCATTCAAAATAGGTATTGGCCTTGTTTTTAGGGGCGAAGCACCTTAGGACCTCGCTTTGTCCGGGGCTTGGCGTCCGTGTACCCAGGGTTGCGCATGCGCGAGGAGCACTGAACTGGATTGGGTTGGATTGCATTGAATTGAAATGGATTGTATTGGATTGTATTGGATTGTATTGGATTAAATTGAATTGTATCGGATTGGATTGGATTGGAATTGTATATACTGTACACACGCGTTGTCACTCATTTACATGCGTGAGTGGTCAATGCCACGGGTGATTTACGGTAAGAACGATCCCCAGTGCTTCGCCCACTCGTCATGATTGACTTCGTGGAGGTGCGTGAATTTTTTTAACATTTGTTTAATTAGTATAAAGATGGTAGTGTTAGATATTTAAAAAACATAATGGTCCTCTCAAGGGGACCACAAAGACAACTTGCATCTATGTTATATTTGAAATCACTGGCTTTCCTTAACTGTCTCGACTCCATGCAGCCACCGAAGCACGTTGCTTTTACCAAAAATAATCGCCGATGTCGAAAAATAAACTTTCCCGCCAGGCAACGGTAGCATTGCCGTCTTGCGTGAGGTAACAAAAACAGAGTTAATTGCTGCGTTAACTCCAAGCCAGCCTTAAAGGTGTGCGATCGAATGAAACCAGACGCATTACTCTGCACAATCATGTTTATTGGCGGCAGATAGTAATTTTATCTGCACAATACCAATTTTATGAAGGACTACTAACAAATAATCGAGATAACGAAGAAAACGTAAAACAGTCGCGACTTGCCAGCCCCTTTCCAGCGATTTTTCCATGACGCCACACAATCCTATTTGAGCGATTAGTGTTCGCCGCCTAGGCCACCGCCAAAAAGCATGACTGGGTGATGGTAGAGGGGCCTCTAGTTCCGTCTGATTGCATCGCTTGGATGCTAGCGCGTAGTTCAGACACCGATAAAAATGTGTTCTTCCAGCCCATGACACGCCACTCTTGCCCATATTACGTCACTATGGCGCAAATGTTTATAGCTTTTGTGATATTTCTGGCGTTTTTTAGGTTAAAGAATGCGTTTTTGTGGCTGGAATGGATCTGAGGAAACTACGAAAGCCTAGTTATCCTCAACACAACTAAATTGTATTTGGCCTTCATGGTCCCTTTAAAGAAATCCAATGGGTACTTGACAAAACTTAGGATAACTACCGCTTAAACGCATTAATGCAAATCTACTTCATGAATGGCTTAAATATTTACTAACTTGACTCTGCAGGAGGTGTTGTTTGTTGAAAAAAAAAAAGCAAAAACACTTCAGGAAATGCAGCTACAGGAGACCTGCGTGATCATCTCTCTGCTACTGGCGTTAAATCTCAATACCGATAAATAAATAAAACAGGCAGCTTTAAGACTGTTATAGCAAACTGAAAATAAAATGCCGCATCTTCTTCAGGTATATGAGCAAGTGGCTAGAGCCCGTCGGTGTACCTCTATATCGGTGTAGTTTCGAGCACGCCGCGCGGAGATCAATGCGGCTGTCAGCGTTTGTGCTGGCGTGTATACGGCCGTACAAGAAGCAATCAGCAGCCGTACGTCATGTTCGACGAATGCGTACGCCTATGAAGAGGGCCGCCAGTCGGAGGTGCACGCGTGTACGGCGGATGGAGCTGCCACCAAGACGCGCAGGAGGCCGGGTCACGCGAGACCCCGAGAGTTCTTGTAATTGCCTCACGATGACCGGCCACTGGGCGTGACGAGCTCGGCCACCACACCGACGGCAGCTGACGAATGGGGAGGCGGACGCGAGAAATTGAGACGACGGGCTGCCGCTGCACGCGTTCCGGTCTCGGACCTCTCAGCTATAGGGCTTCTCCTTTTTGCGCAAAAAAGCCTTCGCGCTGTTCGATATCGTGTTGGCGCGTATGTGCGCGAGATATGCAAATGAATGTTCCTTGACGCCTCGATGTTGAGCGGAAAGTCGATAGCTCTGCTGACAGAACTGCCAAAGACTGCAGACGTCGCATTAGTTTCGGTTGTTGGGAGAACTTCTTGCGTAGGTGGCGACGCATGCAAATACTGCAAGGAGCCACCGCCGGACACGTCCGAACGGCCTTCGAAATGGCGCATGCTGGAGGAGATTCCTTTTTCTTCTTTTTTTGCGAGAGAGAAAGGGGTCTGAGGAACAGCTGGTGAGGTTTCGCTGTTTATAAGCAATAAACAAGTTGCAATATCACGTGTTAACGTCGTTTTTAATGCGCAAGCATTCTTTAGCTACTTCCACGGTAACCTCTCCGTCCGTCTGTTCGTCCAGCTGCAACGTGCGGCACGATTGGCTATCAGTCCATAAGTATAATTTAGCCATACCAGATTTTTAATAGAGGAGCCTTTACTAAAAGGGCCTTTGGCCTTCAAGGAAAACACAAGTAGAGGTGTAGGTACGTACATGAGCCCATGGATATAGAACCCTTGCGCAATACCTGAGAATTACTACTCCTGAGTTTCTACAATTTTTTACTTCGTCTTGATGCCACCAGGATGAACCCAGCCCGATTCTTTGCTGTGGTGTTTATTTTAGGGTTGTAAAAACTATTTTGTATCTACTTTTGTCCCTATTGTCTTATAGGATTCAAGCTTCTTCATCGGTTCAAGTATGCCCATGTGCTAAGTTTAGTTTCTAAGCTACTTTGCCGCTGACCAGCTTAACCTGACGGGGGTGGGGGAAACTAACTGCACTTCTTGCTTCTGCGGACGCCCACGACACATGGGTTCAGCGATTCGGACGCAATGGCGTCATCGCCCATTTTACTGAACTCTGATGCGATTCTCGCAATAAACTGTTCCACGCCCTTGGAAATCCTTCGCTTTCCTGGTATTTCACCGCTCCATATCGACACCGTTTTTATAGTTTATGCATGATTCCCAAAAGCACCTTTATATATTGCTACCCATGTTCCTGGTGTCAGTTATAAGACGACTCTGAAAGTCCGTAGAAGTTCGGCGCTTTATTTCTTCCAACCTTGTACACTTCGTCGCGGCAGACGCCGAAGGACGAAGCGATAGGCGAGAGGCGCGCTTGACTCGTCTCCAAAGAAAACGAGCGAGTCTGACGACGGCGGGCGACAGTGTAGCAAGGGCGCTGCTTTCCCAGTGTGCGCTGCTGGCATGGCGCTGCGACGGCAGGCGCGCACTCGACCGTAAAGACGTGTCGCACGACGAGCGGATTGACGGTGTGCACCGGGGGGCGAACTTGGTACACGGACGCTTCTGAAAGGGGCCTGTCAAAGCTGCCAGAGCTAACGGAAAGTTCCTTCTTGAGGAACGTTGGTTTAAAGCAAACCTTTGTTTTTTTTTTTTTTATTGTACTCACTTTCGTATATTCCGCTCTTTCCGTTTTTTTTTTTTTTTTCTTCGTGTTTCCGTTGTTGCATCCGGAGACGGTGGCTGAGTCGTTAGATTCGACGCCTCGGTATCCCGCCCACGCTAGGAAAATTAGAAAGTAACAAATGCACTCGAGCCTGCCTGTCTAGTGTTCTTGAGTGCGCCGTCCACTGTAGGCGCCGTTGTGACTAAACGGCTGAAGCGTTTGGCTGCTGAACAGAGGTTGGCTGTTTTGATTCATATCCGCGGCACCTGCTTCTCTCACTGATGCGAGAAACAGAAAACTCTTGAGTGTTCCACGTTTTGGCGCAAATTAGAGAGTTCTGAGTGTTGTAAATTACTTCAGAGAGAGAGAGAAAGAGAGCTTTTTGATGTGAACTGGGGAGGTCAGACTAGCGGCTGGGCTTGCTACGTTAGATGGGGTGATGTGGGGTGAATGCTGGAAATAAAAGCGAGCAGGAAAACAAAAATATCAAAAGCGAGACGCAATAAAATGTCAGAAACCAGACTGGAAGTACAAACCCTAAGGATGTCAAAAAGAGAAGCAATAACACGCTGAAAAGAAAATTAGACGTGAAAATTTCAAAGAGAAAGGTGAATGAAAACGTAACGGAGACGGTGTCGAGGGAGTAGTGAACGCCGGACGAACAATTCGAAAGGTAGTTACGTACATGACAGCAAGAACGGGTATAGCTCTAGTCACGCGTACAGCGTAGAATTCTGTTTTTCTAGTCCAGAGTCCCGCAGGAAACGCAAGAAAATTGTCGTCCCTAGAGCCACTAAATAAGTTACGCTGATATAGTGGCTCTAGTCGACCCTAAAGAGCCTTCCCACCAAACCGCGCGCCGTTGGCGAGACGGTTATCCGGTGCGCTAAACTCCAAACGCCGAAGAAAGTGTTTGATTCCAGCGGGGACATTTTAAGCCTTGAATTAGTGCCACCCCTGTGTAAAAACTTGAATCCAGGTGCGGTTGCATGACCTTTTGCAGGTAATGTGTACCGGGGACGCCGTTACTAATCAAGTGAATTAGCATGATTAATGAAACAGTGAAATGGAAATGAACGACCACCCACGCAGCAGCACGTTCCGTCATTGACCTATAATGGAGGGCAAGGAGCAAGACTGTGTAATGGTGCAAGTTAACCTTGGGGAAGCGGATGCAGTGGGGCGTAGCACCTCTTTAAACCCGTATGAACAAATTAAAACATACAAGTCGTTAGAACGCACATAACGAATGCTCATCACTCGCGATGGATCCGTGGTTCTATACCTTTTACCGCCAACTTGCAAGTGAGTTTTAGAAAAAACTATCCCAAGGACGTGGGTTAGTTCGAAAAGCGAAAACGCGCGTGTGTCGGGATTCCGGCGCGCGTTAAAGGTCCCCGGGGGGTAAAAATTAATCCGGAGCCCTCCACAACGGCGCGCCTCGAAGCCCGGGTGCAGCCTCGGCGCGTTAAACCGTGTAGTTCAATTTAGTTCTGGAGAGAACTATGGAGACTCCCGCAATTCCTTTAGCGCCCACTCGCAATTTTGCACCTATGAGCGCTGAATTCTGCTCCGCCATATTCTCTGGCATGTAAACGTCTGCACGTCATTTTAAAGCGAAGCTCTCTGTGCCTCACTCATGGCAGCGTTCCCCAAAACGCACTGCAGGAAAGCCAACCTTTTCTGGGGATGACGACGATGATCGTGGGTGAAGTGAAAGACAGTTGAAACGCGAAGCTTTCTCTAACCGAAAGCCAGTGTCTTCAAAGTCCGAAATCTAAATCGTTACTCCCAAAACACACTGCATGAAAGCCAACTTACACAAAGGGTTTCCACAAAGGCACATCAAGCACGTTAAAAAAAAAAGCGCTTCTTGTGGTCGGAATCGAACCTAGGTCCTTCGAGTGATGAAGCCGAGGTCTATTCGATTGTGCCATTCCGACACGGTTGAAGGAGTTTGGATTTTGGACTTTCGTTTTGACTCGGGTTGCATTGGAGAAAGCTTCGCTTTTCAACCATGTTTAACTTAAGAAAGGGGCTTTCATTTTTTTTTGTTCCCTCGATTAGTCTAATTGCGTTCGTCGGTTGCAGCGCATCCTTAAAGGGACTCTGCAACCCTTCCGATAAACGCTTTCACTTTTTACGTCGCGTCTGGAAGCATTTTGAAAGCTATAGTTATCAACAGCACGGAGCGACACTGCGTGGTTTGCTCGTCGCAGCAAATACGACTTCCGTTTCTGCTTTGCTTTGCGGCTTTTTTTCTAAAGTGGCTATTGAATGCGTGTGTAATTCGAGCGCTCGAAGAACGCCAAGGCTCGGGAAAGGGAGAAAAAATTTTTGTGCAGGTTTCGAAGTTATATGATGGGCATGGAGCAGTACATTTTGGCTGAGTTACCTTGTTACCCCCTATTGTAAGTACTGGATGTGTTTGTTGACTACATTATGAAAGCATTTAAGAATTAGAAAAAAAAGTTGGCAAAAGTATTGCAGGGCAACTTTAAAAGGATGGACTCCCTTGCCTTTTGTTTTGAGCGTTGTTCCCCCTCTTACACGAATGAACTCTCTAACAACAAAAAAAGTACACCGTTGGCAATGTTCTCTCAAATTTTCCTCTCCGAGTTCACAATTTCAATTCGTCAAACTCGCTAAAATTCCGCAGCAACACATCTGGCAGTTCGCGTCGGGGCGTGAACGCCCACGCTTAGCGTCAACTTTATTTCTGGCAGCATCCCCGAACACGCAAGCTGTCCACACAAGCCAGGGTAACAAACGTCTGGCCCTCCGTCGTGTCTCTGCCGCCTCCTCCGCCGTCCTTCGGAATTTCCGCCGCAGCCTCGTGCGTGCGTGGACGTGCGCTCGCGTTTTGACGGGTGCCGGCGCAGCTCGGTAGCGCGGCTCGTGTACACGACGCCGACCAATATAGAGCGCGCCCATCTATAGATAGGGACCGCGTTCTCCTTGGCGGAAAGGACGACGCGGGCTCATTAAAGTACTCCCTCGGTCGGAACATAAAAAAGCGTTCTCGAAGGTTCTCAAAATAAACGGCTCTTTTCACGCTGCCCGTAAACAAGCAGCCTTCTGCGGCCTCTCCGGGCCGAGCCTTCCCCCGCGGAGGATGACCGCTGCGCTCGGGAATTCTTTGTAGCCGCTCGGTTTTCACACCCCGCACTCCTGGCCAGCTTGAGCGCTCTACCAGGAGCCGATGAACAGTTCATCTCCGCAGCTGTTCTCCGCTACATGGTTCTATGGCACGCGTGCATGCTTCGTCCTGTCCTGGCTGATGCGGGGTCCTTGCACTGAGGACTCCACCTCCCGAAGACTCCATTCAAATTTCGACAACAATAAAGACGCCTATTTTTCCTCCTCCTCCTCGAGCGTTGCTTACAGCGCACGTGTCCAAATGGTAGAACCTCCGTGTGCACTTTGCTCCGTGGGGCGGTGACCGTTATCTGCAACAACGGGGTGGTCCAAATTAATGCCCATAACTGGAAATAACTCCCATCAGTAACGCATGCATCACGAAAAGAAACTATTAGGCTGGTCAGGATAGAAAAGTTGGTGCACATTCGCTCCGAGTCTTCACGAGTGTGAATTCAGAATCAGAATCAGATTGATTGATTGTAGTGTTTTAAGGCGCCGACGCAACGCAGGCGATGAGGCGCGTCATAGTGGAGGGCTCCGGATTTATTTTGACCACCTGGGGATCTTTAACGTGCGCCGAAATCTCGTACACACGGGCGTTTTTGCTTTTCGCCTCCATCAGAAAAGCGGCCGCTGCGGCCGGGAATCGAACCCGCGTCCTCGTGCTCACCAGCGCAACGCCGTCGCCACTGAGGCAGCACGGCGGGTAGAATCAGAATGATTAATGTTCTTTAGTTTTCTCAGAGGAAAAACAGACCTCAGATAGAAAGCTGCTCATTGAGCAGCTTGACGAGGCCTGACGCCCTACACACAGTGTGGCAGCGGCAGAATAGCAACGTATTATTTAGTTGAAAAAAAAAAACAGGAAAGGAGATACAGAATAAAAAAAAGAAAAATGATTGTTCACAAAAATGATTGTCAACAAAAATAGTAGAAAAAAGTTGCATACGCAGAAACAGACAACAATACAGTACACTCACATAATATAAACACATGTACACGAGCAAAAATTCGTAGAGCAACTCTGATCATGTGTATACACCGGCACAAACACGTATACACGCGTATGACATGTGCACACAACTCCAGTGCACGCATGCATGCCTACAAAGAAAATCACAGTTTATCATGCATTAATTTTAAAAAAAACTGAAAAACAAAAGCGTGGTACGCATTAGAACAAAATAAAAAATTGAGTCGGAAAAACCAAACGTTCACACAACGCTGTGAACAACGCAAAAAAAAAACATACGCACACACATATATATGGAGCTCAAAGGCAAATCCATCAGGTTCTTTTGGACTAATAAACGTAAAATAATGTATCACGCCGACTGTGAACTCTCTGCTATCTTCTACCCCCTTAAGAAATTCTGCTTAAAGTGCTCTATTAAATCAAGTTTATTTATTTTGGGCCATCAAATCAAGTTATATTAGTGTTCAGGGTGTAATGTTTTAGATATTTTAACATTTGTTGGCCGTAGTTTGTGCGAGTTCTGGGAAGGAGTCACTTTTCGGTGTTTCGAGTATAGCGGCCGGTAAGCGTTCTTTCAATGCAGACATTTTGATAAAGAAAGTATTGAGGAGGGGGGTTTTAGCAGTGAATAATGAAACAATAACGTTCTGTAGTATCATGGGAACGGGTAGACATTTGAATCGAATGAAGAGCGGTTTACCATGTGCACAGTACTCTTCTCCCGCAACGATGCCAATCGCTTTTTTTTTGCAGGCGTACAATTGTATTCATGTTAGTGCGGATGCGGTACCCAAACAAGATGTGACAATATGTAATGTGAGATTAAAATAATGAATCATATATCTCTTTTTTAATATTAACTGGAAGGACGCCATGACACCGAGAAAGCGCTCCTACAGCTTTTGACAAACTTGGGGCTACGTAATTAGTGTGCTCAATCCATCCCAGGTGCTCATAAAATGTAGCACCCAGTGTTTTATGGTGGCTAACGACCTCAATAATATTATTACCAAGGTTAATAATAAATTTGTTTCTGCGCGCCGATTTATTGGGCGGAAAATGAGAGCTTTCGACTTAATCGTAATTATTTTGAGATTGTTCGCGTTAGACCAATTTAAAAGGCATTTAGAATACAGTGCACAAACTGCAGCGCACAAACTGCGAGAGGTCTCCGAGCTGACGCTGATCTTCCTCGATTTACCTGTCCTACAGTGAATTGCGGGCAGTCCGAGGACGGCCTACGGACCAAAACTCACGGACAAATACGTGGGAAGAGTTTACGCAAATTCGCTTTCGGGGCAGTAGGAGAATGGTCCAGGACCTATAATCGAGCATACCCAGTGTGTGCCTGTACCCTACGGGAACTGAAGGCATAATTCGTCAAGTTTTTGCGTCTAAGATTTCCTGGCGGGCAGTGTGTCTACAGTGATCCGTACCAAACGTGATTGCATATGTATACGTGTGGAAAATGTTGGTGTGAACTCGCGTTCGAAATTGTCGCTGGCTTCACAGTTTTGTGAACAGACATCGTACCTTCAAATCAGACCCTTCACAAGTACTCAACTCGTCATGCGGGCGCATGCGCGCAACGTGCATGCGCGCGTACTTTTACACATGAAAAACAAAACGCCTTTAAAAATTTTTAAGTTCCGGGGATGGAATCCGGGCACTGCGTCCGAAGGTGATAAAATTACAACTCCTGCTCGATTTCTCAATGATGAGGGAACGTAAGTGCAGCGTTTTCTACGTGGAGGGTTAGTGCCCCGCGTGTCGAAAAAAGCACGCTAAGCAGTTGGAGAGGATGTAAGAAATTTAATTATAATGCGTGAAATTATGTACGCAAGGCGAACTGGGCGCTGCATGAATGATCATCTAAGAGAGCATGTGAACAGATTAAAAACGGGCACAGGAAGCAATCCTCTCTCTCTCTCTCTCTCTCTCTCTCTCTCTCTCTCTCTCTCTCTCTCTCTCTCTCTCTCTCTCTATGCTTGTATATTTAGGCATATTGAAAAGGTGTAATACCCGAGCATTACAAAAACGCACGGGTAACCACACCTTCCCTCTCGAAGCCGCACCCTCCACTCAAACACCGAACAAGCACACATCTTCCGAAAACTGCAAGCTAACATTCTGCTCACCCGAGTAATGATCTACGACTTTCAACAGCACGTAACAGGGCTCCCTGTCCCAACTGTCAAGGGCTCTTGGCAGGCGTAGAGCACTTCTTGCACACGTGAGAAGCCGCAACAGCCTCCACCTGTCTCCCGCACTACCCTCCTGGAGTACTTGACTAGACTCGGGCTCGGCGGCCTTTCAAAGAGCCCTTTCGGGGCAGGCCCCTCCCCTTCACAGGGCCTTAATTTCGGTCGTGAATAAATCTTTATTTCATTTTCATTTTCATTTCATTAATTTGACCCTCAAGGAATTGGGGAAGAGAAAACTACAAATAAATACGAGTCACGATACAAAACAGTACCCCAATACGCTAAGAGCGCAATCTGTGACAGTTCACTGCAAAATAAAAGTAGAGAGTGCCGACGAAAAAACACATTATCTTAATAAGTAACGAAGAAAAAATAACACTAAGCAAAACATGAAACAAGCAGCATAATTAGAGCAATCTACAAATCATATCGAAAAGCAAAAGTTGCCCTCGTCCTCCGCAGGAAAACGTGATACGGCGTGCTATATGCCCACCACGAACAAGGGATTGACCTAGGCTGGATATTAACAGAGTGCAATCTTGTGTCCGCAATGCCGACTCGCTTATTTGCTTCTCTCTTCATTGCTTGTATACTCGGAAGGTCCTTTTTTCCTTTTCATTTCCTGGACGGTTTTTCCGTGACAGGTGGAATGCAATTTTCTTATATGTAATTTCACGCTATCAGCTGTCGACGAGCAAAGGTAATAAGATCGCTTGTGTTGCAGAATGATGTAATAGTGGCGTCTGAATTATTGATTATATGCAGAAAGAAACTTTTAATCAAAGGATGAAGGATCGCCCTAATCGGAGGCATGGCTCTGAATCCTGCATGAAATGAAGGGCAGTGATAAATACTCAGTTTTGTTGCATTAAACTCAAATAAGTAAGGTAGCAAAAAATATAGCGCATATAAAAGGAGAATGAATGTACGTGGGAACGAAACGGGAGAAAAATACAGCCAGGCTTTTCACGTTTATCTATCCACCTTTCTTAACAAACACACCCCTAACCATCACAATCTCTTCACAGAATTCGGAAAAATAAACTCTATACAAATGTGTCTTAGGGAATCAAGGGATGTGTGCACTGGAAACAAGAATTGAACTCATTTGTGTCCCTGCGCACTCCTCGATCGAGGGAAACGAATTCGCCCATCGACAGGCCCGAGACTTAAGCCTCCGGGCCACAGAGGAAACGGAAGAAGGGATGCACCCAATAACGAAATATGCAGAAATCCTCAAACATCACAGAGAGAACAGAATAAGCCTTCCCCGCTCTCATCCTAAACTATCTAGGGAAGAACAATCAATATATCGACAGATACAGGCAGCCTCTTTCCCACACCCTTTACTCCTCAACCTCATGTTCCCAATTAGATATGCAAAAAAATGTCCCCTATGCTCAAAACCAGGCACCCTAAAACACGCCATTGAAGAATGCACAAAACTCAAGTCCCCCCCCCCCCCCCCCCCCCCCAATTCTTGTCGACTCCGTCAGCATAGAGGATAAGCGATGGGAGATCTTGCTGACCAGCCCCGCCCTGGAAGACCAACTTCGGCTGATCCACAGGGGCCAGGAGGATCGGAAAGATATGGGAACCTGTGAATAAGGAGCCACTCCGACTGAGCTGAAATAGCTCCATCGCAACCCTTTTTCTAACAACAAAGTTCATTCTCTCTCTCTCTCTCTCTCTCTCTCTCTCTCTCTCTCTCTCTCTCTCTCTCTCTCTCTCTCTCTCTCTCTCTCTCTCTCTCTCTCTCTCTCTCTCTCTCTCTCTCTCTCTCTCTCTCTCTCTCTCTCTCTCTCTCTCTCTCTCTCCATGCCCATCATCTAAAACAGCTGACTTCGGAAAATGCGGTTATCCGAACACTTCATCCATAAATATTGGCAACAGACTGCTTACGCCGAGGGAAATTCCTGTGGCGTGAAAATGCGTTAAGCGTACCTTTGATTGTGTCCCCACAGGTGGTGCCTTCTGCTAGGCTTGTGCTGCAAGGTCGTGTCGGCGGCCACCCGAACGGAACGAACGCCGGTAAGCACTCCTGCTCGTTCGTACTGCACGCAGGTGCAACACTGATGATGGGCAGAATGACAATGCTACCTAATATACCTTATTGCTTGTCTACTGTTTTTGTATGCGCGACGTAGCTAGGAGCCGAAGAACGTGAAACAAGCATTTAGACATGGTCATTACGCGGACCTGAGTCTTTGCTCGTTCCGTTTCTTTTAAGTTAGAGCCATATCCCCGAAAAATTCGAGAGCAGGAAATCTTAAAATAAGTTCATATCAGATCAAGGGGTATGGCTCTTTTCTGTAGCAGTAAGGCCACCGATTCTGTTATGCGGCGTAGAAACGAGAAACTAACGTTATTTCTTGAGTTAAACTGCGATTAAAAGGCGCTTATAACATAACCATCGAAATGAAACATTGCTGTCACACAAATTAAATGAGATAAAATATAGTTTAACGTATTTTCACCAATAAAAGCGTCACGGACGCTTGTTAGCCACACTCTTGTTAGTAAAGGCCTTTAATTTAATTGAGGTTCTGCTGCTAAAAAGAAAAGGAGCCAGAGGATTGACGGAAAAAACTTGTTATGTGAATTAATGTTTTGGAACTACAATATTACTGCGTGGAAAAAAGAAAAACATACCAAGCAAACTGTTCATTTGGCAGACTTTTGCGTATTTATAGTCTGCTCATATGTTTAGCTTTCAGTCTCTCCAACATTTTTGCGCCGTGAAAATATTGAAATGCATAAATTTTCTCACTGCTTCTTGGGCGTATTGCATATTGGAATACAACTATTATATCATTCATGTAATGTTCATACTTTGGCTTTTCCGCGACTGCATGGTTCTCTTCGAGATCCGCTAGCATATGAATGCTTTTCAAAAAGAAAAAAGCTGGAAAATGTACGCTAGAAAAGCCATAAAAAAGCTCGAAACAATAATTTGCGCGTATAAAATTATTACTTCAGTATTTTTTGGGAGCAAGCCTTTTAGGGTGCGTTCAGACAAGGACAGCAAAAGTGATGCCATGACCTTTTTGTTTGAGATGAAACATCAATATTGTGTAGAACGCTGTATTCTCAGTGTGGAGCTGGAATTATTTTAGTGAAAGAACCATAGTTGGTTTAATGAAAAATAGTTAGAACGCGATCGGGAAGGGCTACTTTCCACATTGCTTGGTGTTTCAAATTCAGGGACCCGCAAAACGAAGCAAATTTTTTTCGAAATCTTTATAATTTTTTGGCGAAATATTTCTAGACCTTGCTTCTGGACTTAGAAAAACTGAATTAGTCATACTTATATTCTTTGACTAAACATTTCTTAAAGTTAGCTGTTAGAGCAATGTCGTTCAAAAAAGGCACTTCTAAAAAAAACATTTTACCCATCGGATTAAAGGATAAGCTGTATAGCGTTTAAGACTTGTTTACCAGGGGCTGCTGAACACTTCATACCCTGCTCATTGTTCTGGAAAGTAAAATTTTCAAAATACTGCTTCATAAAGTGCGACAAAAAATGAAAACTTGTAAAAAAAGCGCCACCTTTCGACGTCATTAAAAGAAACAATGCTTATAGATTTTCGCGATATTTACAGAAAATGGCGCTCAATAACTGAGTATTCTAGAAAGCTAAAAATTTATTACATTGTTTGCAATTTATTGCACCTGGAAGAATGAGGACACATTCAACACATTTTTAATGTCCGATGAACCGTTGAGTAGCAGTTGGCAGAGAAAAAACACAAATAATGGCTGTTTTTAGAAACTTTAGAAAAATAAAGCGACTGATATAAAGAAACCTGATCACAGTAGTCATATTTACCCATTGTTCAACTTGTTAGTTGCGGAAGGCACTGAAATAATTGTGAGGTTTTTCAGCTTGTGTCTTCTATCAGAGTTGGGTTGCCATTTTAACAATGTTTCGTCATCGCCTAGGGCTTAGCTGTGTCAGAAACCCATATTTGACTCTTCTGACGCTGCTCAATCGCATATTATTAGTAATTTATCACATTTACAAGCGAGTAACCACGCTACTGGTACTGAGAATGTTTGACATGGGATCGTCGTGGTCAATGGTGCATCTTCGTTCTACCTGGCACATGCTAAGTTCTTAACTGCAAAAGACTTCGTCTTCCCAACTGTCCACCTTTCAGGCTTCCGGAGATGGTAAACAGATGGGCTTCTTGAAAAATTGATTTTTAGTTCTTAGAAAGAGAAACGTTTATCCCACTTCAAAATCTACCTACCTTTACCTTGGACATTTCAGTGTTAACGGGAAGGTGCAGCTTTCTACTTCCAATGATCTTCAAAGTGTCGACAAGAACTAGTCAGAACCGTCGCTTGTTCTTTACGGAAATACTGTCCGACTTAGGTAAAGGATACCAGTGACAGCAGAGGCAAATAAGTATGCTCACATGCGTCGCGATGTCGACAAAGACTACGGCCAGTCAGTAGCTGCGCGACCGCAGTCTTGACTCAGCCTATGCATGCTTCGTGTTGGCCAAAATCAAGCCAGTGCTTGAAGAGCATGCCCCAATATGCGCTTTAATACGTATACAAGTGATGGTCGTTCCGCCCACGTTAAGAACAAGCATCAGTTCCTCGAGATGCAGAGCAGCGCATGCAGCGTGACAAAGTGGCTTTTCTCTCCAACCGGACACGACAAAAGGGCATCCGACGGCGAGGGTGGCCTTGTGAAGCATCAAGCTGCTACGCATAATTCCCGTTGACCCTCCAGCGAAGCTGCACAAAGTTCGAAACAGTTCGTGGGCATCATCCTGGAAAAGTGAACAATTTCGTCATTCTTTATCTTGCCGATGGCGAACTTGTCACATTTGGATAGAACCAAGAAGAGCTGAGCAAAAACTTATGGTTGTACTCGACACCCCGTCTTCTCACGGAAGTAGTGAAATCGAACGAAAGCAATTTCAGGTATACATCACGAAACTCGTACTCGAAGCGGCAGCAACTGTTCTGACCTGTGCTTGTCGACACATTGAATTCGGTCCTTGGAAGTAGAAAGTTGTACCTTCCCGTTAACATTGGAGTGCCCAAAATACAGGTAGATAGATTATGAAGTTGGATAAAAGTTTATCTTTCTAAGTACTAAAAAGAATTTTTTTTTTCATAAAGTAAATCTATTTAACATCCCCGGGAGCCTCAAGGGCGGACAGTTGAAAAAAACGAAGTTTTTTGCAGTTACAACTTCGCATGTACCAGGTAAAACGGAACTTATGCCTTGACCATGATGACCGCGCGTTAAACATTCTCAGTACCAGTAGCGCGGTTACTTGCTTGTAAATGAGATAAATTACTAATAATGTGCGATTAAGCAGCGTCAGAAAAGTCAAATACGGGTTTCTGACACAGCTAAGCCAAGGCGATGACGAAACATTGTTAAAATGGCAACCCAACTGTGATAGAAGACACAAGCTGAAAAACCTCACAATTATTTCAGTGCCTTCCGCAACTAACAAGTCGAACAATGGGTAAATATGGCTACTGTGATCAAGTTTCTTTATATCAGTCGCTTATTTTTCTAAAATCTCTAAAAACAGCCATTACTTGTCTTTTTTCTCTGCGAACTGCTACTCAACTGTTAATCGGACATTAAAAATGTGCTGAATGTGACTTCATTCTTTCAAGTTAAAACAAAAATAATGCAATACATTTTCATATTTCAAGAATACTCAGTTATTGAGTGCCATTTTGTGTAAATATCGCAAAAATGGATAAACATTATGTTTTTAAAATAACGTCGAAAGGTGGCCCTATTTTTACAAATTTTCATTTTTTGTCATACTTTACGAAGCAGTATTTTGAAAATCTTTCTTTCTAGAGCAACTAGCAATGAGCAATGAAGTGTTCGGCAGGCCCTGGTAAACAAGTCTAAAAACTAGACAGCTTAACCTTTAGGCCAATGTGTAAACAATTTTTTTTTTTAGATTTGCCACTTCTGAACGACCCAGCTCTCGCAACGAATTTTGAAAAATATTTAAAAAGAAAACATAAGTATGACAAATTCAATTTTTCTGAAACTAGCAGCAAAGTTTGCAAATATTTGACGAAAAAGTTATTGATATTTAGAAAAACTTTAGCTTTGTTTTACAGGTCCCCAAAGTTGCCACACCATGCAGTGTGGAAATTAGCCCTGCCCGAGCGCGTCCTAAATACTTTTTTACTAAACCAACTATGGGGTTTATCATTAAAATAATGCCAGTTGCAAAATGAGGATACAGTGTTCTACCGAACATTAAAGTTTCATCTGAACAAAAAAATGGCCGCGGCTTAGCTAAGCTAACCCTTGATATGCAAAGCAAAAGCTTGGCTTAGTCTGGTTGAGTCTTGGTTTCTCTTGGTTAACCTTAGATGTAGCCGTATTGCCGACCACGGCTCAAAGCCATTCGGTCCTGTGCAACGCTCACAGAAGGAGGCCCGGCCTCGCTTTAATTCTCGGCGAACGCGGCGTTCCCATTTCACGGCGAACGCGGCGCGGCGTAAGATGAGTCACGTAGCCCGAGACGACCCAGCGGCGCATGCATGGGAGGCTGCGGGTTTGGTCGGCCACCGATCAGCTGAGCGGCCGCTACTGTCGCGGCCGCCGCCGTTAGCTGAGCAGAACGACTGAAAACGGGGCCTTGTGCGCAGCACCGACAGCGGGCCCGGCGAATCACGCGATGCACTCAAGGGGTGTGTCGCAGGGGGTGTGTTTGCGGTCCAAAGGTGAACTTGCGCAACCACGGCGAAACCGCTGGACGAAAGTAGTAAAGCTCCGCTTTAAAAAATGTTCACGGCACCACTTTGGCTGTCCTTATCTGAACACACCCAGGAACATAATGAAATGGCTATAACACAGTTATTGCCTTCAAGAACGTTCATAGCAGCGGAATACAGGACTCATTAGAAATCTGAGCAGAGCAGCTTCTGCACACGTGAAAGGATAGCAGAGTGGCTTGCGAGAAACGGCACTAGGAGAGAAAGACCATTAACTCTATGGAGGGATGAAGTCAGAAAATACGTAGGCAAAGAATGGACTGGGGCATCGAAAGACAGGAACGGCTGGAGGACCATGGGAGAGGCTTTCGTCCTGTAGTTGGCTCAAACTTTAAGGGGATGATGATGGCGATGATGAAGAGGATGACGACGACGACAACGATGATGATGATGACATCAAAACCAGGCATACATCACGTACTGAGGCGATATACAATATTGCCTCACGCAACATGTGGCATGAACTCGAAAAGCCATGTACGCCATCTGATCTGCTCAAAGCGAAGGAAAGCGACAATGTCACGTTCTGCAGAATGGCCCCCGAAAGTTACTCACGTGTCATTTCATACCTCTTTTTTCTGGGCGCCGCTCCTTACACTTGACATTCACGGGTGTTTGGATGCGTCTTCTCGAATTGCTCGCCATCTACATGGGAAGTGGGGAGGAGGAGTTCGGGCATGGGGCTTCGAAGGCTTGACAAATGTCTCGCGTTGCGGCTGAGCGCTAGGACGCCTCAGCGAGCCGTCGGCATGCTCAGCCACATATGTCGTCCGCCTTTGGTTCCAGAGTCACGCTCGCATGTGGCTCGTTTAAATAGATTGGGCCATTACGGCATGCCGCACCGCGTCGTCAATTTTCTGCGTAGGGTTTCCGTCTCGGGTTTCCGCCTCTCGAGTTTCCCCTTTTGTTCGTCGCCGAGAAAGCTTTTTTATGCTTATCTACTTCTTTCCGCTTCCGTTCCTTCAATGGCAAACAGGTTCAATTTCTGCAGCCACCCGTCTCACGGTGACGTCCGTTCATGTCGACGCGGGCGAATATATACGCCAGCTTTGCGCTATAGAGAAGCGGAGGGACGTCGTGACTGCCTGACAGCCGTATCCAAGACAACATGCCGCATGTGTCGTGTCAACAAGAGACACTCGATTTTGTTAATTGGGATTGGTCGAGGCCGTAGAACGACTAGTGTAAGTAATGAGACTGTGGCCGATGGCTTCCAGGGGAAAAATAGAATTAGACGGGAGGGGGGGGAGGGGGGGGGGAGGGGGGGAGTGCACACACACACACCCTGTTGTATCTGCATGGTGTTGCTGTGTGTGCGGGCGACATTCATAGCGGGCGCCCTTGCATCCTCAACTGGAAAGCGCCGTCGCGACTCGCGAGCGGACGTCCTCAATCGAATAAATGAAGCGCGGGCGGTCGCTTTGTACCGCCACTTGCCGAGGCTTTATACGTTCATGTGTGTGTGTGTGTGTGTGTGCGTGTGTGTGTGTGTGTGTGTGTGTGTGTGTGTGTGTGTGTGTGTGTGTGTTTACGAAACCCCCTACTTTCTGCTGGGACCGCACACGCACAAAAAAAGTTTTTTCCTGTGCAGAACAGCAGTGAGTTGCACCGATCTTTATTGTTTTCTCGATATGCGGAGCGTCGGTTGAAATCTAAGCATCTTTTGTGCACTGTCCGGTCACTGTGTGTTCCTAAAGCTGCATGGAATAATATTTTCCGCCTGGTTGCAAGTTCAACGCCATGTCCGAGATGTGTAAGGCTCTCTGTTTAATATGCGCGCACTCAATAGTCCCTTTAACAGAAATCTGTTATGTATAACTGTTTGGCCTCAGCTTCTTAGTGCCAACACCTCCAACCTTTGAACAACGCATGGATTCCAAGTGCTTAACTTCGGCACATCTACATTTATATGTCGCTTCTACGGGCTGCCAGTCCGGTATACATTTTTGTTTTGCTCCGGAGGACACATTCGCTTTAAGCAATGACTTATGCAACCACATCGCCAGACGTTCTAAATGTCTCTCTGACCTTCACGCTTTTAAAAACACTCTTACGACAACATATAAGCACGCGGAAAATGACACAGGGCTGGCTGACGATTACGGAAACTGTTGCTCCGAGCGAGAAATGAAGCTCGCTGTGCTCTGAGCCGGCCGGACTCAAACAACGCGCGCTCACGCCGGGAAAAGAGCACAAAGGCGGACTCAGAAACACCGAGGCAAGATGAAGACGAATGAGGCCCCGGAAAAGCGGCTGCGATCTCTTGGCTCTTTAGGCGCGCGTTGCCGGCCATGCCAATGAAGAGATCTGCTTTCTCGTCGCTCTGTCAACGACGCCACTTGTAATTTAAGAAGGACCTGTAAGGTCGAGCTGCTCCTTCAGACTCAAGATCAGCGCTTCGGCCTTGTTCCTTGGAGATCCCTGTGTGTTATACGGCTTTTTTGCATATACTAACGCCCTGGAGCAGGACAGTGCATCGCCAAGCTTTGCATCATGTCACAGGTTCGTTTTTTCTTCATTCCGAAGTCAGTCTCGTAGAACAGCTTTCAGTAGATGAAGCAATGGTAATTAATTACGGGGCATCCGCGTGAAAAAAAAAAAAAACACACGATATGAAAGAAAAGTGCGTTCTCTGTGCTCATTAACTGCACTGTGACGCTCAGTGTTATCTTGTGTATACAATGTAACGATCCTGCTTCGTCTCGACTTAGAGCAGATAACAATAAGATGAAAAAGACCTTATGGAGTATGAAAAGCAGTGTCCCTGTTTTCGACGATGTCATGTCGGTGAGGGGGTGCTGGTTTGGGTTTCCATTCAATCTGAGAAGATTCACAACAAAACACTTTTTTTAATTTTGTCACATCTGTGGCGCAAGCAACTCCCGGTACTTATGCATGGGAAGATTGCTTGCCAGCTCACTCACTCACTCACTCACTCACTCACTCACTCACTCACTCACTCACTCACTCACTCACTCACTCACTCACTCACTCACTCACTCACTCACTCACTCACTCACTCACTCACTCACTCACTCACTCACTCACTCACTCACTCACTCACTCACTCACAAACAAGTTACTCAATGACAAAAAACTTCCCCGAAATATAAATTATAGAACAAATAACGAACGTTAAGAGTAGTTCTTACGGTCGATGGAAACCGAGCCTCAAATTTTCTTATTAGTTATCGAGTAATTTCGCATTAACGCTGTTTAATCCATCACTACGAGCACGTATCATTACCCGTTAGCTCCCCCCAGGAAGTGGACACTCCAGCACGCAGTTGCGAACGCACGAAGCCCAGCATTCCGTATGCACAAAAAGGTGGACCGAAACCGTTTCCTCCGCAGCCGCGCGGCGCACGTCGTGCATTATGTATACAGAGACATGGCACAAAAGGCTCTCGCCACGGCACCGGGGCGATGGCCGTCTGCATACGCAGTACGCGAAAAGGATGTTGGTCTGTAGCGATGCATCACCGAGACGATAAATAGGTCTGTACATCAGACACCAAAGCGCCTTACCGCCGCCTTGCGAATGGCCGGTAGCGTCCATTTCGACCTCCCTAGGGCGGTGTCTCCTGCCGTTCTCAAACGTGGGCCTTCGCTTCTGCGGTGACCTGGGAGATGACGAATGTTCGGGCTTTCTTTCGTCTAGCCGGTGTTGCACGACGCTGCACGAGGCATCGCGAGTAGGTGCGGGCGCGTGACTTTGAACACGCGGCCTGCCGCCATGCACGTTGCGGCTGCCAGAGCCGCGGCCAGGCGGCCCCCTACTCACGCGGGCGTCAGCCGCATTAGCGCCGCACTTGACACGCCTCACTGGCGCACCTATGAGAGATTACGGCGCCCAGAGTGGCCCTCTTGCGCGCGCGAGTCTTCTTGGCCGGTCTATGCTATTCGCCACCCCGTACGAGGGATTTCTTGCTCGCATTCGAGGCATTTTTGTTTGGCATCCACCACGTGCCGTACCACGAGTCCGTGGATTAAGCCTACAGGCCACTGAAAACATTACTTCACTTTGAAGAGAGATACCGTTGCCGGTTCGTCATGGCGTCAAAAAGGATGACCTTCGCGTACGAAGCAAATCGACGTGTGCAGGCCTGCTGGCATTACCATGAATGAGGTAACATTTATTATGGAAGAGTAGCACGTTAGAAAGTATCTCATTGCATGAAAGCACCCTTGCCCCGAAAAACTGTCCGCAGGTCTGCTTCCCCCCAAAGGCCAGTCACTGGGGTCAGAGCGGGGAGATAGGCAAATGGTGACACGCAGCATTAGATTTGACCCGAGCACTATGGTCTGCGGTGTGACATCGCACAATGCAAGCACAGCGACTTGCATTGAGGGATTCACAGCGCAGACCACATTTTTGAGTCAAATCATACGTCGGGCTTCTTTATTTGACGGATTCGTGGCCGCGGACGCCGCGATTGGTCACTCAGAGGAGTTGTAGCAAAGCAGATCCACTCACGTACGTTCCTTAAAGTGTTTCATTACCTTACCGCTGTAATATTATTGTAAAAACCCTGCATGGTACCCTTTTGTATACGTTACAAGTGATGCCGTGGGCGCGCTTCATTCGCTGCAGGCGGTGCATAATGATTAGTTGTTCAGTTAAACTCAAGAAAATTGACACCATTCTTTAAAGCGCTAAGTAGGTGACGTGGTATCATAAGAATGACGGGTCACTAATTCACAGTAATAGATTGCTGCAATAGCGTTTCGCAAATGCACTCGATCCTTGCGATTATTTCACATTCATAAAAAAAATGGCGCAGCTTGCTCTAGTGGTACAAGGCCGGAGAAACAGCAGAGCTGGCGACCCCTCCCATTTCGTCGGAGACCCGGATGTTGCACCTCACATGGATTTGCCGATTTGCCGCTGAAAGTTTTCAATGACTGGCTCGCCCGGATCGTTTTGTCCGCAGGCATTCCCATCTCTCCCAAAGTGGACCGCTAGAACCGGCGGCAACCGGCTTCGAAAACTCGGCGTCTGCGCTTCCCACTTCAGGTGCAAACGCACGTGAACTGGCGAGTGGAAAAACAGGCGACAGATCACGCCACGAACGCTGGGCAGAGTGTTCTCGAAGGTCGAGCTGGCCGACGCCGGGCGCTCCTCACGAGGCACACGCTCACGTGCGCTCGTCTTTGATCTTTTTGCGAGCTCCTCATGAGGCGCAAGCACAGGTGCAAACCTGGCCGACGCGGGCGCTCCTTACGAGGCGCGCGCTCACGTGCGCTTGGTCTTCTTTTGTATTTTTTCTTTCGGTAGCGCTATACGGCGGAACTTAAAGCTTAAACAGCTCTCCTATTAAAATAATTATGGATAAAATTAGAGCGTAACTCGTCGATGAAACGTTTAATTACGTATGAGTACTTTTTGGACCCTATCTTCGGCCACAATTGGTATGTTGCGACCCGCCTTAAATATGTTTGCACTGTATTGCGCTGTTTGACAAGCGCACACATTTACTCGTACTGAATCACTACGCTTGTGCTTCTAGTGTTTTATTCAGGAGTGCTTCTCCAGACTTATAGATAAATTTGTTCTGTCTACAGTAAAGTAGCGTACATCGCGCCACTAAGCCATCATCTATCCAAAGTGTACGGTAGCGCCGCTTATTATGTGCAATGAACCCCCTATGCACCCTACACTCCGCAGGAATTTCGGCCCGATGGAGCAGTACTGCAACATCTGACTCTGCATGATATCAATATCAAACTCAAGTTAATTGGTGCGCGCTTTCTCCGTGCGGCGAGTACGTTTTGAACGTTTTGAATGTGTTTAAACGAGAAGATATAGCCGTGAACCACAGGGTTGCCAGGTATGGTGATTTGTCGCCAAACTGGCGACTTTTTGAGAATCGCGGCGACAGAAGCTGGCGACTTGGCTACTTTATAGTTTTTTTGCATTGTTATTTCATAAATTTCAGGGCCCTTCCAATGCCCCCTTTCCACAAATAGTTCTTTATATGACCTCTCAGTGCACTTCAGCCATTGAGACTAACCAAACAAACTGAACAGAACAAAATTTTAGGCAGATGACGAATATGTGGCAAAGCCTAGAATAGGTCCCAACAAATCAGTCACTGAAGCACACCACCGTGCCGCCCTACTTACCAGTACAAAGTTAAATTTACTTTGCTCATTTCAATATCCTGCACCTGATGTCGTATGAACTAGCGCCCAAGAATTCAACCAACGCCATCGAATTAAAGTGTAATGCTTCAGTATTTTACAGAAGGTTGAGATTTCATGCAGAGTGGTGGGAGGTGTGTATGGTGATGTATAATAGGGTCAGGAATGTAAAGGGGCAGCGAAAGGGAAAAAAAAACGGTGAGCAGCAAACGTTCATTTTAAGTCATTCGTATTCTTTGAATGCTTCACCTAAAGTTGCATATTTTAACTTTTCGTTGACTAAAGTTGCATATTTTAACTTTTCGTTGACTGTAATCACCTGCTGTCGCTTTCCCGCACCAGAGCAAACAAATAAAATTTGTAATAGGATTTTCAACTTCTCGGAATTCCTCCTTTTTTGCCGCGAAGGAAATCGAAAAGTACTTACTAGCATTTCCTTGCTAAAGATATCGACCTTTCTGGCTCCTGTTCAAACGTTCACTTTAATGTGGCGACCTTTTTGACTACTTTTGGCAATTTCACGGCGGCTTTTCCTTCCGAGAACCTGGCAACCCTGTACACGTATGGGCTGTCGTACGTCCACCGCTGGCACCAAAGGCACGGCGCACGCCGTGCATACAAGCTGAATTCTGGATTAAGTAAAAACGAGCGCTACAAACGAGGACAGAAAAAGCGGAGAACGACGAGACAGATGCGCTACTAACAACTGATTTATTCCAAGGAAAGACAGGGATACAAGTATCTTGTCTACAAACACACAAACATACACAAAAGATAATAGATCTGAAAAATACTATGAAAACAAAATCGCCACAGCTGAAGTCAACAATCACACCTTTTTATCGCATGCTGCCTAGGATCCGGTACTCCTTCGAAAACAGTGATAGCGATGCTTCACTGTTAGCGATGCTTCACTGTTTTATTTTGATGGAGAGTAGGACGGTTTTGCCGGTGTGGCTTATGGCAAGGGGGAAATCTCGTGCGTTGCGAGGGGGTGGTAATGGAAGAGGGTCGAATTCAGAGCAGAAACTGTCCCCGTCATCAGCTGACAATTTACATTAATGGCCGCTGTTGTTCCTTACCGTGCCCGCAGCAGTCCGTGGTATTGAGGGACTCTGCTCACCGCCGTCGTAGCGGTGCCGGCGAAGATGGCTCTCAGTCTTCGGCTTTGGCTGCGGCTAGTACCGGGCCGACGGTGCCAGCTCTGGGCCGCAGCTGGACCATGTGGAGCCCCTGGTCTCCGTGTTCGAGGTCGTGCGGCTGGGGCCTGGCTTACCAGACACGCCGGTGCCTCGGAAGGCCTCCACGGTGAGCAGATTCCGCACTCCCCCCCCCGTCAGCTTGGCAGCCCAGACCACGCCGTCATCGACGTGGGTTTCTATAAAACAGCTGTTCACGTCCTTCCAACTCCCCCTCATAACTTGGTTTCTGAATGAAAACACGACGCAAATTCAGCGACATCATGGAAACTGTCCATTGGGATACCTGCGCAAAGTTCCTTCCAGGCTGAACTAAGGAAGAACCATTGCGGAGACAACTGTTCGTACCCCGCTGCTGGTGCAACGCTTCTTGTCGCCACTGGCCCGGGGTATACAGTGGTTATGACTGCGCTTGTTGCCTTGGCGGTCGCAGGTGTTTTTAAAACGAAAGTGTTTATTCCGGGACACGCCAATTTTTCGCTAACGTCATATCCGTTACGGAAACGACGCCAGTACAACGAGGCAAGCGTCCTGTAAAGGGTGCACCCCTGCACACAGGGTCTTCTTGTGGAGAAGCAACCTTTAGTACTAAAGAGTACATTATACTTACGGTTATTCGTGTTCGGGTTTTATATTTTAACACGAAAATGTTTTATGCCGGGTTACACCAAGATTTCACTATCCTTCACGGAAATGACGCCAGTGCACCTCTTCCCAAGTGATCCGCCAGCAGGATGTCGCTCGCCAAGCACACCCACAAGAAAACCGCTGACCCGCAAATCATGCTCAGCTGTAGATTTCGCTGCACCTTTCACTTTCGTGTTTTACAGATTCGTATGACAGAGGAATCATCCACAGTTTTTTTACTATTACTTACTCCTGGCTGTTTTTATGCTTTCTGTCTTTGACGACATATAATTGGTCCCTACTTGGTTGCATTCAGTAATGGCGTACATCAAAGCCTTGAGTATAGGTGGGGTTCGTCACGTTTGGTTGGTTTAGTGTCAGTTATTTGTAGCGATACTTTTATTGTTTTAGTGTCTTATCAGCTAGAGTTAAAATAAGAGTTAAAACTGTCCTTGCGTTCGTTTCGGTCGAGTTTGTTCAGGTTAGAAAAGGAATTTATTCTACTGGCTTTCGGTTGTTGTATTAGATTACCGCATCGTTAGTATGGTACAGAATTTTGAACTGAGTCCTTGTTGTGGCTATTGTTTCGACTTGACAGAACGCTATCTACGGCCCTTTCTATTTTGTCCTGTCTAGACGGCGAGTGGCGATTGTAAAGTTTCCCCTCAACGGCACCTTAGATACTTCCTTTATGAAAAACACTACCTCTCACAGGCAATTTGAGCCGTTCGGCCCGCCTACTGGGTCCAACAACAACAACAACAAAAAATACATTAATGTTTCTGGGTCGCAGCTGTTCGAAATGTTGCGTACGTTTATTAAATGCTACAGTATTTACTGCGAGAACTTTAGGGGGTGGTGTTCGTGATCTAATAACACCGCCGGACCATTTGCAGCAGTAATGCCAAATGTGCGAAAAGTAAAATCGTCCTCTTTCCATCCCACTCATTTCACTTCAGAATCAGTTTTTTTTTTTTTTCAGAACCACTTTATTAATTCAAAAAATATATAACATGGGCATGATACACAGAAGGAGGTCCCATAGTCGATGACTGTAAATTGACCTCCTTTCCTTCCGTTTCCTTGCTGCAGTTCCTTTCTGACTTCGTTTCCTTTCTGCAGAATTTAGTTTCCTTTAAGCTAGTGCTCAGGATTTCGCCTGTCAAAAAAGAAAGAGAAAAAAGAAACAAAGAAGGAAGGAAGTAAGAAATGAAAAAACAAATACATAAGGAAGGAAGGACAGAAAGAAAGAAGGAAGGAAAGAAATAAAGAAAGAAAGAAAGAAAGATAAAAAGAAAGAAAGAAAGAAAGAAAGAAAGAAAGAAAGAAAGAAAGAAAAGAAAAGAAAAGAAGCATAAAAACCAACGGCGAGCTTCGATTGACTGGGGAGTGTTTCCGGAGGCCAACTAGAAGTACATAATAACCACGTTAAATGTCAATGTCAGTAGGAGCTAGGTTGCAGGCTGTCACAAAACGATCGCACAAGGCCACCCATCGGGAAAGCTTTGCACGACGGGAAAGAACAGGGAGAAAAGTAACAAGGCGGGACGGAAAAGCGGTAATTATAGCCCAGAGTTAACACGCAGCAACGTGACAAGAAAAGTAACAGGAGTGAGATGCGGCCAATTAGAAACAAGTTAGTGTTGGGCACAGTGTCAAACGTTTTGAAGTTTAAACACACAAAAATAAAACAGGGGAAGGTGCCAAGTTTCCCTGGGTAGCATTGGCTTGGGAGTAGAAGACGTATATGCTTCATCACTGTCTTGGTCGCTTAGTCATAGCTAGCACGCTCAAAGCGGGCTTCTAGAACAATAGAACCTACAGGATTGTCTGGTAGGCAGATACATGCTGCTCAAAAGTTGGAAGCGTCCGTGCTGGCGGCTCTGCCAAGATGGAGCCATGTGTGATCACAGCGTTGATCTCTGGCTCTTTCAAAACCTCGCAGAATCAAGTTGGTCATATATAATATATTCAGCAATTTCGTGCAGTAGGTGTACCATTCAGGCATGCAGTAGAGTCACTTTTGTAGCGCGAAATTTCTGGCACAGCAAGTTTTTAAAGCAAAGCTTTTTACCTCTACCCCCCAAGGGTTCTTTCGCGACCGTTGGTGTCACCAGAAAACTCCAGCGAACAAATAAAAGAATTTACTGGCACCGCCGGGAATCGAACCTGGGACTAATAGATTACAACTAATAGATATAGAGAGCGAGAGCCCGTTGTCTTACCGAGTTAGCTACGACCCCACGTGAAGACGGGGAAGACAGGTGGTGTACTCACCAAGCACATCTACGGGTTTACCCCCTGCGTTCTCGCTGAATGCCACGTGAAAGCGTCACGCGACCACTCACGCCCATCTAGCGGCCCTGTGCGCACCTTGCTCATGTGCTAAGAGTTACAAAAACTAAAGGAAGCTCATACCAATGCATGTCATCTCACTTCTAGTACGCCAATGTGCTAAAGCCTGTGGCCTCCAGTGTTCACATAAAAAATCACAGCTCCTTGTCGTCCGCCCTCACGCAAATCAAGGAATACATTCAAATACTCCTTAATGGCCAGGCCATCACTCCAAGCCCCAGCATCAAGATCCTGGGCCTACATCTGGAGGCTAACACCAAGAGTGACGTCTCCTTGCAGCGCCTCAAAAACAGCATTAATCAAATCATACACATGATCAGGGGACTTGCCGCCAAGAAGCGAGGCCTAAAGGAATCCGGTACCTTTCGATTAATTGATGCTTTTGTCCTCTCGAGAGTCACTTACGTCAACCTCCTGTCTTCTTCCCAACAAGGAAGACATAGAGATGCTTTATATAATGATCAGAAAGGTGGTCGAGCAGGCCATTGGTCTTCTCATGAGTGCGTCCACACAGAGGCTGCTCAGCACGGGGCTCCACAACACGGTGGAAGAGCTTATAGAAGGCCATCTTTATAACCAGAAGGTCCGACTCAGAACTGCGGTGGGTAACCGCATGCTTTACCAGATTGGCTGGGTAGCCCAGTATGTCACTCCTCTTGACGTACTCCCAGACTCTTGGCGACTAAAACTAAAGATGCTCCCTTTGCTTAGAAATATGAACCCCTCACATGACGAGGGTCACCGAAAAGCACGGGCTCAAGCGCTAAACACCACCCTCGGTGGGGATCATGCAGTTATCTACACAGACGCCTCCAAACATCGAGGGCAGCAATACGCCATCATCGTGGCTACCTCCAGAACCAACCTCCTTGCGTGTACCTCGCTGAGGACCCAAGAAATGACGGCAGCAGAAGAGGCAGCCATCACCCTGGCTCTCACTCAACCAGGGGTTCGGAGGGTAGTCACCGATTCCCAGCAAGCCTACTGGAATTACTAGTCGGGTTGGGTGTCCTGACCTGCACTGCGCGTGCTAAAAAAACCCTCCCCTAACGGTTCCATTCAGCTCATCTGGACACCCCCTCACGCTTCAATGGAGGGCAACAACTACGCCCACCCAACAAGCCTGAGATTTTACCTCCCGTGCTATGGGGCTGCACGAGGACAGTCACCCGCTTGTCATGTTCAGGGAAATAACCCAGCATTATCGCCTTCTGAGATAGACCGTTCCTTCGCCTTACTCTGACCTTTCCAGAGAACAACAAACTACCCTACGGCTCATACAATCCGGGCTCCTTCCCACAGCCTACTCGTCTTCACTTAATGCATCCGAATCGCCACGACGCTGAATGTAAATTTGGCTGAGAAGTAGGAATACTCCGCCCCGTAATCGGGGTGTGCGAATTTAGCCCTGAGCACCCTCCTCTCTTTCCGTCTACTACCCAGCAAGAGCAATGGGATATGCTGCTGTCCAGGCCCTCTCTACCTACCCAGCTTCAGCGGGTGGACAGAGCACAGGCCGCGCGGACTGCATATGGGCCCCACAGAAGAAGGAATCACTTTCCAGGGCTGCACTTTGAGCAGTTCAGAAATCTGAACAGAAGTATTTCTTCCGCCTCCTCCTCCTTCTCTGCCGCAAATCTCGTCGCCTCTGTCCGCGGCGCAGAGACGGAGAGGTCAGATCGTCTAACACCGGGTTTGAGCTTTATTTTATTAAAAAAAGTCTCCACTCTTGTGCTACACCAACACAACGCAACCAAACACCGTTCATGCATCATGCATTGATTTAACCTTACCAAGAATATCTCTTTGAAGTAATAAATGGTGTGGTTAAGCGCATTTCACTTTTCTCTCGTTTTACTATTTGTAGAGCGATGTGAGTGAATTTAAGTGACGTCGCATGTTTAATCGTTATGGGTGCCGTTTACAGCTTTGCTTTCCAACCATATTCACGGGGAAAATTGGCGCGATTTTTTTGTCTTGTATAACAGCTGTACAAAAGAACTTCAAAGAAAAATCCCGAATTGTTTGTGATTAGGTATCAAATCTTGTTACGGTTGCTAATTTTCACCCCACTGGATTTTCGCGGAATCGTCTCGTAAACATGATAATGCAGACAAAGAAAAATTTTGCCCTCCGAGAGAGCATTGCCCAGAACTTCAGACTGCTTGGGTAATCGTCCGCTAAAATAATAGCGTGACTTCCTTAAATGCTGAACATCGTGTGGTTGCACATAAGTGCTACCCCAGGCATTCAGCGTACGTGACAGCCAAATATGCTTGTGATTTAACGATCAGTAGTGACCCTCGCGGCACATAGGTCTCTTTACGTGCTTATAAGGTGAAAAGCTGGTGATGCTCATCAAACCCATTTTACTGCGACATTGTATTTGCATCTCTGTCCCAGCTTTCATTTCTTCTGTGTACTGGCGTGAATTGCTTCGACAGGCCTGTTAACTGCTACGTCGTCGTGTTTGTGTTTATTTCTTCGCTTTCTTTCCGTCGTCTTTTCGCTCAAATCAACTCATCAACCAGACTGTACAAAAGAAAAGCGAAGACTGACCATGTATAAAAATATATTTGACGTTTCGGAACCGCCTACGGGTTCCTTGTTCACTGAGTAAGACAAGTCGTCGTCAGTCGCATCCGACCGGTTCATCGTGGCTGGCGTTGACTGGATGAAAGGCGATTCCAGCAGCCGCCCGGATGACACTTTCTTTCCCCGAGCTAAAATAGCGGTGTTGTCCCAGTCAATCCTGTGGGAATTTTTGTGCGCATGTTCCGCTATAGCATTCATCGTGTGATTATTATTTCTCACATCAAGTTGGTGCTCCTTCAGTCGTCGCGAAAACTTCCCTGTGTTGCCAATGTATACACATGACTGCAATCAGCGCATGGTATCTTGTATACCACTCCAGGGATTGATTGATTGATTGCAGGGTTTAACGCGCAGACGCAACGCAGGCGATGAGGCGCGCCGTAGTGGAGGGCTCCGGATTAATTTTGACCACCTGGGGATCTGTAACGTGCGCCGAAATCTCGTACACATGGGCGTTTTTGCTGTTCGCCTCCACCAGAAAAGCGGCCGCCGCAGCCGGGAATCGAACCCGCGTCCCCGTGCTCAGCAGCACAACGCCTTAGCCACTGAGCCACCGCGGCGGGTACTTCAGGGAATGAATCAATCGCCAGTTTGTCTCTTACATCCATCAGCCGGTTTCGGTTTTGTACCTTCTCATGCCTGACCAGACGACATTTCGTAGAACCCTTGATTATATCAATCAGACTAGTAACACACGTCACAGCATCCCGAAATCAGAGTTCTGCGTGGCTTTGGTGTCCCTGTTGTACTCACGTGCAGTCGCGCTCACGTGCCACGCGACACGCGCTGTAATTCGAACTTTTGTTCCACCGCTGTTGACGTGCTGAGGCATCGGTCGTACTCTGAAGACCCGGGCTCGAAAGAGAGAAATCTCTTGATATGCGCATAGAGCAGTAATTTCTGGCTGAGGTACTTTGTGACTCCCTGTTCTAAGTACTGCTTGTGTTTGTTGACTGCATTCTGAAACCATTAAGGATATAGAAAAAAAAAGTAGAAAAGAGTGTTGCAGGTTCCCTTTGAGGCTTTCACCTTAAAACATCACTAGCTGAAAACTACGTTTACGGAATTGGCGAGCGCTTTGTAGGCTTTGTAGGTACGCTTCGGGCACGTATCAGTTGGCGCAGTTCCGCGCGGTTCTACGCCCGCGAATTGGTCGAGTTCCCAAAGGGTTGCACACTCTGCCCTCCCCTTTTCGTCCATCGTGCTCCTCTTCAGCCACCCTTGTAGCGCAGGGTTCGCAGGCATCCTTCTTCATCAAACGCCGCCCCTTTCCTCCTCCCGCCCCACCCGGCGGCCGCCAGACAACCGCGTGTCGACGACCCTTTTCGCAAAGGTTGGAAGCTGCGAGTCACGGCCTCGATTCCTCGTCTCCCCGGGGCAATTACACCCCGTGGCCTGCACTGTGTGCGGGACGGGGCACTGCGTGACGGATCATTCCCCGCCCGTGACGCGTCTGCAGTGCTTCGTTTTGGGCACTGAAGTTGCAGGCAGCGGACGTGCCCCATAGAGGCCGCTTTACTGCCGGGCTTAAACCACTTGTGCCGGAAGGGTTTAGGACAAAATTTATCACGATACGGAGAACAACTTTGCCTCTCGCACTGTGGACGCGTTAAAAGCGTATTATGGAAAACACAGGAAGGCCGAAGGCTGCAGGAAGGCCTGCAATGTAATGGTATTGAAGCGGATGTGGTGCTTTAATCTTAAACGTGAACACCGGCTTTCGCTTGAATTATATTCCCTGCCGCGGCATGAACAGTCTTATAATGATTATCTTGGAGTGCGGAATTTCCTTTTTGATTAAGCTCGAAGAATATTCTAATGCGTTCTTTTTTTGGTTATAGGCTCCACTCGAGCGAAGGCGTAAGGCATTCGCTAGTAAGGCACGAAGAGCCCAGTACTAACAGCTGCACGCACTGTGCTGACATAACGTCCTTTCCCAAGTGCAGGCATAGGAGGATCCGCAACACCAAGAAAGCCGGTCGTTGCCGTGGGCCTGCCAAGCGCTATCGCATCTGCAACGTCGAGGTGAGTTATCAATGTCTGCCGGACTTATAATGCGGTAAAATTAGCCGCAGAAGTTTTGTTGATATTACTGAGCTTTCTCGTTTGGGCATATGGTTTGGACGTATTAAACTGGAGCCTCTGTCAAGCTTGATGCTCAGCTTTTAGCTTAAGCCCCCTACTCCCAAAGGAAAATAAAGAATTGATTGATTGATTGATTGATTGATTGATTGATTGATTGATTGATTGATTGATTGATTGATTGATTGATTGATTGATTGATTGATTGATTGATTGATTGATTGATTGATTGATTGATTGATTGATTGATTGATTGATTGATTGACATTCCCCAGTCAGCTGTCATTACTTCTGAATTTGCCATAGCCATTTGATGGGAACGCGAGCGGTCGTAATACGCCAAAGTTTCCCGAAACCGTCTGCCTTCAGAGGCAAACATTGTTTGGAAAAACATAAATATTAGGTTTTAACTGTCAACAGCACACTGTGTTTTATTACTTTTTAAGCCACTTCACGTCATGTAGTCGGCGCTTAAGTGTCTTGTTGACGTTGTGAAAAGCGTGAACGTTGAAATAGAGCTCTCCGTGGGTTTTTCGTGATTGTTTTATGTCATACATTTGTTTTTATTTACTGGTTCCTTATTTAATGTATGTAGTTAGCCGCCTCACTTCTTTCTCGTGGATTTCACGTTTCTAGCCATGCGGCTTTGATGATACCGACCCCCGACAAGAGCAGTGCTCAGCCTTCAACAACATTACGTTTGGAGGTGCAAAGTACGAGTGGAAAATGTTCGTAAGAGGTGAGTTTCTTTTATTTGTTCTCTTCACGTGAATTTAACACGCTTAATGTCGCTGCGTGACTTCAAAAATTGAGGGCAAGCCTCAGGCTTGCCAGGATAGTCCTCAGTGAGGACTATTTTGTGAACTATAACAGGTGTATGCACTGCCAAGTGTCGTATCAGCCTAGCGTGACAGCGCCTTTACTGTTCGTAAGGCAGTTATTTAACCACTCGTTTTTAATTGCCTGGTCTAACGAGTTTAGGAAGGGCTTCTCTTACTCGAGACAACTTGTTATGTTTTTTTTTTACAGTTTTGCATCTCATGGTCAGGAAGACAGGCGAATATATTGTATCTTTATAAATTTTCGAAACACCTTTGATGTTGTCTTACATCTACTTCTCCTTAATCCTGGGACACAAAAACTGGATCTGCATGTCCTAAAGGGGTTTAGGAATTAACTGTTTAAACGACGTCAGTGTGTTTTCATAACCGAAAAAAATGTTAAGGTTATGTGATGTTACATTCGGCGTGCCTCAAGGCTCTGTCCTTAGACCGCTCCTAGTTTTGTTTACGTAAATCGTGTTTCTTCGTGTTTTTTCTATGTGCGCAATTAGGTTCACACATTTTTCTCTCTCTAGATACATTAGTATAGACGGATGTATTACTCCGCTACAAATTGGTTTAGACCACCGCCCTGCTGCTTGGTGTAAGTCGTCAACATGTCACTGAATCCAAAGTATACAGTCGAACACGGATATATCGAACTCCAAGGGGATCGCGAAAGAATTCGATATATCGATAATTCGATATATAAAATACGCTTATCTGAAGATTATCTGACAACTCCGCACATCACTGAGAGTTTTCTGAAGTCGTGAAAAAGGTAGTTCAGCGTTTTGACCCTCAAATCACGGAAAATCAGAACCGCAGCATAATGACCACCGCAATTTATTTATCATTGAAATGCCTTTGAGCTTGGCTTGTTTTTTCTTCTGCGTCGTAAAGTTCGCCAAATTGTCTTCAAGATTACAAACACGCACAAATGAGAAAATCAACGCTGTACAGTGTGCCACAACAGAGGCGAATAACGCTGACGTAACCTCGGCTGCAGTAGGCGGTTGGGAACGTTGTCAGGCACTGAGTGCCGTTATCTTCAGTATCCGAACCGAACACCTCCCCCATCTGGAGGCGTGCAACGAAGTCGCTTTGCACCCGACACGCTCCGTTATAGCCGGGCGGGTTGTGCTGCATTCGCCTTTACGTCAACGTTGATGCGTGCATCGCCCTTAAAACTACTGCGAGGAATTCCGAACGGCTTTTCAACCAACATCTTTTCAGCAGCCTGCACCCGACGAATTCCCGCCTTCGTTGCTCCGAAATGAATGCCTTGGACAAAGCAAACATACAACGCCGCATCGGTCCCCCTGCACGAGCCACCCGACAGCTCAATCACAGAAAAAGAGTGCCTCCGGTCAATTTCTTTTGCTCCTTTATGTCCTTTCGCCCCAACCACTATCGGCGTTCCAGCTATCATGGAGCTGCCCCTCGTGCTAGCATGAAAACAGCTGTTGAAGGCCATCGAAGCGACATAATGCCGCGGACGCCGCCTCTGTCTCACCAAGCCAGGCAGCTCCTGCGATGAGTCAACATTATCATCAACTCCACCCCACCAGAGGAAGCAAACTTTCAGGGACACCTTCGGCGCGGAATTCGATATATCGAATTTGCCCGTGATTAGGAGTTCGATACACGCGCACAACAGCCCTATACTTTTGCATGGGATTTTCAAGGGGATGTTTGCACTGTTCGATATAGACAATAATTCGATATATCCGTGTTCGATATATCCGTGTTCAACTGTATTAATTGGTCTCCAAAAATGGCACCATCATATATATAGCCACCCCATAAATGCAAAATCTAGTAATAAATACCTTGGTGTGATTTTGTCATCAAACTGCTAGGGCAATGCTAATGTTGGCTTTCAGTGTTGCCCCCATTTTCGCAATCCTTTCGTCTCTCGCAACTGTGCTTGCTCATTGCGCTCGGTACAGTACATCGGCTTTTTTTTTTTTTCAAGATACGCTGTTAAACTTCCGCCTGCAGCGTCATTTTATGCGTGAAACGTCTAAACTAAAATCTCATTTCATCATCACATCAGCCGGCGAAGGATGTTTGCCTACACGAAGAAAACGCCCCTGCACAACAGCGAAAACGTCGACCGTGTTCGGGCTCAGCCACGAATAAAGGGGGACAATGAAGCAGCGACTCAAGACGGTGGTCGCGTAATTCTAGCCCCTTCGCGACGCGTTCGGAGAATCGTAAATTGCCTCCTTCACCCCTCTCCTCCCCACTCCCGGGCCCTCGTTCGTTTATTCTTTTCGTGGTGTCCTCTATCGGTCATATAGAGAGCGAGGGTTCGCGAGCTGTGGTGCCGGTCGACGACTCGCTCTTATCAGCCTGAAAGCTTTTTGGCGGGTCCTGAAGTCAACTTGGCACCATGCCACCGGCTTCTTGGGGCTCTGTGCGTGAATTGGTGCGTGCATGGTTGTGCGTGGGCAGAAGTTGCAAACACGCACACGCAAGTACCATCTCCGGAAAGTGATTAATCAGGACTGCTCGAGTTGCCCGTTTTGAGTGCGTGTTGCCGACCTGCGGCAACACTGTTCACCGATTATTCCGTCGTGAGGATGCCTGTGTGCGCTCACATACTACTAAGGGCACTTTGCGCAAGGTAGGCGTCACAAAAATAGCATACGTTAACGCCTTTATAAGTGTTTGGGCTTCCGAAGAAGCAGCTCAAACGCTCAAAACTGAATTATAGCGATGTATATTTGGGGTCCGTGTTGAACTACGGTATACAATTTTTTTTATTATTTCTGATTACGTTCTGAGAGAGAGAGAGAGAGAGTAAACGTGTTTATTGCGAAAAGCAATGGCTGAGAGCGCTGTTCATTTTTACCTCTCTCGGGAAGGGCAGCAGAGAGAAGTGGATAGATACTACAAGAGGGTGGGTGGCCTTTTGTATTTGAATTGGTACCGAGGTAGAAGATTAGAAAAGAAAAAAGGAAGAGGGGGAAACGTCATGAAGGTGTGGGAGCCATGGAATTCTGATACATGCCCATGCACTTTTCCGAACGCTCTTGCCTTCGCCCTCCATCAAAGAAAGCTTATAATTTGGAGATTAAAAAAAGAAAACGGCAATCACTATTGTTAGTAAATAAAATAAACATCGCGATAAAAGCGGGGGATGAGTTTTGACTTGCTAAAAATTCTTCTCGGCGTTATCGCCCCCGTTTTCCATCATTCGCCCTGTATTCCATTAACAATGCGGATATTCACATGGTCAGAGTCAGAGCCGCAGGTTGTTTAGGGGGGAGTTTAAAGAATGGTACGTCTGTCCGATCAAGAGGATATAAAGTGCGCGAGCGGGTCTAGAAGCGCGCGTTTAAGTTGATTGGTAGGACCGATCAGCGTTGTGTGCGTGCGGGGAAGGAAAGAAGCTTTGCAGTGCATGAAATTCTTCCAGAAGAACCCGGTTACGACTTTTATCTCTGGACCTCTATCTATCCTGTTGAACACTGGCACGAAACTACGCAATGGGCCGGTATATGTATACGTTGTCGTGTTCTGAATAAATTTCAATTTAGGGTGAGCGCTTGCCCTATTAATTCTGTATTCATCCGCTATTTCAGTTTGCGCTCCTTTACATTTGAAGTCATGCATCAACTTTCTGATCAACGCGCTTTCCTTAGTTCCTGGTTTTGTGTATATCAAATAACTCCAGTAATTTTGGCCCGCAATATTACTGTTCGAAAACGATTATTGGTGCGGCGGTATATAGCAACGTGCGCGTCTTGAGGGTGAAAGTCGATGGAAACGACAAAGCCTTCTCCCTCACTTTGAGGCTCGATATTCTTGAGCGCCACTACGGAATCGGGCTCGCGCTGGCCTGGGTCACACTAGCCATGGCTCTACAGGGGTGAAAGTTTTTCTAGTTTCGGTAACTAGGTTGTTATCAAACAAGAAAAGCACGACAAGGGTTGACTCCATCCGTACAGGCTAGGCTGAAAATGTGCCGTCGGTGTCCACGTTAATTTTTCTCTGTGTGGAAGACACTCATAGAACATATAATTTTCTCAGATCGAAGAAGTCGTACGTATGGTATACTACATCATAGCTCATGAAAACAGCATTGGTCGCTTTAAATGCCTTACTCACCCTAAGGTTAGATTAAAAAAGAAAATGTATGCATGATGAAATGCGTTGGCAACAATAATATTCATGGCTTTCTTTTGTTGCTGTGTTTCGTTTCGACGACACAAACGCAGTCATTGTGTGCGTGTAGACAACCGCATGCTGCTGGTATGGCACGTCCATATTTACCCTAGAGAGCCGTTGTTTACAGGCGCACTAACCACGGCACCGCATGATATTGAGCCACGTACGAAGCGCCCCAGTATGCGCTGCATAGTTTGCTCAATCATCCCGGGCGCTAGGGACCTCGGCCATCAACGCTGACACGCTCCGTTGCGCGTTGCGTCGTCGGCTGCGTAGTCTGCGTGCCAGAGTAGCTGCTAACCACCTCCTTAACCACAAGTGCAAACAGCGATAAACAATACCCACCCAGTGTAGTGCTGTGGCAAGGAATATCGCGGGGGGAGACGAGGCAAAAGCGAAAGGGAGGAGACGGAGGAGGTGGCGTTGTTTTTGGTACGTGACACGGGTGGCTTTTCCCTCGCAGAGGCGGCCGAGTGCCAGCTCCATTGTCAGCCGAAGGGCCACCGCTTCTACGCTACCTTGGCCAAGCTGGTGAGAGACGGCACCCCTTGTTCGACGGGCCTGGACGATCGCGTCTGCGTAGCCGGCACTTGTCTGGTGAGTGATCGGACTGGGGAAGTCCGTCTGGCCCCTTTAACGATCACGGGCCCTTACTGCGAAGTTCGTCTCTCGCGTTCCTATACGAGACCTTCGTCTACGGTGTCAGTTTTTCGACGGCGTTAGAAACAAAACCCGTTCGTCAAGCAAAGCGAGTGTGAGATGACGCGTGGTGCCTCGTCACTCCCTATTAAGGAAGGCCGGAGTCGACTTGAAAATTCCAAGTGTCATCAAAGCGATTTCTTGTCATCAGAGCTTGAAATGAATCATTGTCTCAACTTGCTGGGGTTATATTCTGCTCTGCTGTGTATGCGTTTGTGGTGTGTTCTTTTCTAATGTATACACTGCCGAAATTCATGGCGGGAGGCCCTTGGCGTAGTAGAAGTTTGCTTTCGTAGATATATTTGTTTCGCCGTGATAAAGGTGAGGCAACTTGGCCGCTGACTTCTTTTCAGGTTTCTTTTGTCTGTTTTTTAGACGGCAGGTAAATTATGCAGCAATCATATTTGTGGATGCACTAGTCTTAATAATAAATATTTTTGTTTCCTCTGTGAAAGGCAGCAGCTCTTGCTGAGTTGTCATGCTTAGATGGAGCAAAAACACCAGTAACCATTCGCGGCGGCCTTACGAACTATAGCACTGGCATATACTGGTTTACAACGCTGTGTAATGTTACCTCAGCCCGCAGAACAATAATGTTTGCCTAACTTATGTTTAATGCTGACTTTGTGTTGGTTCTGGAACATTTTATACTCAGAAAGCTTTCCCACAATTCAATAAAAATGTCTGGAGACCGGATTTTAGTTAAATACCTGTTTTGTTCTTTGCTCCTCACTTTAATACATGAGCATGACTTATAGGTCAAGAAGGGCATTTATTGTGCTTTACAGTGCCTATAATTGCCTAAAAATCTGGCCTCTAAAAATGACGCTCTGCAAGCTTCGTGGTGTGTAGTCACAACCGAGGTCAGTCAATCGGAGAGCAGGGTCGAGCAGTTGGAAACGAAATTTCGAAAGCGCTTCTTTCTGCGTGTGCAAGTTGACCGAAATAACTTAGTCAGCGTCTACAAACCTAATAATGGATAGAAATCCGTGAGTAGCCGAAGTGGTGCATGCATTTGAAGAAACCTTCCCTCCTGGACATGCGCCAAAATATGTTCCCCTGGTCCCTCTCGCAATCCAAGCGGTCGGTGCGGATCTGCCTCTGCCCTCACGATTGACAAAAATTCAATTCCTGATTTCCTAGTTGATGTTACGGGTCGCAGTGCAGGATATTTGTTTGGCGCCTTGAATTTTGGTCAAATGCGTTTTACGAGCGCTGACACGGAGCCTGCGCTCTCGCTTGGCGGCCCACCAAACAGGACGTGGGCTGCGACGGCGTGGTGGGCTCTCGGCGGCGCGCCGACGTGTGCGGCGTGTGTGGTGGCGACAACGGCACGTGCCAGACCGTATCGGGTCTGCTGACGCTGCGAAACCTGTCGAGGGACTACGAACTGATCGCCGCCATACCCAAGGGCGCTGCCAGCCTGCTTGCTTCGGCCGACGGCAACCGGCTCGGTGAGCACCGTTTGCGTGGTTTTGTAAGTGGCGCACCGCTCAAACTGACTTTCTAACCCCCGCTTACATTCTGAATGGAAACTGTTAGGTGGAAAGAACAGTGCTTCGGTGCTCCTCTATGAGAAGCTCGTATTAGTTGCATTGAATGCTTCTCTGAATTGTTTTCCCTATCTATATTTCTTTCTCTTCCCTCTCTGACTACCCTCCTTCTCCCCTCTCCGCCGTCCTCTTCTCCCCCAAAGCTCTATCTTCCTCTCTTACGCTTTCCCCTCTCGCTATCTCTCCCAAATATTTCCCCTCTCTCAACCCACTCACCCTCCTCCTTTCTCCCCTCTCTCTCTCCAGACTGTATGAGATCCGGCTAGTATAACGTGCTTTAATGAGCAACGCAAGTAGTAGAATTACGAGGCAAGTGTCAGATATTCCTTGAGAGCTATATACTTATAAACCGTAAATGCGTATTGTCCCTTTTCTAGCTATGTCCCTCCCTCTTCTGCCTGCACCGTCTAAAGAGAATGAATTACGGAATGCAATCAGCAATCAGCAAGGCAGCAAACTTCGGAGTTAAAAGGCTTAATTAGGCTTGGTAGTCCTGTAGTTTTATCCAAACGTACAAACACGTTGTAATTTTGGGGAAAATTTTCATTGGTTGTACACTTCACTTTCTCAGTTCAGCGCGCGAGCCAGAATGTCTGTGGCAGCGATGGCGTTGTTTCGTTCGTTTTAGAGCAGCCATTGTAAATTAGCTATGTGAATGAGATGAAGCTCTGAAATAAATTGAATTGAATTGAATTGCTATAGAGCCGCCTTGGCGTCAAACGTGGCAAAAATAATGGGAACTCAAACTGCGAGTAGAAGTGTATTTCGTGGCCATACTCTTCGATAAACACATTGGTTTTGAACGCAGGGAGCAAACATTAACGCCTAATTCCGAAACATTTTCGCAACTGCAGCGTAGACTAGCTGCTGATTAGAATGTCCTAAGACACAGCACTGTTAAAATGTCTTCTCAGCAGACGAACGTGGTAATATTTTTACCGTAACGCACGTCTGCACTGTACTAGCTGGGCCGTTTTTCTCAACCGTACTTCTTCCAGATACGCCCTTGAAGCAGCGTCATGGTCTGAGTTACCGTATTTTCGCGCGTATAACCAGCGCCAAAAATGCGAAAAGTTCAGTGGCAAGGTTGGGGTGCGGATAATACGCGGTGTTCTTTCTTTAGTGCAGCTTCACGGAAATGCTCATCATACCGTGAAGCTGCACTCCGCGTTGTGCCGTGAAGATTACCTTGTGTACAACCGTGAGGACTGCGGCTCAAGTGACAGCTCTAGCGAGAGCAGTGACACTGAGGGAATTGCGACTTTCGCCCTGCAGTCAGTGTATTCTACTTGCTAAATAAACACTTTTTCTGTCTATATAGTATGTGATGTGTTGCCTGAGCAGTAGCTTTGGTGCAGCCTTTCCTGTATCAAATGTGCGGGCAATACGCGAGGATTTTTTCCCCTTTCCGCTGGGCTGAAAGTAAGGGTGCGGATATACGCAGGAGCGAGTTATATGCACGAAAATACGGTATTTGTCTAAAATCATTATAAACCCCGTGGGATGTTCCTAATCTAGCTTTCGCCGTAATCTAAACTGACAATCACTACAACATTTCCTGGCAACACGCCGAATCCACAGCCGAGATTTTGAAGCAGAAATGCGCTCAAACGATTGTTGCGGTGGTTCGATGACATTCGAAACACTTCTTGAAGAGCTGATTGTTGAATCCGTAATATCTTTGTGGGAACTTAAGCGACACGTGAGGCAGTCTGAAACACCCGCGCGCGAAAGTTAAGCCTATACAGCGCAGCAGGTAGGTGGGTAAAACCTTTATTCAGCCAACAACAACAACAACAACAACAACAACAACAACAACAACAACAACAACAACAAAACACGAAACAAACGAAACGAATTTTTATTATGCAAACAGCTGAGCTGTGTTTGCCTAATCCTTCTTTCCTCGGCTGCTGGTATGGATCATTACTTTTGAGGATTGGACCGGCCAAATGTTTCATCGGAAATTTCGGTTCACAACCACCAACCTTCACCGCAGAGTGACCGTGCTTGCTTTAAAGCAACCTTTAAAGGCAAACCCTGTTTTCTTTTTCTTTTTGTTTTGTTACCTGGTAATCGAATTTTTTGCCCTTGAATCCCCGTCATGGCCTCTGAACATGTTTCACTCTGTTTGCTTCCCCATCTTCTCTTCACGGGCGTTTATTTTGCACCACCAGCGCTACCTACCATGCGCAAAGCGTCAAGCCTCTATACGATTGCACCTACCCTGTTCTGCATCTACCAGCGAGTGCAGTATCCCGCCTGGGAAATCACCCTGCCACTTTATGCGTACCAGCCCACGAGCCACTAAACCAATGTAACAGCTTATATACGGATCATGCGGCAGACATACACAATAAGGAAATAAAATTTGATGTACGATATGTTTTCGGCCACATTCCCTCCTTCAAAATTTTTACTCGTGTCGGCGAATTCTTGAAACTTTGGTAAGTCGTGCAAGAGCAGCGAAAACAAATAAATTAGAGACAGCGTTGCAATGTGAACGCTGTATAAATAAATAAATAAATAAATAAATGGTTTGTTTGATTGATTGATCGATTGATCGATCGATTGATTATTTGATTGATTGATTGATTGATTGATTGATTGATTGATTGATTGATTGATTGATTGATTGATTGATTGATTGATCGATCGATCGATCGATTGCTCGATTGATTGATTGATTGATTGATTGATTGATTGATTGATTGATTGATTGATTGATTGATTGATTGATTGATTGATTGATTGATTGATTGATTGATTGATTGATTGATTGATTGATTGATCTTTCAAACCGCAGCCCTGCAGGACGCCTCCAGCGGCCACTTTATCCTGAACGGGGACAGCAGCACGTGGCAGCCCGCCGGTGTGTACCGTGGCGCGGGCACCACTTTCCTCTACCGTGTTCACAGGCCCTCCGGAGCGCAGACCCTGGAGGCCAGGGGACCGTTCACCAGGCCCGTCCACCTCATGGTACTGGTACCATCGCAAAAGCGCGCTTTGAGACTTTGCCTTTGAAAGAGACAAATTGAGATGCCAGTCGCTTTAAAAATTCCCGGGCCATCTCCACTAACGTGAAACCTTGGGAGGAGCGCAGCATGCAGTGTATAAGTGTATTCTTGGCGCCTTGGAATTTTTGCCAATGGAGATGAAACAGTTGGGAGGTAGAGGTGTACAGCTTTGCTGTAAAAGTCTCTCGTCTTCGAAGCACGAAGCTCTCTAGCGCGAGGCGTAAACGAGTGTCCCGGAATTTTTTTGTACGCGTTACGCTCTAGCGCGCGAGGCGTAAACGAGTTTCCCGGTGTTTTAGTACCGTCACTACGTGAGGCGAGGATTAGGACGACGATTACGACGACGACGACGACAGGAGACGCCAACAGTCCCAGGCCCCTAAAAAGTTTGCCTACAAAGGTCAGCCAAAAGCAAAGGCCTGTGTACAGCGTCTCCTGGGCAGCAAACCTAAATTAAGTCTACGCAAAATATCAACGCTCGAGCGCAACTGAAGGTATTGCAGCGAAAAAATTTCTTGCACCACTTGCCTCTGTTACCGTTCCGATTCGTGGTAACTCTTTCAGTATTTTCTAGCTTACGTACCGAGCACCGCGCCCTAGGGAGTTTCCACTAGTGGTGTGCGTCACAAGAAAATATTCATTCTCTGACGCCGTGTTTCACTTTTTCATTTGAGTCGAATGTTATTTCCAAGGAGAGTACATGATGCATGATTTCGTACAAACATCCCAGGATATCTCAAGTTAAAAACCACCGGTGGGACCTCCCGCTTTGTCTTACCTTGTCTTGAGACTCGACTCAAAGTGGGTGGGTGGTCGACACGGCTTGTGTACTTTAAGGGGTTTATACGTTTGCTGGAATCTCTTGGTGGTCGATGGTTGTTTCTTGATTTGGTTCGCATGGTGGCGTATTCGTGAAATGCAACAGATACACTGCATAGCGACCACGATATTGCTGACGCCAGAGCAGGCGTTGAGTCACCCATTGGTCTTCGGCACTAAAAAAACTGTGGTTGATTCCTCTGTCATAGGAATCAGTAAAACATGAAAGTGAAATGGGCAGCGAAATCTGCAGCTGAGCATGATTTGCGGGTAGGCGGCTGTCTTGTGGGTGTGCTTGGTGAGCGACGTCCTACTGGCGGGTCGCTTCGGCGAAGGTGTACTGGTGTCCTTTCCGTCACGGGTATGACGTCAGTTAAATCTTGGGGTATCGCGGCACAAAACACTGTCGTGTTAAAATATAAAACCCGAAAACGAACAACCCGAAGTATAACGTACGCTTTAGCACTAAAGGTTGCTTCCCCGCCTGAAGACCCTGTGTGCAGGGGTGCACCCTGTACAGACCGCTTGCTTCGTTGTACAGTCACTTCCGTGACGGATGTGATGTCAGCGAAATCTTCGTGTACCCGGGAATAAAACACTTTCGTGTTAAAAGAGCTCGATACGCGGTACGTTGGTGTGTGTATTTTTCAAAATACGGTTGAATTCGATTGAACATGACAGCCCGTCACAGGCTGACAAGCATTAGTCTACAACAGGGGCAAAAAAAGCTTTCACATAATGACACGTGCACCCGGCCCTAAACCCGTAGTTGTATGTTATGCAGTTTAATGAATAACACTAGCCCTTCCAGGGGCAATGCTGCAATTTCTTACGCTGGAAATGCGGGTTGGTGACCCCATGCTATTATGTTCACACTTTTTCCATAACCAGAATACATATTTCTGCTGCAAATTTATTGTTACTGACAAGATGCATTCGCTATATTCCTTAAATCCGGAAATATTTATTATCATCTAAGCCACTTTGTGTAGACTACGTTGCCTATAGCGAAGTTTAATGGGTTCGATCGTACCAAGAAACTGTAGCTGCACTTCGCAAATTCGCAGCCTGGTAGGGTCGCCCGGCTACCGAATAATGTTAGACATTACACTAATCCGCCGTTGTGGCTTAGTGGGTAAGGCACTGGGATGTTGAGCACGAAGATGCGGGTTCAATCGGGACCATGATGGCTGTTCTTCTGTTGGAGGTTAGAAACCAAAGCGCATGTGCGTGAAGATTTCGGCGAACGTTAAAGAATCACAGGGGTCTAAATTATTCCGTAGCCCGGTACTACGGCGCACTTCATGTCCATCACGTGTCTAAGCTATAGCCCCGGTCCGTATGACACCATTAATTTGGATATAGAAAAACATATAATTTCAGCATCTTTGCCTGAATCAGTCCTGAAGGACGCCGTGATCTTCTCAGTAACAAATGTTGGCACAATGGGCATAGCGGGCGATACCTGAGCGCTTCACCGGCGCTCAAACTCAAAACAAGTTTCAGTCTTTTCTGGACGGAGTAAGTGTGACGTTTGATATACAAAGGCAGGGCTGTTTGTCGCCAATTTCACAGCAGACTAGCTGCGTGCGCGGTGGGCCTTCTTTGCGATCTCTTGCCCGTGTCATTGGTGCCAGCGGCTGCCCCTTCACCATTCTCGCAGTTGGTGTTCCGGAGCCCGAACCCGGGCGTCAAGTTTCAGTACAGCGTGAGCAGCCGCGCAGTCCACCGGGGTGGTCCCTTGCTGCCCACATCGGTGGACGAACCTGCGCCTGGTAGCGGCCAATTCCTCAGGTCACGCGCCGTCCAGGAGACGGGCGCTGTCCGCTGGAGCGTGGCCCTGGTCTGCAGCAAGACATGCGGCACAGGTGACGCCGACAGCGCGCACGCCGAATCGCTAGCGCTATTGCAAACGCCGCAACCACAGCCTTTTACATCTGCCAGGCTCGCAGCGTTCCTATTCGTGAGCCTAGTAGCGTTCATCGCGAACTCAACAAAATTCCCAACAGAACCTCTTTAGGATTTCTCAATGAGGTGCGCAGATGCATCTACAAGATGCAAAGCATGTATTTATATTGACTCGGTTGCGTAAGTGGTACTCGCAGTGAAGGATTGTAAATCGTGCCAACTAAAGCGATTCTGTGCGGTATTACAATCACTAGCTCATTCCCCCGACATTACCACTAACCTCTGCTGTTTGTTAGCATGCCTAGGGAATACCGGAGTGCGCCACAAAATGGCGCGCTGTTTAAAACTGGGACTGTAGAAATTCGTAAGGTAGTAAGCCGAATGAAGTTTTTTTTTTATGCTTATGGATTATGTATGGCAAAAATCCATAATGTAGTTTGTTTCAGGGTAGCCGCATCAGCACAAGAGCTATGTTTAGTATCTAGTACTATACGCCGTTACTTACATGCCCACGCCTTTAAGGTAAGCGGCTGTCCTAAACTATGCGCCTTATAGTATTTTGAAACAGTTTCATCAAGTTAGGGGCAGCAAGATTTTATTTTTAGTTGTTAAAATAATAAAGTGCAATGAGTAATTCTAATTAGCGTATCTTACCGTGGGTTACTATCGACTGCTATTTTATTTTAAATGGGCTTATCGCTCCTTTTTCGATACAAAAAGCGAAAGACACAGGCACGAGGAAAACACAAATGTCAGCGACCTGTGCTGATATTTGTGTGGGGGACAACTTAATAGGGCTGTAATCTTTTCTTTTTTATTTGTACTGCCGCACTGAGGAAAGACTTCAGCCATGGCGGCGGTATACCACCGCCATGGCTGAATTATACTAAAAAAACGACAAACAAAACTGGGGCCAAAACATCTGCCAAGGTTTTTCACGGTACGCTTCGCATTTTAAAATCAATGACATCAATAAAAGCACCACAGAAAATGTTTAGAAAGCCCGCGCACCCGCACTCATTGAAGGTTAATACACAAATGACTACTCTCAGGGTTTGGTCTGTGCCGAAGTTCAGTCTGAATAATTTGAGGCGCTAAACAACGAGGACCAGAAGAAACGCGTAGACATGCGTAGACACACATGTCTACGTGTTTCTTCTGCTCCCCGTTGTTTAGCGCCTCAAATTATTCAGTATGTTCAACCAACTAGCCCTGGTCAGGCTTTTGTTGTTGTTGTTGTTTTTCTTTTATTTAATAGCCTCAAGGCTTAGTAAGGCTTTTGTTACCGAAGTTCAGGTTACCGAAACAACCTTGACTCCCATGATAGCCGAGGGTACTTGATGCATGCAGTCCTCCCATGCGGGTGCAGAGCCCAGCACTAAGTATTTTTTTTTTTTTTGCAGACAGTGTGTATGTCGTGCATTGTGCGGATTTGCACAAAACACTCATCGTTGCAGGCATATTGCTTGTGAAGCAAAATTTGTGGTGAACAGACTAATTGTTCCACTGCCCACCGCTTTCTTTTTTTTTTTTTTTTTTTTACGGAGGCGCCATTGATTTAACACACAAAACTGCTGGAAGCACTGAATGTTTTCTGACTCATGCTCAGCAGAGGCTCGCCAGTATTAACAAGAGCTGAAATTTGCCCGAAACACTTCATATTCTCCATAAAATAGTCGCAGCCACGACAAATCGTGCAAACATTGGTGCAAAATTAGGCGGCTTGTCCAACTCTTGCAGAAATTGTATTTTTTTTAGCCGCCACTGTTGAACACTCATGTGTTTTTGGTAGCCTTTGTCACGTTTCTGAGAGCGCCGTCACTTTGGTCCGGTGCTAAATGATAGGCAGCTCCACTGCGCAGTAAGCGTACAGCAGGCTGGGACATAAACCGGGCGCTTTCGGCAGGGCTGCAGAAGGCGGTGGTGAACTGCGTGCACGCCCCCAGTGGAGCCCCAGTGCCGGACGAGCACTGCTCCGGCCTGGCTCGGCCGAGGACGCCCCTGACGCCGCCGCACCGCCTGACGCCCTGCAACACCCAACCGTGCCCCGCGGCAAGCGTTGATCGGTGAGTCTGCAGTCCCGCTCTTGTGTTTCCGTGTACGTTTGAGATTTCCACTGCTGACATTGCACCGCGGGACAGAGTTGTAGCAGAGCGAACTCACACAAAAATAGAGAAGAAAAGCTAATAGGGGTTTCCGGTGGCATAATAGGAGTAGTCATCAAGTGCTCGCACGTACCCGACGCAAAGAACGCTACGCAAATAGTACGTTACTTCATAGAAGGCGTTGAGGCCACGTTCTAGCTTTTCTTTAAATGACGCAGTTGAATAAATGTAGGCTTGTACTTATATGCCCGGAAAGACATGCGGGACCCCTCACTATGCTCGGCCTCTATACCAACTATCACTTCGCTCGAAGTCGCGGCCTTCGAGATGCAAGCAATAAGACTATGGCCTACGTGTACGCGCAGAACTCACAAGAAGTCACCATTGTCCCCATGATGTACCTTATTTCATTTCATTTACTGTCCTTGCTCGTTTAATCTCTGTAGTATAGTTTTTTTGCCACTGTATCGAAATGCTCAATCACGTTTCTTTAGATTAACCAAACGTGAGCCACAAGCACCCTTTCAAACAACGTTAGGTCCTGGTTTTGTTTTTCACCAAACATGAACTCGGTGACCAGACTGGTGGGCAGCGGATTTGTGCCAGTGCAGTTGGACCTGCACAACTGCGTAACAGAACGCCGAATCGACCGACGTAGCCGCACCAGAAGCTGGCGGTAGCTGTCAAAATTAGAGTTTGATTATGGATGCGTTGCTTTTCAGCGCGGGAACTTGCTGCCTTATTGGGCGATTTTTTAGAGAAGATTTTTACCTATAGCCCCCAAACGTTCTGTGGCTACCATTGGTTACAACAAAAACTCCCGCAAACAAATAAACAAAGTTACTGGCACGACCAGGAATCGAACCTGGAATGAATAGCGAAATGGAGCGAGAGCCCCTTGTCTTACCGATTGAGCTACGAGCCCACACGGAGACGGGGGAGACAGACGGTGCACTCGCCGAGCACATCTGCGTGTTTAATTATCCCCTGCGTCCTCCCTGAATGCCACGTGATAGCGTCACGCGACCTCTCGCGCCACTGTGCGCTCCGCCCACGGCACGTGTAGCGGCCGTGTGCGCGCCTTGCGCATGCGCTAGGAGTTATAAAAATCAAAGGAAGATCACCCCAACGCATGGCATCTCACATCTCCTCCGTCTCTGCCGCCGATTCGTCGCCTCCATCGGCGGCGGCAGAGATGGAGGAGAAGTGACAACGTCTAACACCGGGTTTGAGCTTCCTCTAATTTTATAAAAAAAAAATGTTTCCACTCACGTGCTTCACCAATACAACTCAACCAACCACCATTCATAAATCATGCATTAATTTAACCTTAGCAAAAAATGTCTCTTTGAATTAGTAAAGAGGGTGGTTAAGTGCTTTTAATTGTCTGTGGTTTCACTCTTTGTAGAGCCACGTGTGTGAATTCAAGTGACATCGCATGGGTAATCGTTGTGGGTGTCGTTTGCAGCTTCGCTTTCCAACCACCTTCACAGGGTGAATTGGCGCGCATTTTTTAAGACGACTTGAACGGGAAAATTTTGGTCTGTCTGTCTGTCTGTCTGTCTGTCTGTCTGTCTGTATGTCACTCGATTCAGCCAGCCGGCCAAAGTGAAACAGATACTGCGCAATAGTCTTATATACTCACAGTCAAATCTAAACGTCTAAGTCCGGTGTTAATGTTCATACTTGTCAACATTGTCGAGCAAGAACAAGACATTACGCAAATATAAGGCAGAAAATCAATACATGAGTGATATTTGCAGTTGTCATTTGTTAAAAATTTTATGGATGCTTGCTTTTTTGCGATAGCAAATAAAATACTACATCAACTGCAAAAAACCGTCGCCTGCTGTTGCCCGTGCTACCTGGCGGAATTCTAAAAAATCAAACGGCAACAGCAACGAAAGATTCCGCTAGAGAGGTTCCGCGTTCCGCTTGGAACGCTGGTGGAGTAGGGCAACGTGGTTTTTTAAGCGTTGTAGTCGGGTGCCTCGATTCACGCGTGTCTCCGCCGTGCCGCAGAGCTGACATCGAGGCACCCGACTTGAAGTAGAAGAACGCGGTAAATTTAAATTGACTTGAGCAAACCTCTAGCGTGTTATCTTGGAAGGAAGAGATGAACAGCACGAGAGGTGGGCGGGAAAGAGAAGGAATGCATTTACTAAGGCGCATTTACTTGCCAGGGGCGCCAGTGGACTATCGTCTTGCGTCGACATTTGCAACGAAAGGAGCAGATGCGCGGCCAATTTTTTGTGCGCGCTAGCCGTCCTGAGCAGTCGTGGTTATCAGCAGGGTGTCGAACCGGATTTTTTCGGGTGAGGTTTCGGTTGCGGGTCCCGAGTACCATCCATTTCCGGTTCGAACCGCTTCGAATGGGTTCAAACGGGTTCGGCGAAAAAAAAAGAAAAAAAAAAGCAGCAGCGTTTTTTTTTTTTTGTTTCATCCTTTTATCTGGAGCGTTTTTTTGTTTGTTTGTTCTTGTTTTATTTTACGGCATGAAAAAAAAACCCAATGTAGGTTTCGTTTTGTAAATGTTGTAGTTAGGCCACGTCAACTGCGCAATTCCCTGCATATTTCCCATGGGAAGCGAACGATTACTCACTAATTGAAGCGGAATAAAATTTACCGTCTCCTCTTTAAAGAAAACTGAGAAAATCGCGAAGGCTTTCTGACATCAATACTGGGTCAAAAGTGCGTCAACCTTCGCTGAAAGTGCGTTCAATCGATCTTCAATCCTTCAAAGACCCAAACCGCAAACGAAGAACGAACCCATGCGACGATTGTTTGCGCACTAAGTAAACGCATCTACGAATGATCTAAACGGATACACCTGTACGTGGTTTATGAGATAAAGGAATACTATTGTGCTCCTTCATGATCGATGCGTGTATTCTCTTGCCTAGAACCGTCCTCTTTACGCGATTTTCGAGTAACCATTTTGATACAATGGAGGTCTGGTTCCACGCACGCGCCTTGTGTCCAGTGAGCGGTCGACCAACCAGTCTATGGGGAGATGCATTAGTTTTTGGCAGGACGCCATCAGTCCCACTCAGAAAGCATTCGCTTTAATAAAAGGTTCCCAGGGACACTTACGGTGGCTTACGTGTGTGAACGTGAAAGCGTTACTCTTTGTGGCCGCAAGTTTGTTTTTTATCAATTTATTTTATTTCATTAGTATAAATAAATTTTAATGCGTAGCGTTATTTGCCAAGTAGCCAGGACGGTGTAACGCCCTGCATTCCCGCAAAAAATGAAGGGAGCTCACACTAACGCGTAAGGCTTGAAGGTAGCGAAGCTGTACGCAACCTTCACGGCCATCACGAAGGTTTAAGTCCACGATTGCAGACGATCAGAGCGGACAACCGGTCCTGGTACGGCGCCCATGGTGCACGGTCGGTGCCCCTGCGCACCAACCGTGCACTCTCACGCCGGTCTCTCACGCTCTGCGCATGTGCAGTGGGACCGGTCAGCTACCGGGCACTGTACCGGGACCTGTTCTCCGCTCTGCTATAGCTCTCTAATGACTCACTAACGATAAGGAAACAACGGCGATAGCAACTTGCTAATGACACTTCAGCGACAGGTGACAGCGGCTGTGTTCACTATAAGTGAGGAGGCCGGCACGGTAACTCTTAAAATGAGTTTAAATGCTGGTCCCATGTACAATTCCCTTTTCAAGCATCAGGTAGCTCCTCTTACCCATGCATAGCGTACCCTTCAACCAGGAGTCCCCGGAGTAGTATTAGCTCAGTGAAGTCACAAGCAACGGTAGCGGTCGCTGGTACTTCAATGCTGCAGAACGGTAGCACAAATGGAGAGAGTGTATTTAATAATTCGATCATATTTTTTTCGCATCAAACCAGTTGATGTCCTCTTTATTTATCAGCAGAGCTGTTTAAGCTTTTAGTTCCACCACTGGGCACACGTGAGCGTGAGCCTCGTGAGGAGCGCCCGGCGTCGGCCAGCTCGACCTTCGAGAACACTCTTCCCAGCGTTTGCGGCGTGATCTTTCGCGTGCTCTTCTTCTCGCCACGTGCGTTCGCGCCTGAGGTGGGAAGAACAGACGCACAGACGCCGAGTTCGCGAAGCCGGCTGCCGCGGGTTCTAGCCCGTGTTAACGCGCTGCACTTTTGGAGAGATGTGGAAGCCTGCGGACAAACCAATCCGGGCCTGCCAGTCATTAATAACTTTCAGCGGCAGTCGTCGGACGATCAACCTCTGGCATTGCGAAACCTATTAAAAAAAGCGGCCTTTACTCATGAATGTAAAAACCTTAGTGCGATGTGCATCCCAAGCAGCAAACTTCCCGTCACCGGCAACCATGGCCGAAAAAGCCACCGGTTGCGGTTATCAAGCGGCGGGTGTAGGCCTAATTCTGTCGCAGCCATGTAAACAAGGCCCTTGTCTGGCCTTCTTAGCTGACCTTCAGGGCTCGGGTATCATCAGTGGAGAATGCGCTAGTGTCGCTTCAAAACTATCCCTCGACGACGAACTAATTTATACTTCCTCTGCAACTTTTTTTTAATTATTCGTTGCCATCTCTTCAGCGCCGTGCTAGTATGGATGCGTATTTTTTTGCGCGGATTAACATGGGCGCCCGAGCCTTTTTTCAGGCTGCTTGGAACATTGCCGGCAGTATAAACCAGTTATATTTCCTCTCTTACCTATTATCGCCGTGTAGTGGTGCAGAACAACGCCAGCACTTGCAGCTCGAGTGAGCACCACATCAGCCCGCAAAGGCTGGCTCGGGTTGCATTTACTGAAAGCTGGTTTACCTGCCTTATAAAGGTATATGCAAGAAAGCCCACTTTAGAAACACTGGGGGCGGGAAAGGTTGTCGTTAGACTAGTAATTTTCATGCGTAGCATTTTTTGCCGAGTACCCCCCATCCAGGACCGCGTAACTCCCTGCATTTCCACAAAATGCACATATTGCGGGAGTTCCACCTGTAATCGCTATAATGGCGTAAGTGGAGATAACTACTTGCACAAAATTTTGAAAAACTAAAGAAATAAGAAAAATATAAAATAATTACGAAAATGGCGAACCGTGTAACGCCCTGCATTTCCACAATAATGCAGATTTCGCGAAAATTTAAAATGTGTTCATTATAATAACGTAAATGAAGATAATTGGTCGGACGACCTTTTTAAAAACTAAAAAAAACAATAAAAACATTGAAAAATTACGGAAATAGACAAAACGTATATAACGCATGACATTTCCACAATATAGCAGATTTCGAAACAGTTTCACCTGTAATTTGTATAATAGCGTAAATGGAGATAATTGGTCGAACTAAATTTTGAAACACTAAAACAATAAGAAAAATAGTAGAAACGGAAAATTGCGATGCAATAATGCAGATTTCGCGAAAGGTCCACTTCTAATCGTTATAATAGCGTAGATGGCGATAATTGGTCGGGCAGGACCAATTGGGCCAAAACCAAAACCAAAACCAAAAAAATTTGGTTGCAAAAAAATTACAGTCAAGACAAGCGGCATAAAAATGCATTAGTAGACAATTCGTAGACAATGTCTACGCATTAGTAGACAATTCTCTGAATATCTGCAGAATTTTTAAAATATGATTTAATTTTATTTGGGAAATAAATAATTAGAAACATCAGCATATTATTAGGCGCATCTGGAAGGCGCGCTGGAGTAGTTTTATCTCGCTTCCCAGAAAAAAAACTCCCACCTCCACTCGCGGGAACCCCTGTGTAGATGCGACGCATAGGGGGTTCACGTTGCAGCGTTGGACAGCGGAGGAACGGCGCTGAAACGATGGAGCGGAGCGGCGCAGGCACCGCGTTTTATAGCGCGCATAACGGTAAGGGGACGCGCCGGCGCCAGTGCGTCTGCCGCGGCTATGACGCAACACAATCCAACACAATCCAATCCAAATCCAAGCCAAGCCAAGCCAGTCCAATCGAATCCAATCCAATGCCCCTCGCGAGAGAGTGTTCGCTATCGGAGAGGAAAGGGGGTGAGCGGCGGAGAGCGCAGCTCGCGCGGCGAGAAGAATGGGGGAGGGGCGGACGCCGACGCCGCCGGATGCAGGGACAAGGCGAGTGAATGAGATGCAGTTGCATCTAAAAAAAATGACGAAGCTAGCACTAAGTCGCGCAAGGCTTGAACTAGCGTCACTAAAGTGACGCTAGCTTGAACCACAGCGAAGCTGGAGAACTTCTTTCTATTTAAGCACTGAAGGACACACCACCACGCATTCATTGTATTAGGTTTGAAATTGCTTATTGACATGTTCCATCGTCGCTTTTCACTGTGGTAGTAGTAGTCATCGTCATATCCATCAATATCGTCGCCTTCCTCATGCATGATTGGCGGGCCCGGATCGTTTTGTCCGCAGGCTTTCTTGCACATTTCTCCCAAAGTGGAACGCGTCAGCACGTGCTAGAACCGGCGGCAACCGGCGTCTGTTTCGCGAGCTGTCTTGCGCTCCCCCCTTCAGGCACACGTGAACTGTTTTCTTTGTATTTTTTGCGGGCTTACATGGGCAAGCCTGGACGACGCCGGGCGTTCCTCGTGAGGCGCGTGCTCGCATGCGCGGTAAATGGCGGGAGCAACTATGACCCAGGGTTTTCTGATGACGCCGCACACATTACGGTCAGAAACAACAGCTACGCTCTCAAAAAGTGTACATTCAGCGCACATTTCGGGGTTGAGTTATGGGACAGACGCCTTGGCATTCCGAAACGCGTTTAAAGTATCTTAGGTCAGACCAGAAACACATGAAAAAAAAAAAAAAAAACGATAGGTTTGAAACGAACATCATATTTGTGTTAACGCAATCGTGCGCATAATTTTCTACATCAATGATGCGAGAGGTAATTGCAGCAAAATTATGGAAGCAATATTCTAATGTAGCTGCTCAGTACGCTAACAAAAAATCTGTAAGCATGGATCAAAACCCTTCACTGAGAAGGTTAGCACGACATAATTTAGAGCTGTAGTTACAATAACAAATATTAGCAAGCAGGAAAGACATCTGAAAGGTATTCAACGAGTAACAAGTCATGTTGTATTAACCTTTTGTTATCGGTCTTTTCAAGTGATGCTAGCTTTATTGCATGGATAGCAACGTTTAATGTGCACTTGCAAAAAGGCGAACAAGATGAAACATTGTCACATGAAAAGCTGCAGTCCGCTTATAGCTTTGCTTCTCCAGTGTATCACTCTCTGCCTTACAAATATAAACTACCCACGTCGCACGATGCCATGGTTTTCGAGATATCAGCCGTAGGACTATCGCCTGCATGCGCTATTCTATGTACCGATATTCCATGTACCGAACAACAGAACTCGACAAACAATACACACAACAGCCTGCACTGAAATCGCCGCAGGTGGACTCCTCTACAACGCTCCAAAACGACAAATCAGCGTGACTAAATGTGCGAATTTGGCAAATAACATGACCCAAGCTGCGATTTGAGTAAAGAAATATAATCAGCGTAGGGCAGTTTGGTCATGCTAATTTGTCGTTTTAGAGCGTTGCAAGGAAGCCCAGCTATGGAGATTTCCTACTCTCCCTTTAGGATGCTCCCTCACGTTACTGTATATACCCGCATGCAGTTTATGCTATTTGACCCATCGGAGCATAAGGGAACATATCTGTGGCTACATTTCAGGGGATAACAAAGCACCTTTAATTAACCCTCTTAGCCCTGATTTTTTCCTTCGTATGCAGAACTTTTTTTTTGTATGTTTTCTTTAATTTTGGGGCCCTTTAAGCTTACAAACGATAAATTGAGCTTGTGATGCAGTAATTAGCGATTTACAAGAATGACGTCTAATTAGGTCATCAGGCAAATAAAATTTAAATTTACGGAATTTTTTTTTGCTTGTTCTCCTCAAATTTGGAAAGCATTGAGCCCACAACCAAGAAATAGGGCTGGTAGAGCAAGTATTGTTGGATTATCAGCCATGTCATCTAACTAGGACTTCAGTCCTTGGGGCCACCCTGACGTCAGTTTATGCAATGCCTTCCTCTTTCGAGCGTTCAGTTTTAGCAAAAAAAGAACAATAGTGGTATCTGTTGATAGAGGCATCCTTGAAGAACTATTTCCCAGAAAAGTAGTTTCTTTGGTTTTGTTCTCGAATTGCTAGCAGCCTTTTGGTTCATGTCCTAAATATCGGACGCTAGAGCCGAAAGGGTTAACTGTCGAACCGAAGCAACTATTGGACCAGTTCTGAAGGCCTCTTACGTGGTCCGCCGGGCTGGGTACCAGGAGCAGTAGGTCCGGTGCCAGTGGCGCAGCCGACTACCCCCGCTGGCAGGTGACTGCCGACTGGTCTCCATGTTCGGCCTCGTGCGGCGAGGGCCTTCAGCGACGACCCGTGGTCTGCGTGGGATTCAGGGGAGGAGCCCTACGCGATTCGGCCTGCCATCAGGACGAGAAGCCGCCCTCCGTCCGGCCTTGCAACCTGGAGCCCTGTGCCGTCTGGCAAGTCGGGCCCTGGGGAAAGGTGCGTCCCTTCATGTCCGCGCCTTTTAAGCACAGCTGTTATTGACCAAAGTGGTGCAGTGTGAAGTTTCACGCAGGAAGGTGGTTTCAGCTGTTATTTTTATTTCAAAATACGCACGGTTCCAAGCAGCCAACACATGTCAGCACGCACGTATACAGGCTGCTCGACATAGTAATCACCCTGGCCTCACGAACGTCAGAAGCGCAATGAGGAGCAGGTTCGTGACCTGGCTTCGCATGATAGACAATGTCATTCCGCTGCTCAAATCATTGAATAGCAGATGAGAGGCAGTCCAGATGAGTAGTCACTAGAGGAGAATGCTCACCGTGAGGAGCCAGGGTTATCACGGGATGATGCATCATCAAACGGGATAAGGAGTGAAATCAAAGTCCTTCTCTTCCGCCTAGAGAAGCGTGGAACCAACCCATCACATACGTAAGCTGGGCAGTCGATTGAGAGAGGCCATCCTCAACATGCGGCTCATTCAGAGCCCAGACGCGCACGCAGGCACTCACTTGAAACTCTTTGACAAGTACTTGCTTCCAAGATAAAAACGACCAAACCGGCTTCTGATTCAGTGCCCCATCCCATTTCTGCATCAACATACTTTTTTCAGTGTTTTTATGCGTTTCAACGTGAAACGCTCTTAGTCTACTCGTCGGGCCATTCATGCCCGTCCTGTTGCCCAGTAAGCTTCCACACAATCGTAGACCTCGATTCTTCCGCGAACACTGATGAGTGGGGTTATTTATTTGTTTTTATACAGCCGGATTTCTTGATGGGCAGGGGAGTTAGGTTTCCCGCCCTGCTAGCTGCGCTGTAGTTACTCGTTGCCGCCTACACAACGCTGTCTCCCGGCGGGTCCCGCTCTTCTTTCAGTGCAGCAGCGAGTGCGGTAAAGGGCTGCGCAAGCGTGAGGTGAGCTGCGGGCCGGGCCTCAACGCGACTGCCTGCAGGGCATCCGAACGACCCATCACCGAACAGGTGTGCGAGATGGCACCCTGCTCGAGCACCTGGTTCTTCTCCGCTTGGTCCGAGGTACGTCGCTGCCCCTACTTTGTACAAAGCTTTCTCGGAACATCTTCTTTCATGTGATTTCTAGCAGGGTGCCGACAGCAGTGAGGGGATCTAACTCGCCGCATGAAGGTTGTGCTTCGAAGGCTTTTTAATGTCTTCCCTTGTTTCGCAGTGTTCTGTCAAGTGCGTACCTGGCGTCCAGAGGAGGCAAGTTTTCTGCGTTCCGGCCAAAAGCGAGTGCGACGCTCTGGACAGACCATCGTCTCAGCAACCCTGCCTCGAGCTGTGCACGGGCTTTTGGTTCGTCGGGCCCTGGTCAAAGGTGCAGAGCCACGGCTTTATATTAGGGCAATTATTAGGATATAACTAATTTACGTTTAACACAATTCCCTTATAGAAAGCATAAATGTCAGTTCCATGAACGTTCATAGCAGCACCAGGAAGGAATTACACGGCGTAGGGGGCAACTCAAGGCTTGAAAATTAGCCGGATTTCTAAGCTCCGGATTTCTAAGCGGGGGTGGCACCACGTGGTGGTGCCACCCCCGCTTTGCAATCTTGTGCTCGGGAGCCGCCCACATAACGCATGAATATTTTTAAAGGAACATTTGCGTCCCGGCGGGCACTTCATGCTTATGTATGTATGTATTTATTGCACAAAAACAAGAAAGGAAGGTCCACCAACAGGCGTAAATTGTCTCGCCTAGGGGCGGACACCGGAACGCCTGCTGGTGTAGGGGAGGTGGGATAGGGAGGAAAGAGTTCATAGGAATAGGGGGATAGGGTAGAGGGCTAATATAAATATATAAAACATGGGCAAGAATAACCTATATACAACGTTAGGTGAAAGAAAAAAAAACACCAAACACTAGACAAATAAATAAATATCAAAATACAGGACACGAAGGAGTAGGACACCTGCATACTTACACACACACACACACACCCACACACACACACACACACAGGAATTCTACCCTAACAGCTACACTCCACTGCGACCCGGGCAGTTACGTAGAGTTGTAGCTTAGTGCATTGTGGAGCCCCGAGGCCCCCAGGTATGCTCCCAGGGCCTCGAGCACTTTGTCCCGCTCCCTGGCATTTCCTGGGGGCCAAAGCAGTTCCTCGAGCGGCCGCACCCCTCGGAGCACGGCCAGAAGCTCCGCCCGCCCTGCCGCAAACTTGGGGCACTCGTACAGTACATGCGGCAGGGACTCATGCTTAATATAAACGTATAAAAACCGTGGAGACCAAAATTGCCCCAAGTACGTGATAACAACGTGCACGGTCGACAAACTGGCACGCCCGTGCTGCGGTGTTAACGCCGTAACTTGGTGTCGGGGAGTACAAAGTTAAATGAGTTATCTTTTGATTTGATTGATTGTGGGGTTCAACGCCCCGACGCATCACAGGCTATGAGGCGCGCTGTAGCGGAGGGCTCCGAATTAATTTTCACCACCTGGGGATCTTCAACGCGCGCCGAAATCTCGAAAACACGGGCGTTTTTTGCTTTTCGCCTCCGCCAGAAAAGCGGCCGCCGCGCCCGAGAATCGAACCCGCGTCCAGCTATCTTTTTTTCTTCTATGCCCTGTTTAGAACAAAAAGGAACATTACAGCTTATGAAAAAAGCTCAACTTTGTGCATCATGTCATCAAGAACCTGAAGACTATTCGCCCCGAGCGCGAACACAGTCGGCCCCTGGCGGCGGCGGGACGAACCGCTCCTAGTGTGGATGGCGCTCTCGCGTCGTCTGCTTTTTCACGTTGCGTGCGGCGCAAGACGCGTGCTGCACACGACAAAACAACCAATATGTGTGCTCGTTTGGCAGTAAGCAATGACATAGTTACCTCTGCTTGCGCATTTCCTCTAGAAACGCAATGATCAGCGGCCGTTGCGGGTTAATGCGCTGGTTTAATTCCACTACACATCTTCGCCGTGGTCACCGCTTGAGTGTGAAACGTGTTGTAAACATTGCTTCCACACATTGCACTTTTCTTATTGTTGAGTGCAGTCGTCTGCCGTATCGCGAACGTCGAAGGGTGCTTTTTGAAGGTGGCGTGGTGATTATTTAAAGGATAAAAGTTTAGTACGCGAAACGGGTAAGAAGCGACAAGACCTGTGCATACGCGTGCAAATTCCACACCCTTGTAAAATTGCGCTGTGTCCTTATAGAAAGAAGAAACAAACAAAACATTTACACTGCACACGACCTGTGCGCTATCGCCCATACATTACCGGACACGTATTTTACACCCGCAAGCGCCTGTGTGATCGTGTCCTTCCCGTACCTTTTCTAAAATAAATGCAATTTTTGGACAGTCGTTGTTTACACTGAGGAGGAGGAATAAACATTTATTCAACTGTATCGAGTTGCTAATTTTACGTATTATTTAAAATACGTTTCTATTTAGGGGATATTTAAAATTAAGCAGTTGTGAGTTTGCGTCTGTCATGTGGCATTTCGTGTGTCATTTTCATATATATCATTTTCAAATCCGACATGAATCACCTTGTCCAGAAACGTGTCTCACTCAGCATAACCAAATGCCTAATATGGTCACGTCTTAACCTCTTGAGGTGGACCTAAGTTTAAAGAACCTAAGTTTAAAGAAAGAGGAGAAAACGCGTAATATAATGCACGTTCTTACCCACATGTGTGGGTGTGTGCATGACTCGTTGTTTTTTTTTTCCCCACAATGCTTGCTTTCAATACAATTTTGAAAAAGGCGAGCCACAATTCCTGGACAATCCCGGACAAAAGGGGGGTTAATCAGTTTTGAAAATACGTACTGATTTTTCACCGCTACAGAACACGACGCCTAGTGTAGTTTAGATTGTAAGTAATACTGATAACCATATTTTGGCTTTTCGCGTTACATGCGTTCTCTTCTCGCTGCTTTTGCAACGTTGGCAGGACCCCCCTCCCCCCCTTCCCGAAAGAAAACTAAATGCACTGAATTTCATTTTTTAACCAATCCTCGAGAATTAAATGCCAAGACAAAGGAGATATTCAGTTTACAAAACAAAGTAGTCACCGGGAACCCGTTGCGCTGATTCGCAACGAGAAATAAAAAGGAAATGTTTTACTACATCTGCAACAGCGCAACTTCATTTATTGCCATCTTTAGGGTTCGGAAGCGACCTTATACGCAAAAATGCAAACACATCTCGCTGTTCCAGGCACCTGTTAGATTTTAAAAGGAACGCAAATGGTCAACAGAGCAGTCGTAACAGAAAATTTGTGCTCACTGTGAGGTCCGGTTTGCACACTGTAAACCTGTTTGTCACTTTGCGAAAACCTAGCTAAACATGAGATGTTGATTGTACTGCGTGCGTTGACAATTCAATTCGCAAGTTCACTTGCGACGAAAGCCGTAAATAAGTGATCCGAAACCGTTATTTATCAAACCTTCCTTCAGTGTCGTTAAAATTTCATTTAAAAGACCCGTTAGAACAGTTACATTTATATCTCGGCGCTTATCAAAATTCAGTAATTTTATGTTGCCTTTTGAACACACAAAAAATATCGACAGCTCTTAGAAACAATTTCGGGGCAGTTAAGTAGTGTTACCATTTCAGGGCATCCCACAAATGCAAGAATGCGTCATGCTACCAGTGAAAGCGATTGAGATTGCCGTTGTAAACTGAATTTCAGAGATCGAGGCTTCCTGATTTGTTTCTATTTATGATTTTATTGAAGACCTAAAGCCATAGTCTGGAAAAATCGAGCTTGCTATGAGCCACAGCGTACAAGTTCGTTGTCACAATTACGGCCATTCTGAGATTCCCGATGAGTCGTCGCTTTTTTTGGCGTAGGAATGAAAACTTACTTCCGCTTCCATGCTATACATTGAACGTTGAGGAACCGAACTAGAGTATACCACTCTTGTTTGCACCTTTAGTGCGCACATACGGCGGGAAAAAGGCATGAAGCGCGCCCACAGTGTGCATTCTTACGGGCCGCTCAGCGGAGCATCCACACTAGCAGCGCGACGCTGGCGCCACCTACATGTCGAGCTCGCGGCGAATATCAGTACGCAGGTGGGCTTTATGTGTTGACTGGGATAGTTTGAGCGTAACCTCGTTATCAGAGTGTCCAAAGGGAAGCACAAGGGTAAAGTTAGAACTTCGCTCGGTGACAAAAGGATAGGAGGCCCTCCTGCCCATTAGCCGCACGTCACCGGTGTCTTGAGGGTAAGCGGGAGACACATGTCTGTCCAAGCCGGAGGTGCGGGACATCGGGGAGGTGCGGCGGGTCATCCGGCAGCCAAAGCCGTTCTCGGGGCGAAGACGTGTGTGGGGGACGAGTCCCTTTCCGCTCATGTGTTCAGCCTGTCCCAGCAAGCGGAAGAGCCAGAGCATGTTTGCGGTGGTCGAGGGCAAACGCTAAGGGTACGATATATCCGATGCCCAACCACTTCTAACACGTTGCAAAATATATGTTGCTCGTGTTACTAGAGAGCATTTCCGGTTTTGAAGGAGGCATAATTTTATGCATCCTATAGGGGTCGGAGTACAACACATCCGTGTTCGAGCTTCGAAATACTTCGAAAACATTCGTTATTTTTAAGTAGGGGAATTTCATTCGAAACCGAATCTTATATTGTGCTATTCGCTCTGACATTAAATATTCCGAATATTCGCACACCTTAGTTGAGAAGACGTCCCCTGCCCGCGGCTGCGTGCAGGTAATCATGACGTCGCGGTTTGACAACACGTTCTCTCGTGGTTCGCAGTGCCTTCCCGGCTGCGGCAACGGAACCCGTGAGCGACAGGTGCTGTGCGTTGGCCAGCAAGGCGGCCGCTGGACTCAGGTTCTCCCGGAGGGCCACTGCGCCGCCGCCGAGCGGCCTCTCTCCACCGAGCCCTGCTCTACGCCCTGCGCGCCAGAGTGGCACACGTCCGCATGGAGCACCGTACGTGTCCACACACACACACCATTGGGGCGTACTACCGACCTTCCTTCTTGTGTACATGCCGTATTATAGCGCACATCCCACCGAACAACAGGTGGCGAGAAGTAAGCCAGTGGGTCCGCAAGAGAACGTGAACCGCAGAGATCGATGCGCGTGGTTCACTCTCATTGTAAAAAAAAAAGATCCTACAGAGCGAAATTAAACACGGACACAGAAAGACGACGGGACGAGCGCTGACTTCCAACTAAATTTATTACGATGAACCTTGCACCTTTTATACACATTCTTCATGCTAACATAACTACAAAAAAATTCTAATCTCTAGTATTACACAACCATAGTATTATTTTTTGTAGTTATGTTAACATGAAGAATGTGCATAAAAGCTGCAAGGTTCGTCGTAATGAATTTAGTTCGAAGTCAGCGCTCGTCCCGTCGTCTTTCTGTGTCCGTGTTTTATTTCGCGCTGCAGCATCTTTTACAATGAACGACCAACTCGCCCAACAGTACACTTTGTTAAGGTTCACTCTCAATTCGCTTTCCCTTGTCCTCTTGTCGATTGCAGTGCTCGAGCTCGTGCGGTGGTCGGGGCAGCCAGACGCGCCAGTCGCTGTGCCTGGACGTCGGAGGGAACACGGCGAGCACCGACGCGTGCGTCGAGTCGTCGCGCCCTTCGGCTCGGCGCGCGTGCGGCCTGTCGGCGTGCCCCGCCGAGACGGCCGAAGACCGGGGCTGCAGGGACACGCGGACTCGCTGTGCGCTGGTGGTACAGGCCCGCCTGTGTAGTTACCCGTACTTCCGACAAGGCTGCTGCGCATCGTGCCGACGCGCGGGTAGCCACGCCACCTCCGACGAGGACAAGGCCTGACCGTGCCTGTGGACTCGAACTAAAGCTGCGTGAAGGGCGGCCCTTCTGCCAAACGGGCGTCTCCGCTTGCAACGCAGCCTCAAGACTGCTGCCAGGGCTGACGAAGGGGCCGCGTTTCTTGGCGCTCTCGCTTACATGCCTCTATCGCGAAGCCGAGCATTGACGCCTAATAGAAAGATGTAGGAGATCCCAGGGTACGTGCTCGCATAGAACACCCCGATCATCTTTGGCTGTTGTATCTGCTTAGATAGACCAGACTAAAGCATGTGAGTAAACCGCTACTCCCACGAGACAACCAAGTCTAGAAATAAGCATTGGGAGCTTGTGTCGAGCATTACGTCGCCCTAGACGGACCTGGCTAAGGTGGCGACCAACGAGTGGAAACAACAGAAAAGTACTCATGAGTGTGCGCGTTTGTGCATGAACCCCTTACAAGTTCCCGTGACACGCATAAAATGAGATTCAATTCGCACATTGGTTGCCCAATATGTCGCTGACCTTTTATTGTAAGTGTGAAGGGATATAGCGATTTGGCACTGCGAACATCACTCACCTCTTCTAATTCATTCTTCAATAATCCAATCTTCACGCAGCTGGACTGCCATTAATGTAACCCACGAGCAGTGCCTTCTCCCGGGATTCCCGACGCAGCCTTCTTGCTTGAAGCATAAATCATCTTTTAAAAGAAAGAGTGTTCAGCAGGGCTACCGATACCGCTCAATCAGGGAACGAGCTCCGTTTGTAATTCCCTCTTCAAAGTATATAGCAGCAACGGCATTCTTACAGTAAGACTGCAAACACCTCGAAACACAGGATTTCATTGTTCTTCCCACTTGCTACTTTTATCTCATTCTGTCACTGTCTTTATCCAGCTTGACTTTGCAAAAACCAGGGCTGCTGCACAGCCTCGCTGTGGTGGGAAGCTGACTGAGTTTTTTCAGCCGTCTGGCATTTAGTTGACTACACTGGACAGGAGCATTATGGTGTGCTGAGATTAGAGCCACCCAGGCCAGCTACATTGTCTTACTTTGATAAGGCATGTAGAAAGCTGCTCCGCAACTCCTCTCCAAGCTAAGTTGCAGCTCCGCATATGCTATTTTAGCTTTGCACCCGCAAGCCACAATTCTAGCTACACTGCGATTCTAGCTAATATGACCTGCAAGGCATTTTAGCATTCGAACAAAGTTTTCTTTATTTATGTGCCACGAAGAAATTTATTAACTGGGCATGAGCTGCTTATTCCTCCATCTGTAGAAATGCAAGAGGAGAATCATGGTCTGAAGCTTCGTTTTATGCACTGTGCAAAAACAAATGATTCCTTGAACATTACCTGGTGCTTCTCCACATCCGAATAGATGTGTTGACAGCATTGCAGTTGCTCTTGTTCACTTCCAAAAAACCTGGTGAACATGCTCCGACTACATAAGACACTCGTACATTGTAACGGTCGTTTATGTTCCTACCGACCGCAACAGATTCCAAACAAAATTCAGATAGAAATGTTGCAATAACACAAGCGTGGTCGGTCTTTACTTTTATGTGAAACCCGGCGGACACTGACAAATGTGCTAATGTAACCTAATTACTCATAAATTCAACAAGCTTACAAACACAATTTCCAAATATACTTATCGCCTTCACTCTTATTTTTTTTTTACGTGCAGGGAATACGAACACATATTAAAAAATTAGGTTGTCCCTCCCATATTCTGTCACTGAATTACCGTACTGTTTTTGCCAGTGGAAAAAATAACAAAACATTGGACCTCGGGCTGTGATATGGAAACCTAAACTTTGCCACCCATGTGCCGCCCATGCAGCTTTTTCAAATGTTTGTTGCTTGGCTTCTGTAGTTTGTCAGCAAATTCAATTTGAACACCACAGCTTGGGCATCTGTAGTTGACTGTCAGAGTTACCGAGTCTCGGGAAAATGCAGAGTGCAGTGCATTTTCTGCAGGGAGTTCTTAGTATAAATCATAACATACACAATACGACTCTGTGGTATCGTGCACGTGATCCAAGCACAACTGATACCCGATTCTTAGATTACAGATGCTACTGCCAAAAATATCGCTTATAGCACTCGGAACATGCGATACAGTCAAGGCTGCGCTTTAGAGACATCTGTGTTCACTAATCATCTTTAAAAATAATTTGAAACATACTACTGCAGTGGGGAGCTATATAAATGTACATCTGCTGACTTATGGGCCTTATAGTAACTTGCACTGCCTCGACCAACCTTACGCCACTCACCTTCAAATACCCACTGCCTGCAAACTGGTATTTCAAAGTAACTTGCCTCATCTCTGGTGTACTTTAAAAGTGTTCATTTTTCAAAATATACTAAAGGTGACTTAATTAATGGTATGTGTGCCTCAAGTAGACTCGCTGGTAGTTTTAAGAGTCTGGAAGCGTCTGTCAGAGCATCTCATTGGCTCGCATTCGCTTCTTTGTCTAATTGTGTCTTCGTGTATACGTGTGAATGGTGAAGAAAAAGCCCTAGCAAAACGCTCCGTATGTGCGAAATTCAAAAGGAGTATTGTGCACCCAGGCAGAACTAATGCCGATAATCTTTCCACAAACAAAAGAATAAGATGATTTATCAGAATTGAAACGTTTGCCACAGTTTTCGCGCTTCTGTGTTAATTAAAGCGTGGAATACGGCAACATATGTTTTCCGTATGTTTTCCGCATACCCCGTACGAAAAATCATACGGATCATGATTTGGTGCTTCTGGCAATCGTAGAGAGATAAAACTGGTGTCAACAGTTTGTAACGCAATACCGTACATCTATTGTCGCGTGTTCCGGACCCCTGTCCCTGTTTTTATTTCGGCGGTGTGTCGGCAAAGGTAACAATTTCGTATTCCCATTATTTCGCATATACAGACCGTTTCAGGAAGATCAGAGAATGTGAACACACTTGTCCAAAATGAAAATTACATCCGCAATGAAAGAGAACAAGAAGCTCCTGCTGGCTAGCCATTAGCCATACCATAATTGGATTCGACAGAGCTTGTCGGAAGTGTGTCCTGTTCACGGTCCTGTTGAATGTGCAAAGCCGGCACATCACGTGGATTGAAGCAACAAGGCACAAAGTTAGAGGACCAAGTCTGCACTTTGTCTTGTGTCTTTCTGTCCTGTTACTTTTTTTGCCAGTTTATTGCATGCTCATAGCAAGCTGAACAAGGAATATTAGACATGTCGAAGAGGTTTGGCAGCCTTGCCAAGGCCGCACTTGACAAAATGGAGTCTCTACTCATGAACGAACGAAATTTTTTCGCATGTTTGCAGCATGAGCTCAGTGCATGTGCTGCTGATACAAGGCTGTTGTGGAAATGCAAATTTGCAGTTTTCTTCTGTGCTTGTTCAATATGGGTGGAGTGTATTTTCAGCATGAGCATTAGAGCTTTTTGTACATTTACAACCGGTGCCACACCAAAGTGCCAAATTTTATCACTTAGGTTTTAACATAGCTGCCATAGGACTGTAACCTTGGTGGGCACATCTCTGTTTTGTGTTTCTTTTGTATGGGTAACCCCGGTTTGCTGCCTTGCTTGTGAACCTCGCGGGTCAGCAGTGAAGTTTGACACTTGTGGCGGCGAACCAAAGCTGTTGTATGACATTAAAGAAAGGTTAGTAGTTACGTTTCTGTGGATTTCATATTTGCTATTCTTACATTACATTCTAAAACACACCAGTAAAAAAAAAAAAATTGGCGTAGCTTGCACTAGTGGTGCTGGCTGGAGAAACAGCAGAGATGGCAGCCCCTCTCCCTTCGTCGGAGACCCGGCTGTTGCACCTTAGATATATTTCCGAGCTTGCCGTTGAAAGTTCTCCATGACTGGCAGGCCTGGATCACTTTGTCCGCAGGCTTTCACATCTCTCCCCAATTGTACTGCATTAGCGCGCGCTAGAACCTGCGGCAACCGGCTTTGCGAACTTGGCGTCTGTGCTTCCCATTTAAGGCACTAACACACAGAAACTGGCGAGTTGAAGAGCATGTGAGATCACCCCACAAACGCTGGGAAGAGTGTTCTCGAAGTTCTAGCTGGTCGACGCCAAGAGCATCTCACGCGAGGCACACGCTCGTGCGCTGGATTTTTCTTTTCTTTTTTTTCTTTTTTTTTTTTGCGAACACCATAGGACAAACCCTAAGCTCTGCTGTTAAAAGGCAAATGCATTTCTTCTCTGAAATTCATTTTTCAGAACACTTAGATAAATGAATCTTTACACATGACAAAATATTTGTCTCTACTTTAATTCCTGCGCTGCTGTGTAACTGTTATGTATCGCTTGCAATGAAGCATGTTTGCCAGTGTTCAAAGCAAACAAAACTAAAACAAAAATGCCAACTAATGGCACCCATTGAAGTTGAATGTGGAAAATTTTTATGCAACACGTATGACCGGCATCTGAGAGATCCTGTGCTCCTAAATTCCTCAATTGGTTAATGACTTCTCCAGGAGGGATATCTACAGGCTATACCTGATGCATCAGCATCACTAGCCATCCATGTAACATCATGCATGACAAAAACCACGAAAGGCGGTATCAAAAAGCAAGCATTTGGTATAAAAATTTTTATACCAATGCCGACTCCCGCAAACACAGTAAACGGTAACGTAGACACGGTAACGCTATGCTAAAACTCTCTATTGACTAGCCAGAATAACCGATAATTAGTAATCATAATCACTATTATGAACTACAGATGATCGGAACTGTGGCGATGGATACGTCGGCCTTGGCTCCGGTAGCGGAGCGGCCGGTTGAGTGCAAAAACCAAGACCGACTGCTCTCACCGCGTCAATTGTAAAGAGGGCGTGAAGTTAGCTGTTACAAAACGCTTGCACAACCACGCAAAAAAAAAGCATGTCTGGGGGGAATCGAACCCGGTACAAGAGTGCCATTATCCAAGGCGCACCCTCTACACCAAATTTGACGACTGAGCATGGTGTCTAATCAGCCGGTTTCGTCTGGACGGAACTGTACAAATTTCACGCTGGCTCCGTCTGGACGGAACGCTAAGCTCTCAGTTGTATTCCGTCTGGACGGAAGGATAACCCGCAGCGCTCCGTTCCGTCTGGACGGAACGCTAGCCACAGCCTTCTTAAAATGACACCAGAAGCTATTGTGGCACGGGAAGCAGCAGGCGATGGAGTCAATTTTTTTTTTCTGCAGTGGATGTAGAATTCGCTATTGCAAAAATCGAGCATCCATAAATTTTTTGCAAAGGAACACTGCAAATATCACCTATGTATTGATTTCTCGCCTCATACTGGCACAACGTATTGTTCTTGTTCAAAAATGTTTAACAAAGTACGAACATTAACAAAGGACTTAGAAGTTTCGATTTGGCTGTGGGTATATAAACGTATTGTGCAGTTTGTTTCACTTTGGCCAGGTGGCTGAATCGAATCAGACAGACTGGCAGACAGACAGACAGACAAAAATTTCTGCATTTAAGTAGCACAAGAAAGACTATCGTCTTTAAAATACAGCACGCACATGTAAAAAGACTTTTGCATTTTATTTCAACAAGACTGATAGGCTTCGCTGTCACAGCGCCAAGCAAAAATATACAGCTAGGTCAACAACAGACACGTACAACAGTTTGTACTGCGCACACACATGGTAAATAGTCTTCCGTCTCGAGTTTTTAACTATTGACCTACTGTATTGCTTGAACGAAACCTCTGTTGTCAGATGGAATGCACAGTTGTGCACTCAAAAACATGCAAACAGCTGTTGTTGAATCGAGAGCAAACTCTTTACAAGAGGGTGAACAAAAAGCTCCAACAGGCCATATTTACGACATAAGGAAAGGAACTTGGGCATCCATGGCTTCCTTGCTATCATTTGCGACTCATTTTTCAACACAGTAAAGTCCACCTCGTCACCTCCAACACTTCTCGGCTTGCAACTTACCACACACCTAGGGCAATCAAGATTTTAGCATTGACAGTTTGCATTTCATAACAATGTGATATACAAGCCGTGCATGATGTGGTGAAGACCAGCAGCGCACTCACACTGGAATTCACTCCATCCCAACTCAATCCTGCTCCTACCAGGGGGTCGCGATAACACTTCTGGTCTCTCTTGAGGACAAATATTCCTTAGGCCCTCTCAGGAGCACTGGTACCACCTGGATTGATGTGCAGCGGGAATGCGAGTACGGTGTATACGCTGGGGCATGTATTACGTATATATACATATACATATATCTGTGTGTGTTTGCGTGTGTATTAGTGCACCCCTATCCTGACATCGTTTCCTCACCTGTTTTTTTCAAATGAGGAATCAGGCCTGCAAATTGTTTGGACAATCCACACGTAGCAATACAAAAAAATACCACAGCTGAATTTATCGATGCAACATGACTCACGCTCAGCATTCAGTGATGATGTTCCATGGAAAGGATTTCCCCATATTTCAGGGAACTGTCAATTGAGCAGGAAAGGGAATCGGGAATTCACGTTAGTTTGGATGAAACTTTTACAAGTTGAGAGAAAATTTCAATAAAGGATGCATTTCCTTAACAGATGTATATCCTTGTACTGCTTTAAACAATTTTCAGCTTGTGTAATCTGGACCAGCCACTGCAATTTTTCGAGTTCGAAACTAGCCACGAATCTACCGATTCTTAAAGTGGTGGACAAAGATCTAACACACCAGACAACATATGGGTACGAGCTAGTTGGTACTCCATTATAACATACTCCATCACAGCGCCGGTCCTTGTCTCCTACATCCCTTGTGCTCTTTGCTGTGCTTCACAGTGCCATAACACGCCAGATTTTCATTCATGCCATCTTAAACTCTCTGGTGATAACACACGCAGTTAGAACATGTATTACAATCGCAGATAATTTATCGTACTTTGTCAACTTGTTTCGCTCCAACGCATAACTATAGATTCACATGCTGCCATGAGCCAGAGTCCCACACAAAAATAAAATAGCTATCAATAAATAACAGGAAATATGTCAGAAATTTTCCTGCTCCTAAAGGGGAAAAACAGGTAGTCATGTGCCTAAAAACGGAAATTTTACAGTTGTGTGGAACGTCACTGTGCTCATGAAAACGCGAAAAAGTGGGCACCAAATTTCTTGCAGACTATTAAACTTCTCATACAAAACCACATACTGGCCAAAGGAAGGATGCATCAACAAAAAGAGATGGCACATTTCTCCATAAGCAGTGCATGCACTGCAACCGTTGTGAGGAAACTCCTCGCTCCACCAAAGTCACCATTCAATGCAAGGTCCGAGTGTCACACTAAATCAGCTAGCCATGTAATAAAATGACTACATTCAAAGCACAAGGCCTTATATGCCTAAAGTGTACAGCTCATAAATAAAATCAAAGGCTACATGTAAACCTTCTGCAACACTGCTGAACGAGAGCAGGAGCAAAACAGCTGTCGCATGCTGCACGCAACTAAACTGGCAGCATGCACAACATATCGCTGGCCATTCACACATTCAGGCCTCGGGCGCTCTAGGGAATCACAGATCTTGGACTGCAATGAGCTGCACACAAGTGTTGTCGATGCTGCGGCAATCACGTGAGACAAAGCACCAAGGCGCAACTCGACACTCAGAATGAGCCAAATGGACGGCGAAACACGACAAGCCACACTAACCAGCAGAAACTCTGCACGGTTCCCAAATCAGGAGAGAGATGCGTCATGGGTGCGAACAACAATACAAGAACACGGCTCCCTCACTTCTGCTTTTTGAGGTGGCCAATGTATCCCCCCATAATTGGAGCCATTCGGGCTGGACAGAGCTGGCGTTAAGGACACCCTATTACTGCTTAAAATACAACGGCATGCAGGTTCCCTCTTAGTGTATTTAGAGGAGCTACTCATGTCCCACAAACTTGCACTGGGTACCACAACAGGATACCAGTGAACCCTCAATGGTTCAATTTGCTTTTGCCCCCCCCCCCCCCCCCCCGTAACGAAACTGCCCCCCCCCCCCCCGTAACGAAACTGCCATGCTTTCCACTCGTATAAAAAAGTGAAATTATGGGAATGCCATTTGCAAACTGCATCTGAATTTATGTAAATTTAGGTATTGCAAGTTGGCACCTCATGATGCACGGCAACCGATCATGATCACATGACAAGCAAATTTTACCGTGCCGCACTTAAAAATATCAATGCAGGCTCATGTTGGAACAAAGGGAAAGGTTAACCTAATCAGCTACTTTGAATGATGTACGACATGGTGCAATCGCAATACAGTCCCATTACATAAACTTAATAAAAATGGCATGTAGGAGCACTAAGAAGTCATTAAGCGTGGACAAACGAAACATACATAGCACAAAGGTCACAAGTCCACGATGTTAGCATGCATAAATATAAAATCCCTGTGAATGAGCATTGGTTGTGTTCACGAAAGACTGACACTAAAAAATGTTTTAAAAAAAGTTCAGTGCCACTTCCATCTTATAGCAATATTAGGCATAAGGACTTCACATGCACCAATGTTGAAAAGCGGCTTTCGTGAGCTTTAGATTTAATATTGCCGCCACTTTGCAAGTTATATCACCAGAGTTCGGTCCTACCTCCCCTGACTTGCTTCCTAATTTCCAGCAAGCCTCGTGCCTTGTTTTGCAAGAGAAGTTTAAAATCAGTGTTAAATGTAGATAAGATAAGTGAGGACAATGTGATAACATTATAGTGTCAAGACATTTCATCATCAGCCCAAAACAACCAGAGACAGTTCCTTCCTCACCCCGATCTGTCCTAGGTCAACTGCAAATACATTATCCCTTCGGTGATACAGTTTTCAGGAGAAGCGTGGGCAATTATTTTTACTCTGGACCGCCAAGTGCAGCATCAAAACTTTGGCCTGCAAAATAGCATCACCCCATATGAATGATAGAGGAGCACGCGTCCTTTGTCAATAGGCTTGTTGTACATCTTGCCACAACAAGCAGAAAGAAGCTTTTTATGGAGCTTCCAGTACGAGTTCTTTACTGCAAAATAAGACAATAAGACCGCACTGACATTCCCACCTTCAAGGTATTCTTCAGAACACACTTGTTTTGCACTGAAGCTGCTTAACACCTTTCGGTCATGGAACACAGCCCTGCCAGCCGAATTAGTTATTAGAGCCATGAGCGAACCCTTCCTTTATTTTCTTGCCGCACATTGCATCATCCAGACTGCTGTACTAAGCAGAGCAACCCCTTCTTTTCACGCCTCACGAGCAAAAAGCCTGGTCCTAAAAAAGGGCTGCACCCTACTTCTGAAGAAACAGTGCTGCCTTCACGCAGGCACAAGTTAAATTTCCACCAGCAACTTTCAACTAACAGTGTCTACAAGCTACACTCCGTTTGCGTACGACTAAAATTCTGCCTGCAGACTTTGCCACAGACAGCCTGGATAGAAAGAGAACAAAGTCTCTAGGTATGCCTTTAGGTAGAAACCCCGCGTGCGCCTTACCAGGTCATCCAGAAAGAGGGGACAAGAAAACTTCTGGAGACCCTGTATGTGCAAGCCAAACAGCTTGCGCAACACAAATAACAACACCACGCATGTCAACAGCTCATGGTTAGCAACAACTAAAAGACGCCCTGCGACATGCCCGAGCTGATACCTTTTCCTTCCTGTCAATAACAACACCACCAGCACAAGCTGCACCACTAACAATGTCACAAGTGACGTCGACCAAACCGCAGCGCCACAAACAGTGTCCAGCAAACCCCTTTGTTCTGCATATTTGGCCCTTCGCTGTGCCACTTGGGCCGCCCGCCAAAGTGGTGCACGGCTCCGCTCTGACTAACTCCAGGAGCCGCCGAGACGCACGATCACAGTCCCCCTTCCGATCCGGGCCGGCTGGCAGCCGGTCACGGCGCGGCCCCCGTCCAGCCGAGGACACTGCGCAGCCAGCGGACGTGTCGCGCCACCAGCACGTCCTGCCACTCCCCGGCGCCCGCGGCCCGCTGGAGGAAGGCCTCCTCGGCGACGGCCCAGTTGGCCGAGCCGCGGGCCTTCTTCGGCTGCGTCTCCCCGTTGGCCGGCGCGGGGTGCAGGTGCCAGAGGCAGAAGCGCCGGTGCTGCCAGATGGCCTCGTGGCCCGGGAAGGCCAGGCACAGCTCCTCGCACAGGGCCACCTCCTTGACGAGCAGCGGCACACTCCCCACGCGCCGCAGCAGGTACTGCCGGTAGTGGAAGCCGCTGCAGTCCGACACGTGGCTCCGCACCCACTCTCGCGTCAGCTGGATCTCAGACTCCAGCATCTGCACGGGGGACCCGGAGGGAGAGGGCATGTTCGATGGCACTCCTTCGACTCATTACAGATAGTCAACAAGTGGTTCGAGGATTCTCAACGCCATAGAAATATAAGTGAAAAACAAATGCTGGATTGCTTCCTGGGGGAGTCCGCGGCGTCCTTCCTGGGGGAGTCCCCGCCGTTTCACGGTGGAGTAGCACAAACCTTCTCATTGTATTTTCATGTGAACAAACAACGCATGCTGGAGATGTGCACCTTCTTGCACGCAGCCATAACAAAAGCCAATTTTTGGAGAAGGGAATGTATGCCCTACAGCTTGAAGAAAATGTCCACACAAACTCTGTGAGCCTCCCAAACATCCCCAAACCTCTTCATAGGACATTTGTGACGGTAAAAAAATTAAAATGTTGGGCACAGAAAAAACATTCATCTGATACCGGTCAACAACGATGAAAGAAATAGAAGACAGCCGTTTTATATCCTGCTGTGCGATGCGCGTGTAGGGGCCCGCTGCTTGGCGCGTAGCATTACAGACTGTTTAGTCTTTATAGGAGCACCTCAAAAATACTTTAAGGAAGACTGCGCATTTTGAATACTTATTGAGGAGCTCAAAGCACTGAACCTCGCAAATAAGCAAGAAAGGATGAGTTACAAGCGATCTTCTCACCAATGCTCTTAAGAAAGTTGTTCCCTTCCTTCTCCTCATGTGCTGCGAACTTGTGCGGGATACAGCTTGAGATTATTCAAAGATGTTAGAAGCTGGCAAAATAACTGAATTACTGGAAATACGCTTTTTAATGCACTAAAGCATTGAAACGGGTGGTTTCTAGCACATGCACTGCTGCCCCTCACAAGCGGAGTGCAGCAGACGGCAGCGGTGCGAGTCCCAAAGCTGACGTTAGGAGCCGGGGGGCGCCACTCAAACATCTCACCGCGAATAGTTACACGCAAGTTCAGATTGTGAATTGTCTTGTGCACGTAACGCACAACCTCTGGCTTGACATCACTTTGCACACATTTTGCTATTGGCCAGAGTATTGTATTTTCTGGCTCCTGGACAAAGGTTGCTACCATTGCAGCTACAACAGAACCAAGTGGCTAGAGCATCGTCAGCACCAAACCTAATTAGTAGTGACTGCAAAATGCAGAGCCAGGGAAATGAACATCTGTTCACGGGGCTACTCCTGTCATTCGCCTAACTTATGGCTGCCACAGACTTGTGGGCAAACACAGGTTCTTCCCCTCTCGGCATGCTACTGGTATAATTTGCACAACAGGCGGTCTTCCCAGTTGTAATCCTCAGACGGCAGGCAGACGGGTTTCCAAGGCTGGCACAGCTACAATTGTTGGATTCCAATGACACATACAGAACACTTTCAGGGCAGCATTTTTGAACCCCTTGGAGCAAAAGTGTCCCAATGGCAGATCGGAAGCAACAATGCTCTTTCAAGGGCAGGTCAAGAGCAATGACTCAGCCCCGGTTGCTCAAAGGAGCAAGAAAAGTTGCGCTCCAAAATAGGTGGATTTGACCACAACTCGAAGGACGTTTTTTCCTTCCATGTGATGTCATCGTTAGCTTCCAGTCTACTCATCTTTCTGACCCGCCATGGTATCCACTGTTGACGAGTGCATGCAGCATTCACAAAGAGAGAAAAGATGCTGCACACTGCGCTGTTCTCAAGCTCTTGCTACTTGGGTAGCAAGTCCACCTCAGGCAGTGACAAGTCCAGGGGCAGTATTCTCGTGTTTTTCCGTTTCGCATTAGTTTTGTTGCAAAATACCTTCAGTTGAAGGCAGGCTTTGGGTTGACTTTTGCGCAACTGTTCCTGTAAACACATTTGAAATGACTACACCTGTTTTAAACTATCTTTTATGTGTTTATTGTTCCGCCAGCGAACCAACAACAAGGCGACGAAAAATCGTCTGCTCCGAGAAGCCGCAGCTCATAGTTCCGCCGTGCTTGCATGGCGTCACATCCGGGTGTTCGCTTTTGGCCAATCAGGGCTTGCTCAAAATGGACACTTTTGAAAACAACACAGAACGGACAAAACCCGAGAATACCGCCCCAGCTGCGATGACGACTAAATGAACGTGGCAAATTATCGCGCCTTCAACTCTTGCTGCCCGCCAACCTGCAAAGAGGCTGAACAAACCTTCGACAAGGGCGGTGTAGGGCTTCACTGAGAGCGGAAAAGGAGATAGAGTGTGCAGGCAAGCAAATGCTTTGGAAGTGTCCGAAGCGGAGGCTACCGGGAAATTCGCGTTCCAGCCACACTTTGACATTATGCTCCGGCGAAAGCGGGTGCGTTCTAAAACCAGCGTCAAGCACCTGGCAGAGATTGGCGACCGCTCCGTATCTGCCATTGAAATCAAGCATAAGTGTCTGCCTCACACTACCGTGCAGTGCAAGAAAAGCCAGCTTTACTACGTGATAGCCACCTTACACCTTCAAAGCAGAGGAGAACATTTACTCACAAGAGGGTTCCCATGGACAAATGTGTCCATCAGCCATATCCTGTATGTCCAGGCATAATAGTTGCACCGATATTTTTCTGCAGCCATGATGCACACTTTGAGCTCCTCTTGAAGAATGTTGTTGGCACGGTCAGTGGTGTAACTTGGGAGGTTGTGTTCCATGAGCCACCGCCTGGAACAGGCACATTTACTTAGGGCAAGCATGGCACAGCAGCCTTGAACACATGTAAAGGTTACAGAGCTGGACACAACAAAGTCAACCATAAATGTTTTTTTTTTAAAGCAGCGACATGTTTAACTCTTTCGTGACCGCGGGAAAATTGATTGATTTTTAGGGTTCCAAGAAAACATATTTTTTCTGCTAAAAAAATTCGTTAGGCACTAATTACAGGAACACAAAATGCAGATTATTTAATGGCCTTTCCAATAACACCAGTCTTAAATGTTTTCATGCATCATAGTTGCGAAGAAAAATATCGAAATCGAAATTTTTGTCAAGTTGTCGAAGAAAATGATAAAAAAGGAACTGTGTATAGCAAACCATCAGTAGTAGAAAAAAATTAGAATATACATTTTGTTGGAAAACATTCCGAAAACATCCCCCAGAAAACATGTCGACTTGCACGGAACAGTTTGTGAGCTAAAAAAAAAAAAATGTTAGCACGCATGGTGCTCGTGCCCTGCGGTGAAGTCCAACCTCCATTTCAAAATGTGCAATTTTGGGTGGTTTCCTGGAAGACATCTGGCTGTTTGACATTATCTGAGGCACCAATTTGCCCCCACATAACGTAAAAACATCTTGTCAATGACTGAATTTGCATTTACGGCGAGCACAGTATTTGCGACAAGCACGCGGTGCGGAAAAACATGCATGAAGTTGAAGTTGAAAACAGAACTCCGTGGTTGATGACGTTCACTGTCAGTTATCTCTCAAAACATAAATTAGTGCCTTATTATCATCTTTTGACTCGCTATTGTAGCCTTGCTTGCAGGAATGAGGTGCGATGTGCTAGAATCGTGCCCTGGAAACTTTGGCTGAGTAGCTGTTGCACGATAAAAAAGATCAGCACTGCGAGCCTCCTGCATTGCAGTGCCACATAACATTTTTGAAATGAAAAAGTACAAAACTTATTGTAGACTCCGACGGAAGAGACAGTTCAACTAAGAGGCAACACTAGACCCCCAGAGATACCCTCGTATGGAAACGAAACTGGCAGGCAAACAGCTGGCAGTGTGTAAGGTTGGTTTGAAGTGCTCTTCTCGTTATAACAGATATCTGGCGACTGGGTGTTATCCTTCTCGCATCGGAAGTTCTTGTCGCAGAAATTGGGTTCGGATTGGGTGAAATCAGGAGCGGCAAGCTTTTTTCGAGGATGAGTCACAGACGCTGAGGGCGCCATGGCAGGTGGGCTTGAAGTTGGGTGACTGCGTAGTAGCGCCAAATACGTATGGATTTCGCAATGCAGAAACGAAACCGAAACTGTTTTGAACTGTTTGCGAATGGTCCTGTTGTAAGCAGAGCTACAACAAAACTTAGAACAACGTGCGCAAAGACAATAGAACTGCCTGAAATCACAAAGTAGCTTTGCAAACAGGCAATGCTTCAGCCGATTTCAGGGATTTTTACTGTCAGAGTGCAAACCTGACGACTGAAAATCATTTGCTAATTCACCATTCGTGCCTTGATAACAAAAACCAAATGCTGATGCAGAGTAATTATGAGTGGCGCGCATTCTTCGTTCGTAGCATTGACGTGAGGTGACCACGCCCCTTTTCCACACCTAGGTGATGCAAATGCAAGTCAAAAATCACATTTTTGTTGCAAAAATGCAAAGAACACTGATTTTGAAAGGGGATTTTCTGAGCTAACTCCAAACAGATTTACTCGTTCCAGCAACGCCTGGAACACTACGAAAAGGGGCTCCCAAGGTATCGTTCAAATTGAACGATTCTGAATAGGCGCGGTCACAAAAGAGTTAAAACTTGATCATTAAGCCAAATGTATTTTCAGAAATTGTTGCACAGAACATGTTGAAAAAATATACATATGTACCTTCCGCAAAGAATAAGGTTCCAATTTTTGTGTTGGCAGACCAACGCTTGACTTCTGCATTGGCTGAACAAGGGGAATGTGTGCTCACAGTGAACTACGATGTGTAAATGTTGCATGATTATCACACAAATTATAACAGCAACATAGTTTGCCAAAGATCAAGCCATCTACCAAACTCGCACAATTTTTTTTTTAATTTTGTTTCACTCACAGTCAGGCTTATGTGCTAAGCAAGGCTCACTCCAGCTCAGCATGCTCATTCAAACTCAGGCTCACTAGCCAGTGAAAAATTTCACCCACACAAAAATTTCACCATTCACAATTCCCAAAAGCTTGGAACTCGCCAAGAGTCTGTGGCTCATGTGGACATGTCAGGGAACACAGTTCATTTTTGCTCAGATCCCGCAGAGGCTCAAAGATCATACAGGTTCAGAACTCACGCATATGTTAACTCATATGGGTCAAGATCTTATGCTTTTCAAAGCATAATCCAAATGACCAGAAACACTTTTGGCTTAAGATGCAGTGCTGCTGTGCTTGCTTGGGTCTTGAATACCAAGTGAAAGCAAAAACCTTATCGATGCAGTAACCTTGGTACAGTTCGTTTTGCATAACAGGGCAGTTTAAGGTCCACGAATGTGTAAGGGGGGAAGAACAAGTATTAAACAAGGCGGCGCATACGCAGTTGTTCCTCCTACCAAAATATTTATCTTCTTAGGCATCCGCATGGCTTCCCCAGGCGCCATGGCATTGCTGTATGCCATTAAACGCATGCCAGGTCATTGCAGGGGGTAAATACACGCTTGAACATACGCTCACCTATTTCTTGTGAGAGTTGCTGGCCATGTTTTTAGAGTCGCTTGATTGTCTTTGTAGCTCCCATAAAGCCTGTTTAAGTGTTCAGGTTCCATAATTTATGCTTTCTTGAATGTCACTTTTCCCAACCTTCAGCATAATTATATAACTGCAATCGCAATGCAGTTATTGTGAAAATTTATTGATCTTCAACTTTATTGCATACACATGTGCACAGGAGTGCAACGTCTCTACACTGGCCACTCTGTGAGATGTATGAGCATGTGATGCGACGACATATGGCAGCATATCAAAATGACCCCACAGGTTGCCTACAAACAAGAGGTGCTTCACTTCACATGAAGTGCTTCACTTTCATTCGGTTGAGCATGAAAGCATGTTTTGGCACGAGTCTTCTGCTCAGCCTCTTGCCTGTAGGCACCTCTGTAGCAAGATTTTGATACGCTGTTATATATTGCCACATCACAGGCTTATGCATCTCACGAAGTGGCCAGTGTAGAGACATTACACTCACATGCACATGTGTGTTTAATAATGTTGAAGGTTGGGAAAAGTGACACCGCCGATTAACATGTTGGTAGAGCTGAAATGTAAAGCTTATAACCCACTTGTACGTCGAGCCACCTGCTCAGAGTGAAAGTGAGCCTGCCTCGGCTCTCAGCGACCAAACTAAGTAAGGAGGCTTCAAAAAGAAAAAGAAACTGAGTGGGTTTGAGAAAGAAGCTTCAACTTTTCCTGAGGTATGCCTCTTCTGTGTCTTTTGAAACGCCTAGGCATGGTTGCAGGACCAAGCTAGCCTCACCTGTGTGAGAACACCTCTGAACATTTTGGCTTCCGCGTGAGGACAAGTTGGGAAAACTTGAGTTCCTCTTGGAACGTTGTTTGCTTGCACAAAAACAGCTCCTTCCTGGGACAAAAGAGAAAGGGTTCTTTTATTAAGATGGCATTACAGCAAAACGAGCCTATTGGTAACAGAATGCTGCCTACCTGATGTTCCATGCCAGTTGCATGTCTGGGTTGATGAGAATTACAATTCTTGACCAGCCAAGCACAACCTCCTTTTCTGCAGCAGAAGAACCATGCGTTCCCATAAGACACAATAACTTAGCTGCACATTTTATGCCTCTCTGACCGAACACATTCATGAGATAACTTGATCACAATATTATTCCTAGGATAACCTCTTCAATGATGTCAATTGTGAGGTAACCTAGTCAACGATACATTAACTTTTGCACTAAATTCAATGTCAGTTCTTACACGAGTGAGCAACGTACAATGACAGAAGGCCCCAATTTCATTCCTAAGTGGGAGTTAGGCAAAAGCGAGACAATACTTGCTTGCAGTGGGTGACTGTGAAAGCATGCCACACCTTTATATAGTTTCCTGGTTATGAGAAAAGCAGAAAGAATGCCAAGTGAGCACAAATGCAGATGTAATTTTCAGACGAAGTGGCTGTGCTGCATTGTAGCACTGCATCAGATTAACGCCAGTAAACACACCTGCGCATGCTGGCGCTGATGCTCTCCCTCCACTGCTTCTTTTTATGTTCCTTCAATCAGAATGCTTGGGGTATTTATCGCACCAATATGACAGACGTCGTTGGAAACTTTACCAGCAGATTGCTTAAAGGGGCCATGCAGACAAAACCCAAGTTTGGTCATTCGAAAGATTGCCTTGCTAAAATCATACTGACACCAATTTTAATGTAAACTTCACTTCAGGGGAAAAATATAAACTTCAGGGGAAAAGAAAGGGAATGGCCATGAGACGCACTGGCTCATTTCCCGTAACAGAACCTATGATGTCATATGCTCAGCTGTGCGATTGGCTGAGGCCCGCAAAAGCAAACACACATTAGGCAGGGCTTATAAGCTTGCCGAATGAGCCATTTGCGCTTAAATTTAGGGCCCATTACTTTTTTTAGCAGTAAGAATTGTAGGGTGAACAATTAAAGTTACGAACGAGCACGTAAACACCGAAGCAATTAGTGCGGCACTTTGCCGGCTGACACTTCTAACACAACCGTCGGATATGTTGGACTTGCCCGACACAACACTGACCAGCTGACATAAGTGGCATGGTAACTTGCATGATGATTTTGCAGAGTCATAGCTTATGTTTTAGGAAATTATTTGTATGAACCCTAATAAAAAATACGGCAGGTATAGAAGTCTGGGCAGAAGCAAGTGCGAACACTGGCAGTTCACCGGTATTGCAGCGCCATCCATGAAAGTGGGTGATAAACAAGATATCCAAATGGCCGTCTGCAAGATGGCAGCAGCCCGGTTCAGCAGGCTATTTTTAGTTTTAAGGGCCGGCTCCGCATACGTCATTGTTAGACGTCACTAAAATACATGTTTTAGTGGAGAATTGAAATTTTGGCTTAAAATGTATAACTTCTCAGTGAATAAAGCATTGTTTGATGCCGGACAAGCACTGAGAACACTATAAAACACTAAATCTTTCAAATAGAACAAACTTGTACAGTATAGCCCACTTATAGCGAACCCGGTTTTAACGAAATAGCGGCTATAACGAACAGATCTTCGTTTCCCGTTACCATTAGTATACATAGATTTTGTGTCCAGATATAACGAAAAGCGGATATAACGAACTGATTTTGGTTTCCCGATGTCTTCGTTATAAGCGGGCTCGACTGTATTTTGTTTGCATGGCCCCTTTAAGGGGACCCTGCAGCACGCTTTGAGCAGTGCTAATAAACCTGCGCAATGTTTAGATTACTGCCAGGAATACCTGAGCCAAATATTACACGTGCATGCGAAGCGGTACGCTCGCAAAACTTTGTGAAAGACGTGGAAAAGCCAACCCCACTCTCTTCAATTTCCCTCATTATGCACCACTTTAATTACGTCATTACAGCAGTGGACGTCCTATTGGCTGTTGCTGATCGACGTCACAGTTTACTTCTCGCATTTGCGGGGTTGATTTGCCGTCATCCGTGCTGTGAACTAACGACTTTTATGCCGTAACTCTTTCACTACCGCGCCTATCCAAATCGATCAATTTGATCGATACTTTTGGGAGCGCCTTTTCGTAGCGTTCCAGGCGTTTCTCGAACAAGTAAAGCTGTTTGGAGTTAGATCAGAAAATGGCCTTTCAAAATCAGTTTTGTTTTCATTTTTGCAACGGAAACGTGATTTTTGACACGCTTTTGAATCACCTGGGTGTTGGAAAAGGGGCGTGGTCATCGCGCGTCACTGCTTCCAACGAAGAATGCGTGCAACTCGTAATTACTCTGCACCAGCGCTTGTTTTTTGCTATCAGGGCGTAAATGGGGAACTAGCAAATGATTTTCAATCGTCAGGTTCGCGCTCTGACAGTAATAATCCCAGAAATCCGCTGAAAATGTCAAGCAGTGCCTGGTTGCAAAGCTACTTTATGATTTTAGGCAGTTTTATTGCCTTTGCGCACGTTGTTCTAAGTTCTGTGGTAGTTATACTTACCCCAGGACCATTCGCAAACAGTTTACAACAGTTTCGGCTTCGTTTCCGCATCGCAAAATTCATATTTAGCGCTACTACACAGTTACCCAACTTCAAGGCTACCTGCCATAGTGCCTGGAGCGTCCGCGACTGATCCTCGAACAAAGCACGCCGCTCCTGATTTCCCCCACCCTAACCCAATTTCTGCGATAAGAACTTCAGATGCAAGTCAAAAGATCACACCCAGTCACCAGATATCTGTTCCGCTGAGGACAGCGCTTCAAAACGGCCTTACACTGCCAGCTGTTCGCCTTCCAGTTTCGTTTCCATGCGAGGGTATATCCGGGTGTCTAATGTTGCTGCTTAGTTGAACTGTCTATTCAGACGGAGTCTCCGATAAGTTTTTGTACTGTTTCATTTGAAAAATGTTAGGTGACGCTGCAATAGAAGAGGCTCGTTGTGCTGATCTTTTTCATCGCGCAACTGCTACTCGGCCAAAGATCACAGGGCACGATTCTAGCTCATCGTACCTCATTTTTGCGAGCAAGGCTACAATTGCAAGTAAGAAGATGATAATAAAGCTCAGCTTTATGTTTTGAGAGGTAACTGACCGTGAACGACATCAAGCATCAGCCACGGCGTTCCGTTTTCAACTTCATGCATGTTTTTTTCCGCATCGCGTGCTTGTCCCAAATATTGTGCTCGTTGTAAATGCAAAGTCAGCCATTGACAAGATGTTTTTATGTTATGTGAGGGCAAATGGGTGCCTCTGATAATGACAAACCGCCAGATTTATTCCAGGAAACCACCCAAAATTGCACATTTTTAATTGGAGGTTGGGCTTCACCGCATGACACAAGCACCGTGCATGCTAACATTTTTTTTTTTATATCTGACAAACTGTTCCGCGCAAGTCGACATTTTTTCTAGAGCGTGTTTTTGAAATGTTTTCCTACAAAATGTATATTCTAATTTTTTTCTACTACCGGTAGTTTAATATACACAACTCCTTTTTTATCATTTTTTTCAGCAACTTGACAAAAATTTTGATTTTGATATTTTTTTTTACAACTATGATATATAAAAACCTTTTAAAAACTGGTGTTATTGGAAAGGCTGTTAGATCATCTGCATTTTGTGTTCCTGCAGTTAGTGCCTAACCAATTTTTTAGCAGGAAAAAAAAATGTTTTCTTGGACCCCTAAAATTGGTCCATTTTCCGGCGGTAGCGAAAGAGTTAACATGTATGTTGCGTATCGGTGTCTTTGTGTGTATGTGTTTCGAGTGCCTTCGGAGTTGGAGTGACAAACACGATAGTTTACTTCCAACCACACCCCTCTACAGCGAACGTTTATTGCTTCAAAAACGCCCTACCAACCCGAGCACATGCTTATGAGCAGGTACCAATGCCTGCCTTGTTTTGAACCGCACCAGGAATAGACTACTCCACACTGCCGAGAAAAAGAGAAAACTCCATGGCCTGTGATACATTAGATCCTGCCACATGAAACGTCACGAGCTGCCCCCCTCTCTGGGAGAAAGCGTGCAGCAAAGAGCAGCGTTCTATATATACTGCCAATAAAATCAATAGATGGATAGCTGCTGGGTACTACATGGTATGGCTTGCAAACATGCATGGCTTATTCTAGCGTGTCACTACCAAAGCTGCTCTATTGCACTGAAATGCAATTCAGCATCACTCTCCCCATTTGGTTACTTCGGAATGCCTGTCTGCATGCAAAGGTTTCTTCAGTGGCTAGTTTTTTATAAAGGTAACCTTAAATATTCTAGCCCCTTTCCTACATATACTACTTCGAATCCTTGAAATCCTCTGAAGACTCAAAAGCTTCATTTTAGGCTCAGCTGTATCGCTGGTGACACATCGCTTGTACCAGACAGTTCCGTTTCAGTTTCTGGAATTGCAATGTTTGATAGCCACAACCATAAAGGAGATAACAAAACAGACTATGCTCAACAAGGAGGCTACGTGGCATTAAGCAAGTATCACCTAGCTCCTGCTAATGACATCAGTTTTCACAATGCAATAAAATTTCAGAAGCAGCTTACACAGCGACTTTTGTTAATGGTTTATAATGAGGCCCTCGAAGCTGCAGATGGAACGTACTTACCATGCCTTACAATGTTGTTGCGTGCCTCAAGCAGCCTTGTGTATGCATAGCCATACACATGGGGAACACACCAGCTTCCCAGTGCGAGGTGTCCGTCAACACACACCACTGGACTGCGGTTACAAGACGAGTTGCTCACTGGGACAACGTCAAATTCTTTCCTGCGCGGGTAATTTGAAAGTCCATTAGTACCACAAAAACATTCAGTAAGCGACGAGTCATGTTCCTGAGCGACAGTAATCGTCAGCATTACGAAGTCTGCAATACGTACACGACTGGCTCCCTTTTGAAGACGTTTCCAAGGTCTTGCAAAATGCGCTCGGCCAAAGACTCAGTCTCCATGGTGGACATGCTGACGGTGCACTGAAATGTGGAGATAATGCAGGCATTTGCGGTGCGCTGATAACCACGGGCAATTGCCCAAACAGCACGCACACACGCGAAAATGATCAGGACGTAAACCTTCGAAAACCGCACTCTCCGTAGCTTGACACAAACCAGCTCTTCACTTGATGCTTAATTACAACCAAACGCAACATGCACAGACAAGAAAACAGACAATGTATCGACGCAGCCAGACTGCAACCCGTACTTGGCAAGACCTTTTGTAGGATAGCGTAGCACCGATCTGTTGAGCAAACTACAATGCTCGCGGTCCGAATTTCAAACCTTTACTTTACCTGTGCGGTGCGTAGGCCAGAGACGTCGCGCACAAGCAGCTACGATCACTTCAGACGACGAGCCATGCTGCGAGTGACATCGCGGTCTCTGTGTGACAAGCTCTTGACAACGTGCTGTTCACGGATGCACCGACGAGGCTCGCAGCATTTACCGGACTTCGTTTAGGCCAAGGTGCACTTCAGAACCCCTCAGCCAGCGGCCCAGTGGAGCAAATGGGAGCTCATTTGGGCCAATCTGGTGTGTTAGCGAGGGCTCAAGTCCCGTTGCTACCGTTTGTTTTCTCTTCACGCTCAAGCCGACTTGCCGGTGCCGAAGCGAAGGCGAAGCCGTTGTCAGCGAAGCCAATCCAGCGAAGCACGAGATGAGCGTAGCCAGCGCGCCGGCGCGCCAGTGGCGCCAGCATCCCAGCGTCACGAAATCCTTCGTTGCTTCGTTGCGACGGGCAGGCCGGACTTACTGTGTTTCCGCAAGTTCTGTCGCAGTGCTTACGGTCCGAGTTTCTATTATAATTAACATATGGTTGTTTAAATGTAGGTTGCAATTTGTGGTACGTCAAACAGCGGCAAAGAAAGAGGAGTGATAAGGGAACAACGGATAAAACGGTAGTATTCTCGTCATATTTTACTGTCGCAGGTCATTAATCAACGCGTTAAGGAACCTTGACGTTTAGAAACCTCAGCAAATACCACGTGTATTCCTGTTGTGGTAGGCTCAGAAACTGACTAATCGAAAACCCACGCGCCATGGCGAAAACGGCGTTGGTTGAAACCCTGCTTAAAATACGCGCCATAAGTGCTTCGCAGCCTTGCAAGCGTGCAAACAGTGCAACCGTATCGGTTAGGTGGAAAGTCATGCTGGTTGGAGGCTGTGCCCATTGCACTCAGTAGCCGTTGCCGCTAATTTGAAGAGAAGCGCCTGACAAGACGTTAGTAGCTCTGTTATATGTAGTTGTTCGGTTGTAAGCGCTTTGGTAGCGGGCATCTGACCTCCCGAAATTGTGTATGTTTTGGGGAGTACACTCTAGGGCTGTGACAAGTTCTTGTGCCCCGAAACATCAGAGCTGCGCGTGCGTATTTGCTATGCAGCCGGCACCGTTTAGAGACGGGTGGGGTTTACAACAGTTTAATGCACCGTTCAGACTTGTCGCAACTGTCTTAATATTTTACGCTGTGTCTAAAGGTACGTCGGACGTACCCGCAAAATTTCTTAAAGATACGTCGGACGTACCCGCAAGATTTCTTAAAGATACGTCGGACGTAAGATACTTCGGACGTATCCGCGAAACTTTGTTAAGTACGTCGGTGTATTCGGTTTCACTCAGCCCAAACATGCAGCGTACGTTCAGCGTTTTCTCGCGCCGACGTCGCGTCGCCAGAAATGCACGGCGACGCGAGCTGAAACTGGAGCGACGCCGATGTCTACGCTCGCCAGATATCGGCGTCGACGCAGCGCGATAGAGCATCGGAAATCGAGCGGCAGCGTCCGTCTTCGCGTGGTTTGGGGTCGTTCCTTTCAGCAGAAAACAATCAATTTCTTTTTAACTTACGGTAATCGGTTGCCTTGAGACAAATTGCAAGCTATTTCTATTCCCAAGCGCTCATCCATTTGTAGCTTGTTCGGCTTTCATCGGGGATATCGGGGATCTGCGATAGCTTTGTGCGAGTTAAATGAGGGAGCTCTGATTACATCACATCCAGTATTAGCATAATGTGGCTTGTCAGCAAGATCGGTGCGTGACGAGCAAGCGTTATCAACGCCAGAATTCTGGCGCATTCCATTCCATTCGTAGCTCCCGTGGCTTGCGCAGGTGAGACCGGGGATGTGCGATAGCTTTTGTTGGCTCAAATAAGGGAGCTGTGGTTACATTGCTTGTAGCACTAGCATTATTGTCCTCGGCTCCAAGATCGGTGCGCAAGAAGCAAGCGTTACCACTGCTCCAAGCTCTCAAATACGACCAAAAGAAAGCACACACACGACATTCTTTGTGGGAAGCCTCAGTTGGTACACCAAATTCTTCGAGGCTCTTCGTCTCCTGCTGTGGTCGTGCGGTCGAGATCCGGCCTACTGTTTTGAAAGACTGTGGTTCGAATCCTAACAAAACCCCTCTTTCTTTTTTTTTTTTTTTTTGTGGCGAGGGTTTGATCAGCTGTTTGTTACAGGGTACAGACAGGGTGCCAGAGTACCTTGCCTTTCAACCAACAAATGACGTTCGACGGTAACCTCAGTATCAAGGCAGCGCTGCAATTTGTTTTGCTTACAATTTGAATTCACGAACGTGCAGTCGGTACGCAACATGAAGGTTAAATCAAGTAGCAAGTAAAGCAGTTGTTCGAGGTGCGTCTTCGTTTATCATTCTATCTTATTTTGTTTATTTAGTGACGCTAGATTTGACCGTGATGGCTCAAGATACATTTCGCAGCATTTTAATATTTACCCGCCAACAGACTATAGCAATAAGTAAAGACGCCAAGTGATTTTTTTTTCTTGCTAAAGCTAAAGTCTTGATAATTGCAGTTCAAGAAGCGACAATAACTGCTCATAAACGACTACAACAGGATGGCATAGGTGTCCAGCAACGCCTGCCAACGCAGCAACTGGCGCGCGACTTCGCCGGCCTCCTGCGGGCCCGCGCGTTGACGCCGAACGAGAAACATATGAGAGAGAAAAAAAGAAAGATACTCGCGTCGCACATGATTTTGTTTCCCTTTTGCGAGAACCCGTAGTGGTCCGCATTCGATCTCTGACCTCAGCGAAGGCTCTAACGTACCGTCCCTTCAAATAAGGTCCAACTAGAGAACACGAGGGAAAAAAATACATTCTGCGTCAGGTTAGGCATCAGATTCTTGGCATATATACAGCAAACGTGTGATGGTTTCGCCGTCGATGGTTCGAGATAACCACGCAAGTTTTGAGCAACGCCGCTTTCGAGCCACTCTGGGCCCTGTACGTCCGACGTATCTTTAAGAAATCTTGCGGGTACGTCCGACGTATCTTTAAGAAATTTTGCGGGTACGTCCGACGTATCTTTAAGAAATTTTGCGGGTACGTCCGACGTACCTTTAGACACAGCGAATATTTTAACCATGACGCCACCTCACGTGTCAATCAACGGAACTACGGAAAACGCAAGAAATTGAACCTGGAAGTAACCCGATCGCTACCCGAACTTCGAAATGGCGTTACCAGTGTTGACTGGCTAATCATCTGAATAACACCTAAACAGTCTTTTGACATGCTTTTTGCAGGACAATGTCGTTTTGGAATCCGTACCAGCCACCGCCACCAGTTCCTCCTAACAGTCAAGTTGCCTTTCAACACGGCCCTCCCCCTGGACTACCTAACCAAGGGTACCAGACATGGCCCCAACCGTTTCACAACCCGTCTGTGCCACCTCCAGGCTATGCCGCGTCTTGCAACATGCCTACGCCACCAGCATTCTTCCAGCCTCCTAATGTTCCTGTGACACCTCCAAATGTGTCGGTGGTGCCTCCAAATGTTCCAGTGACTGCTCCAAATGTGCCTGTGGTGCCTCAATTGCAGCACCAAAGTCATCTTCATGTCAACCAGAACACTGCTAGTGCGCCGTCATGGACAGGACAACACGTCTTCACGCAGCCTCAAAGAGTAACTACCACAGATGGCAAACCTGGAGATGAAGAGCTAGGTGATAGTAAGAAGCTGAGAAATCTACCACCGTGGCTGCAAGACAAAGTCCAAGCATACGAAAGGAGCTTACAGTTGAGTTCTGCCAAGAAAGGTGGTGCATCGAGTGCAAAATTAGGTGTATCGGTAAGTAGAGGACTGTGTTATACCCCTGCTACACTAGCGTCCGAATGTCATTTGACTCAAATGCGAAGTTGTGCTGCTTCACTGGGTTTTGAAACGCCATTCGGCTCAAATGACATTCGAGCCAAATGAGAACCCAGAGAGGCATTTGGGCTCTCGAATGCCATTTCTAGTACTCTCGCGCACAGTGTTCCAAGTCGGCATAAACAAATACGTTACTGGCATACTTAAAACAAACAAAATATTCTAACTATGGGATTTGGTTTACTCCTCGTTCACTTAAATCGTGATATCAATTTGTATTAATTCTGTACTCCCAGCACCAGTGCGAGCAAGCGACAAACCAGTGTGACCATGTCAAAACTTGCGTATTGATAATTTGATATCATTTTAATGCCAAAGATTGCCTCTAGATTTTATTGTTGCATTATTGTGTAAAAACAGAACTCGACAGCGGCAGCGCCATGCAGCATGGCGAGCGATTATTAAAGCTTTCAAATGCCATCGAAATTGTAGTGGATCAAGGCAGATTCTGAATGGCATTCGAAGAACCCCTTTGAGTCAAATGCCATTTAGTTTAAGCGACATTCGAACCCTAGTATAGCCGGAGTATTACTGAGCATGGGATTTTTAATTCTAAAATGGCATTGATTTATTAGTCTATGTGTAGCGTACACATACATGCACGAAATTAGTTGGGCTCCCAACTTATAATGGCGCCGCATGTGACAGAAACCTGCTTATTACTAGTGAAGGTAACACAGTATGCATTAGGGCAGTGTAAGAAGTGCAGTCAGTTCTAAGAAATGGGAACTGCGTGATAATTGCTGTTTAGCAAAGAATTGCTTGAAGGCTGTTGCTTAAACTGCAATATCCTTTAGACTAGTGATGGTTTCGTCATAATAGCAGCATAGGGCTGTCTTATTAAAACTAGACACACTAAGTGCACAATAAAGTCAATATTTTCGAAACGCATAGCTCCTATACACCACTTGCTGAAAAGAATTGATATGACTTAAAGGGCCCATAAAGAGAAAATACAACTTTGTTTAACTTTAAAAAGTTAGACTTTAGTACCTCACTCAGCTTCATTCTGTCCATGAAAGACGTTTTTTAACCGATGAAAACGCAAGAAATACTTAAGGACTTTCAAATTTCGCGCCACAGTGATGGGTTATCGGCGCGAGTGACGTCATATGGGCCAGCACTAAAAGCATAATTTTCAGTGGGTTGGGTGCACGTTAGCATTCAAGTGATTTTATCAAACGGAACCAGCGGCCCCACTACAATCGTCCAGTCATGTGTCCTGGCGATTGATTAGTTCGACCGCCGTCAATCGCCCAAACAAGATTCTGTGGCGTCGTAGAAAAGTTGCCGAAAACTGGCTAGCGAGTCACCACAGCTCCACACGTTCTCTTTAATATCTTCGTTATTTTTTGGAAGTTTGAGATGAAATCGGTGTCATTTTTATCAGGACAGAGCAGCCTTTCTAATGAACCAAACTTGTATTTTGTCTTCATAGCTCCTTTAAACCATAAGAATTATCTTCCCTTCTGTAGCTGAGTGTGCATTAGATGGGCTGCTCACGCAACCACCATTCAGTGTGTAAATTTCTGTGAGGGCAAAATATGCCATTGCCGCTGCATTTCAGGTGCATGTTGAATCTTCCCTTCGTAGTTGGTGTTGATGCTCTGTTTTTGACGTCCTCCTACGCTTTCAAGAGATAGTGATGTTGTCCTAAAACAAATTGTTTTTGTTTTCGGTAGTAAGCATAATGTTTTCTCCAAACACCAGCAGACAGTGCCTACTGCTTTATCACATAGCTGCACATTATTGTACTACAGTCGACTCTTGGTAATTTGTAGTCATTAAACTGGGATTTTCGGGTAATTAGAAGTGATGTGCTGGGCGCGGAAATTTTACATGCAATCCAATGAAAAAAATTGCCCAATACTTTTAAGCTAAAACTCATTGTATTGGTTAAATGGAAGTTATTTCGAATCGAAGCACACAAATCTGCTTACCGCACATAGGCAGTATGCTGCATACACAGTTAGCTGCCACTTCAACATGCGGACACTACGCTTCCCTGTGCAAAAATCGTTACTGACCACTGTTGTGAGTCATTTTGCTTTTTGTTACATGATCAGTCCCAGCAAAAGCCCAGAAACTTCTAAAGACAACATAAAAAAAGCAGTGCGACTAAGGATTAGCCCAGTGCTCCAATAGGCCTTTGTCAGAATAGTCATATTATTAAAAACGGACTACAGCTATATGACGCGCCTTACAGTTAACTTATGATTCTGCCTTTTCTCAGTTGTCTGAAAGTTCTTGTATTGCCTGCTAATCTTCAGCTCCCTTGAATTCCTTCTTCTGGATAATGGTTGCGTGATACCTCTTCTAGCCACTGGCTATCCTCCGAGACGCCCTGGAAGCTCTGGAGACGTTGAAGCAACTTGAATCCTTGGCCGAAAAGCTCTTCCACGTTGAGGATGATGAGCAGTGGTCTGCCCTCATGCAACATGTGGAACTGCACCAGGTATGTGTTTTGTCACACTTTGGAAGCTCTGCGCTATGATATGGAACAAATGTATTGGCAAAAATGTGAGTAGTAAGCCTAGTGTCTGCAGACCAAGGACATGGGCTCGATCCCAGCTGTGGTGGCCGCTTTTCAGATAGAAGCGAAAAGGGAAAATGCTTGTGTAGAGATTTCAACGCACGTTAAAGATCTCCAGGTGGTCGGAATTAATCCGGAGCCGTCCATGCAGCACGCCTCATAGCCCAGGTTCAGTGTGATAAGCCCCCATAATTTGATTGTGAAACCTCATGTCCACAGAGGGAGGCCTAGAAATTCTGGAAACTGTGCTTATAATGGCTCATTTGAAATGAGTACTTGAGTAACAAATAAATGTGCGCCTATTACAAACAATGTGCACTATGTAATGCGTCTAGTCCACAGAGGTCTGCCTATTATTAACCAGACCAGTAAAGGAATTGCTGTGCGAATGCTAACAGCAGAAGTCTTCAGAAACTGACTCCTCGTTGGTAATAGTTTGTGTCTAGAACTGTTTTCCCCCTGAACACAGAAAAAAGTGATTTGAATTGTATAAACAAGAAACAAGTTTCAGTTGAATTGCAAGCACTTGCAAGTGTCATTGTTGAGGTTTGCGAAGATTAGAGCACTGCACGGGCCTGATTTTAAGGCCCGAGCCCGGCCCGAGCCCGCTTTGTGAAGCCCGACCCGGGCCCGTAACACCGAGCCCGGGCCCGACCCGGGCCCGTAACACCGAGCCCGGGCCCGGCCCGGGCCCGGGAATTCATAAGTGAGCCTAGCCCGGGCCCGGCCCGGGCCCATCATCTCAAGCCCAGGCCCGGCCCGGGCCCGTCGTCTCAATCCCAGGCCCGGCCCGGGCCCATCGTCTCAAGCCAACGCCCAGCCCGGGCACGGTCTTTTTTTTTAGCCTACGGAGGGCCCGCATGTGTGTGACCAGGCCTGGTTTTAGACGTTGAAGAAAATTAGTTTATTATATTTGGTCGAGTGTCTCCGTAGAGGGAAATCAGACGGAGCATCTAGACTGTACAAGCACGCCCTGAATTGTAACGCAAAAAAAGGGTTGAAAAGTACACGTAGTTTAGCTCACACCATCTGCAGTTCACGCCACATGGGCGTAATAATAGCTCGTATTCTTACACGACAGACACCATCACCTTCGATGACCATTCTCTTGGCAACTTCATGTGGTTGTTTCGGTCACAAGTTGGTATTAATGAAATTTCTTGCTTCCATTTGAATCCACGAGTATGTGCGTGCGTTGAAATATTTTCCCTGGAGTGGTTGTTAGGCGGTGGCGCTTCTCTAGCTCGCGAGTTTGATTTCCAGCCACGGCAGCCGCATTTAGATTGGTTCGACATAGGTGCACGGCTCCAGGGTGACTTAATTAATTCCTCTAGGGCATTCCTTGTAACCGTATCTTTGATATGTTACAACACCGAAATATAAAATCTTGATGCAGTACATGAAATGCCATTAAAGTTACAGTATAGTGACTATCAGCCCTAGCAAAACACGTTTTTAAAACAATGTGTACAACTAACACCAAGAAGCGCGTAAAAGTATACTCAGAATATTCAATTTTATGCTCTTTTGTACACTTCACGTCTGAACTATTAACGGCCGGGCCTATGAATTCAAGCCCGAGCCCGGCCCGGGCCCGTGGCGTCAAGCCCGAGCCCGGCCCGGGCCCGCGGCACTGAGCCCGAGCCCAGCCCGGGCCCGAGGCACTGAGCCCGGGCCCGGCCCGGGCCCGCCGATAATCGACTTCGGGCCCGGGCTTTCGGGCCGGCCCTGGTCCGTGCAGTGCTCTAGCGAAGATCACCAATAAGGACAGTGTGTGCAAGAAATATCCGATACCATTTCATCCAGTCTTGGGCAGTAACTTGTAACTGTAACACTGTTACTTTTTTATGCAGTAACTAACAAAGTTACAGTTACTTCCCTTTTTATCAAAAATTACCCAACAGCAACACTAAACCAAGGCCGACGTACACTTCGTGCGTTCCATTTTTTTCGAACTTTCTTCTTTCCCATTTTCTTTCTATCTTTCACCTTTCCACAACACGGCTCCCCTCATAGTTTAGGGGAAGAGGTCATGGAGAGTATTTTTTCCTTCAGAAGACCGAGGTCAGAGGTTCGTCTTTAAGGTGATTTGTTAAAACTTTTTCTTATGGACACCCGGCTCACTTATGGACACCTGGCCCCCGCTAGTTGTTACGGGCCCGAGTTGGGCTTGGGCTTGCGGTCTCAGCTATATATGTGGACCATACACTTGTTTACTTTATTTCCTTGACTAAAACATTTGTTGATTCACATTTTTGTGAATCATAAATGTGTTCTTGCTAGCTAACTGATAACTGTCCCGAAGTTTTTTAGCACGTGACATGGGTGTGATACAGAGTGTAGTGGAAGGGTACGAGCATGCACGGCTGTAATTTCTGTGAAAGACATACATATATGCACACAGTTTAATTTTGACTACTGATCTTGAAAATAGTGGCTATTAACTAGTCTGCTGAAAGGGCATATATGCAAGTGATGAGACTTACAAGCTTAAGGTCTAAGTCATGTTTAGATCTTGAAAGTGCACCAGGTGCATAGTCAAATGATGAGACGTTATATGCTTGCTGTCGAAATCATGCTTTGAATGGCATGCGACTTTGGTGGCGACAGTGTTCTAATACCAGACACACCAGGACCACGGAGAAAGAAGTATTCGAGGAGGGGAATCCACTGGGCTGGGACAGCGTGGGCGCACGGCGCGCTAATGTCACTCCCTGGAGAGGAGGAAATGCAGCTTGCGGAACAGTGCAATAGATGACGCGTCAAGCACGTTGCCATATTTTACATGTTCTTCTACGGACGCGACGCACAAAAATCGTAATATCATCGAATAAACTGTGAAAATTGCCGGATTTCTTTCTGTAAAATAAATAAACAGAAGTGCTGGACATTTTAGCAGCAGTTATTAATAAATATTGTCCTAGTTACAAGCCGTACCGCCCTTGAGACGCAGGACTAGAAGGAATCCCGGAGCAGACGACGTCTGCCGACACCGCCTTCTCGCCACGAGTCACTCCCTGCTCTCGCCTCTCGCGGGCTTTTCAGATTTTCATGTGCTTTTCATGTTGCACAGGCAAGGCGGGGAGGTTGGGACAGTCTAAATATGAACTAATGGCATAGAGGATAAGAACTATCATTCACTGGAACTGGAACCTAGATTCTCAACCCCATGTTTTTTTAGTGTAGGTTTCGCGTTCTAAAAAAATCAAAGCGCCTTCATCTAATGGCAACGATGTTTGAAACATGAAGATTTCTTCTGAAGCAAACCAAGTCCAATGAAAGTCCAGTTGCATGAGGGATTCGTCGGCGTTGTCTGACCATGACGGCAGCTGGCTATGCACTGACTGACCTTGAACAAGCGAGCCATTTCGGAAAGCGCGCCGCGCACGTTTTTCCTTTGGCGCCTTGCAACAGACGGCGCGTCGGTGCTGTGCCCGGAACCGTGACTTTATCGCGTTGCCGGAGCAAGCCCTATTGCGCCTCCTCAATAATTCTTGCTCCATGACCAGGACATTCTTTTTTCAGTTCATCACGCCATGAGCACCTCGTGCTTCAAAGTCACCTAGGGTCTTCGGAGTTCTAGCCATATAAGCTCTACATAAAAAAAAAAAACAGGGCGAAGAAATTGTGCTGCGACTTCTCAGGGGTGCATTAGCCCCGATTGGTAGCGACAAAAACAGGAGAACGACTGCAGGGGACACACCTGCGTTTTCCTCACGGGCACACGATACCAGCCTGAAAAGCATGAAGGATGGTTTAAGCACTTTGTTGGGTGCTTCTGGCACTTTCACAAACGTATGCACGCATCATCAAATTTTATTTAAGGGTAAGTGTGTATTCCTGAAACAGCGGCAGAGACCCAGTCTCGAAGTAAAATAGTAAAAGGCGAGGAAACATAGCAGGCCGCTGTATGTTGATATCGGTTTTGTCTTTTATCACAAATTATTCAGTGTAAAACGCCAGCAGACAGACATGAAACTGTGTGAAACGCCCACAAGCAATCCGTCTGCACGGGATTTAGGCTGCGGCCGATTGCGGCAGGGCATCTGCTGTGGAACTGGATGGAGCGGTGCCGCCATCTGGCGTCGGGCAAAGGAGTGGAGGCACCGGCAGTAAGGGCACAGGTGGGGAGCTTGACAACTGAAGCTATTCTAGTAACGTTGCACCATAGATTGTGGTCGTAGAAGAAAGCAGTAGAGTGTGGTGGTCTGTTTTCTTCAGAGCGTGCATACTGAACAGACAGCACGGTAGACATAGACAGCATTCATGTCCATTTGGGGGCACTGCAGTCCTTTTGCTGTGGCGTCAGAGTTACCGTGCCAAGACCCCCTTCTCCCCACACAGCTCCATGGGATATATGCCTAGCATTCGAATACGTGTACTGCTTCAAATGGGGCTTCACATATGACTGCGAAAGTAACCACATAGCTAGGGCCGAGGCAGTGTGGTATAAATGCAGCTTGTGGACTGAAGCATGCGGAAGCCAGTGAGATGGCTGTCTACCTTAAAGGATAATTTACGTTTGGGGCCTAATGGTGTTCTGTCTCTGTCACCTGATAGGTCTCTCTACCTTGAGAAATGCACAAGGCCACTGAAAAAGATGTACTGAACTGCTTGTGTCAGTTGGTTGGTGGTTCACTGAAAATGTCCACAGAGAAGGGGCAATCTTTTCATTTACACGGGAAAGACTTTTCATTTATTCCTGCTTTGAAAAATGGTTAGGTAAGTTATGTGTGGTGTTGAATTCACTGAGAATGCAGCAGCTGTCAAGTTTTACTTATTCAACAAAAGGATTTCATGTCTACTCTGTTAAGCCACTAGAGCAAATGGTAGTTCTGGGTTTATTAAGCTTTGTCACGCATTTTTTCTTCTTCTCAGAAAAAGCTGAAGTCAGGCTGCGAAGAGCTGTCCAAGAGTGATCTACTGCCTCGACTACTGACTACAGTTGAACGGCGACGAAAGAAAAGGGTACGTGCTTGTATCAGCCTGCTTTTATCGGCCTGAGAATGATTTGCACTGCAAGTATACCTAAATAGTGCGTGAACATTTCCAAAATGTTGAATAGCGTAGTGCTGTGTAGTCAGCTTTATTGCTTTATTAGTGAGAGCCTGCTATGTTGTGGACTGTGTTTGTTTCTTGTCTTAGCAGCTTAGTGCTGTTATAAGCAAGGGGGGAAGGACTAACTCTTATCTTCTAGACTCGCACTTGTAAGGTAAGCAACCACCAATACTGTTGCTCCTGATTGGCAGAAAAGAGCATTGGGACGGGTGTACAGATCAATAAGCTAAGATGATTAAGAATAAAGAGCAAGTAGAGTGAACACTCAATGTGTCTGACCATCGCTAAGCCTTGAGCTAAGTTTTATTAAAAAACCCGCCGCGGTGGCTCAGTGGCTAAGGCGTTGCGCTGCTGAGCACGAGGTCGCGGGTTCGATTCCCGGCCGCGGCGGTCGCTTTTCTGATGGAGGCGAAAAGCAAAAACGCCCGTGTGTACGAGATTTCGGCGCACGATAAAGATCCCCAGGTGGTCAAAATTAATCCGGAGCCCTCCACTACGGCGCGCCTCATCGCCTGTGTTGCGTCGGCGCGTTAAACCCTACAATCAATCAATCAATCAAGTTTTATTAAAAAGGCCCTGAGGGGTAAATACAAGTTTGCGTCATTTAAGATACGGCTTTATCCTTACAACAGTGCTACCAATTTTATCCCAAACTTAAAAAAAAATATAGATATCAAAGAAAGTAGATAAAGCATTGCTGACTCCCCTGACACTTTCTGACGAGGTCCTTATGATGTCACAGAATCTTGTCTGTGTGATTGGTGTCTCATGACCAAGGCCACTGCCAAAAAACATGATTGGGCAATTCTAGTGGGTCCTCTAGTTTCGTTTGATCGTATGACTTCAATGCTAAATTGATTATGTTCTTAGTGTTTCCCTCTTCTATTGCATCTCTGCTGACGTCACATAGCAGAATATGCTAAAGTTATTCAATATTTTTTTTTATATTTGTCAGCTAGAAAAACACCTTTCATGGCTAGGGCCGAGTGATTACCAAAAGCTAGTTCTTTCAAATTGAACAATGTCATCATGGGCCCTTTAAAATGTGATATTCTGTAGCGCAAGCTACACTACGCTACCCCGGGCAGTCTTTGCAGGGTGACCAGTTTTGCCCTTGAGCGCTAGAGGTCAAACCACACCCCCTTCCGCAAGCGCCCGGCAGGGAGCAGCGGCCCGATGGCAGGGAGAAGTAGGCAGCAGGGGAGACATAGGCGAGGAGGGAACGGAGACGTGCGTGGGATGTGGTGGAGGAAGGCGAGGAGGCCGCCGCCGCAGTGATTAGCACGCTCCACGAAGGGAGGCCACGAGGCCACGTGCGGCACAGAATTGTGTGCGATAGAGGAAGACGGACATCCAGCTGTGGTCCCTTGTACAGCGGTTAGGCTGAAACAACGCTGTGAGGCGAAAAAGAGGAAAAACGCAACTGTTGCGTACAGCTTTGCTACCTTCAAGTCTTACGCATTAGTGTGAGCTTCCTTCTTCTTCTTCTTCTTCTTCTTCTTCTTCTTTTTTTTTTTCCCCACGTGTTACACAGCCCATTTTGTTAAACTGGGTATTTCTACGCCGTTTGTTGTCGAGGAACCGTAGCTACCATTGTGTGGTACTAAGGGACCTCCTTCCTGGTCATTTTTTACCAGGCGTGCTGCCAATGAATTGAAAATTTTAGAGGCTACAATAGCCTTATTGGACTGATGAAGAATCTTCCCATTGGTAACACCACCCAGGGTTATAACACCACCAGGGTCAGTAACACCACACAGGGTTACTGATTACCTTGTGTAAGTTGGTATATCTCACTTCATGTTGCACAGTGTGTTTTACGGTACTTCTTCCCCATCTCGTCTCGTATCTAGGAGCGGCTCAGGAGGCAGCGCGTACGGCGGAAGCAAGAATCCGAAGAGAATGAGAAGCATATAGCGGCAATTGAGAGCAAGATCAATGCGTGCCGGCAGCAGATATTAGACAAGGCAAACCAGGAGAGGCAGGTGAGGAGGCATGGGGGAACAGCTCTCCACACAGCATACCCTACAAGCCCATCGAGTGTATTCTTGCTGATGCATTTTCCATGTAATTGGAAAGTTAGGTCCTATTGCAACGACTGCATTTCCATGTATGTTTGGATAATACAATTTCTCCAATTGTGCTTTGTTTTTGTTTTTGTTTTTTCTGGGTCTCCTGAAAGACATACCTAGGAGTGTGCACTTTGCAATGAAGCTGAGATTTACTGCAAACATTTTTTTTTAAGCTGTAATGTATGCATTGAACGATTTGTCAGTGACACGGCTTTTTGCTGCGCTTTTATGACAAAAGAAATTACAGCACCGAAGCACTTCTTACGGTGTAGTTATTGTGAATGCATTAGTGTCCAACTGCCAAATGTGTCCTTTCATTATTATCATCATTTTTTTTCTTTTTCACCTCTCTGTTAATATGACTCGGCACATACCTGTGTTCGCATCGGCAAGCAGAGATGACATTTATTGGGAACATTTCTTGCCACTCGCCTCATTGCTACATTTGTAATTAGCGTGCTTGAATTACACATGTAGGCCTCAGGGCATGTCTCTAGCATTTGTCTCTAAGTCATAAGGCCACGGCACATTGTTTGAACTCTGTGTACGGTGAAGACGGCTATTAACAAATGAAATTACTGGGTCATTTCGCCTTCTTGGGTCGTTTCGCCAACTGCATGTTCGCCTCTTCATTGTGGCTGCCTTGTTATCACACAAATATGGTGCATTGTAATGGTATATTGACTGTCATTGAGCAGGTCAGTGTATCTCCTGTGTTGTGACAACAGTTCACTTCAGCAGTTATTGGGGTTAACATTTGACCTCTTTGCTGATGTCCTGTGTTAACAAAGGCTGACTGAGTGAGTGGGCTACACCAGAGCCACTCCATAAGCTAGGGTACACCACAGTGTTGACAATGCAGTAGGAACAGCTGTGTCGTAAAAATAGCCTGTGCTGAACACTTGAGCCATTTCTTGACAAAGCACGGCATGCAAATGGTGGCGTATCCACGTGGGGTGATGCTGCTACCTCCTGGCAAAGTTTTATTTTTCGGCGCTACATCACAAGTGGGTAAAGCAGAACTGAAGCTTGACCCGTGGTTCATTAGCTGGACACAGGATAAGGCAGCTAATGAGGGTACCGTATTTACTCGCATAATCCTCGCACTTTTTTTTTCGGAAAAGTCAATGCGAAGTTAGGGGTGCGAGAATTATGCGGGGAGAAAAATATGGTGCACAGTGTTGCCAATTTGCCTTCTGCCAATCCCGCTAAATGTAGCGGTCGTTTTTTGTATATGTAAGCTCAGTTTTGCCAACAGCAGCTATTTCTTTTTATTTTATTATTTACAACATAAAAAGTCTCCCGTCGATCAGCGATCATGAAATTGCTGCCTTTGCTTTCTGGCGCGCGCCCTATCTCGTCGTCGTCATGTGCGTGCCCTACTCCAGTAACGCACGTTGAAGTCTGTGACGCCGAAGTGCCTGCCTGCGGCGCGGTTCCCGTGTTCGATCGCGTACTCTATCGCTTTCCATTTGAAAGCGGCAGTGTAGCTGACGTTCTTCCCCATGCCGAGCGGCACCAAGCACAAAACAAAGAGATCAAAAAGTTCTCGAAATGGCAGCGAGCTATCCACCACTGACGCGAGTGACTCACTGACTGCTGCTGCTCAACGACGGGACCACGACGGCGACACGACGACACGACAGCGGGCTGCGCGAACACCGTCTAGTTGCGCGCACGCGAAACCGGTTCAAGGACAGTGTGAGTAGCGTCTGTGGTAGCGTGTTAGGGCGCCTGTTAGGGAGTAGCCATGCAGGTTGTTAGGGTGCCTAGATGGCCTTGGATACACAGCGCTCTCCGCCGAACGGAGAGGCGGCGGGGGAGGGCGTGCGTTGGAGAGCGCGTGCACCATGCGGGTTTCGCAAGCAGGCAACTTTCGCCGTGGCAAAGTTGGGGGTGCGAGGATTATGCGAGGAACCAAAAAATCCAAGTTTTGGTGGCTCACATTAGGGGTGCGAGGATTACGCGAGTGCGAGGATTACGCGAGTAAATACGGTAATCAAAATCATTAGCAGTATTTTTAAAATAATTTATCTTGGGAGGCGGATGGCTGATAGAGAGCGTAAGAACAGACCTAAGCCAAAGGAGCTGCCATTGCAGTGGTGGGAGTGGCGGAATAGTAGCTTTATTTATGTACATTTGTCCAAGTGTGCGTACTGTGATTGTACATTCTCATTCTTATCTTTGTTGTTTCTACGCACTCACAGGAAGAAGAAATGAAGGAAGAAGTAGACTCCATCCTTAGTGAAATTCGTTTCAAGATTAATCGTACGAGGGACTACCTGGAGAAACTGAAAGCCCTGAAACAGCTGCGTGCAGCGCGAAAGGAATCCTATCAACAGAAAGGTATGCAAGCAGCTTATCTTGCGCCATAGGGAGCGTGCGACACCCAAGGAGGGCGCGCTGCTACACAATGTGAGCGCCCCCATCGCCCACACCGGCGTCCCGTAGTAAAGTAGGAGCACCGCAGTCACCTACTAGACAGGTGTTTGCGAAGGCGAACAATGTAATCCAGCGAGCTGAATTTCGCCGTGTTCACCGCTATGGATTATTTTTACTGCCACAAATGAGGAAAAGGGCATGAAATTATTCCAGAGCAAGCATGTTTTCAACACGTCTTTTTATGAATTTTCATGTCCCCTCACAATGCCATTCCTCCTCACTATTTTATCCTGCCACCAATCGTATAAGTCCTATCCAGAAAATACATCTCCTTTGCAATTCACTTGAGTCTCTTGATCTGAGTATCTTTGACTGTTACAGCACTTTTGTCCGAGCTATTAAAGAACCGGGCCACCTCCACTAGCATGAAACCTATGGAGGCACGAAGCATGCAGTGTATAAGTGTATTCTTCGTGCCTTGGTGTTGCTGTCCACAGAGATGAAACCGTTGGGGGCAGAGGTATACAGCTTTGCTGTAAGTCTCGTGTCTTTGAAGCACGAATCTTTCTAGCTAGTAGTGGGCGATTAGTGAATCTGAGGTTCGAAGCGAAGAGTGATTTGGTTGAATAAATCGAATAGTTCGAATAGTACACAAAGAAAAATGAGCAAATTGTGACCCGACTAAGAATTAGAACTCACGTGTGCACAGCATTTTGTGAAACTGTCACCAGTTGAGTATTTATTCAGAAATCACATGCACAGCTTCCTTTTACTGTATTCACAAGTGTTCGGGAAGAAATACTAGTTGGGCCACATGCTCCGGGAGAAGCAGCTCCCGCCGGCTGCTGACGACATTTCCTGCTGTTGAGAACAGCCTCTCACTCCGCTCCTGCGTGGCAGGAATTGAAAGGTACTTTTGTGCCACCTGGGCGAGTGCTGGGGAAAGCCGAATGCCATGGTTTGTCTACCACCCCAGAGGGTTTCCACAAAGTGGGAGCACAGGGGTGCCCAAGTAGCTTGTCACTTGTCTGTCACAGCTCACACAGTGAGCTACCGTATTTACTGGACTATAATTTACTAAATTCTGAGTAGATACTGAAAAAATGTAAATACAAAACTGATGGGTCCACTTAGACTACAAGACTTATATTCAAGCGCAATTAGTAGTCACTAAAATAGAAAAGTGACGTGCAATTGGCTCCAGAGTTTTTTGCGCTTTATAGAAGCTCCGCTAAAAAAGAGTATTGTAGCCACTAGTATCCGCGGCCGTAGCCAGCCAAAGCGTAAATGGTCCGCTAAATCCGTATCAAATCAGCAGTACAAGTGCACCAGCTTGGTGCCACTATGTCAGCAGCAGTGTCATTTCAGTGCCACCTTTGAACGGCAAGTGTGATGGCGGCCGAGAGCTCGTCGAACCTCTGGGCAAGGCAACAACGTGGCACTGATGATGTTGGCGGGGTCTTGCGACAAGCCTGGGATGACATCTCAAAAGGCTTTACCGAAAAGCTTGGCATTGTCTGCCTATTCAGGAGCGCCAAATAATGTGAAAATATCGAACACCTGCATTCGGATCGAAGCGAATAACGAATGGAGAGCAATTTAATCAAATATTTGACAATATTTGCCCATCCCTGGTTTTAGCATGAGGCGTTAGAAAACAAGTGTCCCCTTGTGTTCTTTTGGTACACATTACGTTCTAGCGCGAGGCGTTGGAAAACTAGTGTTCCGGTGTTACTACATGAAACGATGACGACGACAGGGGACCCCGACAATCCAAACGTGTCTAAAGCCAGAGTGCTTTTTTTTTTTTTTTTTTTTTTGTGTGTTGTAGAATCATGTGCAAGTCAGTCATGTGGTGTTTGTTCCGTTATTATTATTTTTATGTTTATATTCTCTTCTTTTTCTAATGTACACATTTCCCGTTCCTCTCCTTCCCTTAGTTTCTTCTGAGTGCCACGCTGAAAGCATCTGCTGTGTACTTTCAGAATTTTCAGAATTTCAGAATTTCAGACTTTCAGAATTTTCTTCAGAAAATTAATTGTCATGACTTAAACGTCATGACAATGTAGCCAGTATCGTAGCCACTAGTTTGTGAGACAACATTGTCAGACCATTCATTGTCATGACTTAAAATGGACGTGATCTCCTAATTTGCCCCCTCCCCTCCCTCCGTGCTGCCTTGATAAATGCGAATACTTTTGATTGCTGCAAGTGCAAGAAAGTTTCCTCCGAGCTCAACTATCGGGACAAATTAGTCTCAAGTCTATAAATTAGTCTCTCAGGTCCCAAGGCTCGTCTAGGAGCTGCTTTTATGAATGAAAGGGCAGGGGATCTTGCTTCCCTGAAAGAGGCCATGACGACAAGGCGCATCTTTGCTCAGTTTGACCAAACTAGCCTTTGGTAACTCACTCAGCTCCATTCCAGCTACAAAAGACATTTTGTAACTAAAAATGCAAGAAATATTAAGAATTTTCAGATGTCATGCCACACTGACTACTGTATTTACTTGCGTAATGAACCCACTTTTTTTTTCTGGAAAATTCGGCATAAATTTGGGGTTGATTATGCGGGAAAAAATTGCAAGAGATTTTTAAAAGCTGAAACTTCATAGAATAAAGTTGCTAAGAGAAGCGCTGTTAGAGCCTTACCATTTTCGTAAAAACGCCTAGGTAATCATGTAATCAAATTTCTTTTTTATTCCCAACGTGCTAGTCATGGAGCTGTCCTCCTCACTGAAGTCGCTTGCAGCTTCACATTTGTTGTTGGCCCGCTGCACACCATCTTCCGTGCCATCAAGGCACTCCAAAATATATTTTCTGACACCGGGAAACTTCCCTTCTTTGGGCCCCCGAAACACACGGCAATCCCTGTTCACCGCCCAAAAACCTCTCGTTTCCACCCGTAGTGTACACGCACTGTGTCAACACTGAAGTGCCACCCAGCTGAGCAGTTTCCGTGTGCATCAATACATGCTTCACCACCTTCAGTTTAAATCCGGCTGTGTAGCTCATGTACTGGCCCATCGTACGGCGCGCACCAGGAGCACAAAAAAAAAAAAAAAAGGTCGCAACACAGCTGAACAACAAAACCATGTAGCGTAGTGGCGATGTCGCGGAACAGCAAGAGCAGAGGAGTGCGGAGTACGTTTAGTGCTTTGTTCGCATGCCGCCAAAACCAGCCGAAACAGCAAAGAGCAGGGAAAGAGTGTGGAGTACGTTTTGTGCTTTGTTCGCACGCCGCAACATTTCTATGGCACAAGAAGGTTTGTTTTGCATACAGTGGGTGGCGCTCTACAAGCGCGCATTTTTTAAATTGTGAGCCACGGCATTTGCGCTCACGTGTCCAACTACTGTCGAGATTTTTTTGTTGTTGTTGTTGGAATGCGTTTTTAGCATTTCTGCACGTACTGTAGCGTGATATCAAGTTACTGCGATCGTCTCCGGCATGAGCAACCATGCTGAGATAAAAACGTATTCTCGCCGCATTTTTTATTCAATCTGGAAAAAAAAAAGTAAACTCTCAAGAAGAAAAGTGGGGGGAGGGTTCATTACGTGAGTAGATACGGTAATATGGGAAGGAGTGATGTATATGGGCCCGTGCTAAAAACACAGTTATGAGTGTGCGAACAGCACATTCGCATTGAAGTAATACGATCAAAAGAAACTAGAGGCCCCATTACAGTCACCCAGTCATACTTCTTTGCAGTGGGTTTGGTCAGTAGCCGCCAATCGCACAAGCAAGATTCCGTGACGTCATAGAAAAATTGCCGGGAGGTAGCCAGGGAGTCGCCACTGCTTCTTTTATTTTCTTTAATATCGCGATTATTTGTTTGAAGTTTGCGATAAAATTGGCATCATTGTTATTCGGAAAATGCAGTCTTTCTGATGAACCAAACTTGTGTATTTTGTCGTTTTCTTTCTTTGCAGGCCTGTATGTTGCCCCGGAAGCGGATGAAAGCTTTGAGAAAGGGATGGCATCAGTTGAGAGCCTTCTGGAAGGCCAGCTGTCCGACTACCTGAAGGAAGAGACTGCACTCAAGGTCATGCTCGAAGTGGAGCAGAAGGAGCAGTACGAGAGCAGCAAGCTTGAGAACAAGCAGAAGGCCGTGCTCAGGAGCCTCTTCGGCGACACAGGTACGCACCCACGTCCTGTCTTCGGCAGAAGTCTTAGCCAGGAAATTTTACATCGTTTTCTAGTAATGTAACAATTCGCGTGGTATATGCTGTTGTAGGCAGCCGGAACAAATGTGCTGCAGTGATGAACAAATTTCTTGAAATGCCCCTTTTTATGCCCCTTATATGTGAAACTTTGTGGCAGTGGTCATACTACAGTGGAACCCCGCTAATACATTTTTCACCGGGCCGGGAAATTAAAACGTAACAGCCGGGAAAACGTAAGAGTGTGGAAAGCCACAAAAATAGGCCGGAATATAACTGGCGTTAAATCACCCCCTATCTAGAGCTCCATTGTTGCCAACTTGGTTTCTGCCGGTTCTGCCAAATGTAGCGGTCTTTTTTGCATTTTTTATGTGCACATTTAGTGTTGCCAAGGGCAAGTAAGACGGGCATCAAGTCATGTTAGTTGTCGTAAAATCACTGTACTACTCGCGTGCCGTCACCCTACTTGTGAAGGTCGGCAACAAAATCAGGCATCGTGAAATCCCTGTACCACTCGCTCGCCGTTCTGACCATCTGTATGGGTGGTGTAGAAAGCACAGTGTGTAGAAGGGCAGTGTAGAAGGACTGGCACAAGTGACGGTATGGGTGGTGTAGAAAGCACCGAGAGTAGCAAGGAAGGAGCAGCAGACGACGCGCCGAGACCGATCTCAACGCTACCGCTGCGCCACCGCCTGTTCGGTGGCCGCACTAGCCTGTGCCGCGGTACTGGAAGGCCGCACTCTTTGCCAACTGACCTAATCTAAAAACGCTGCACAGCACCATTACAACAGTGTGGCGGCGCTAACATCACGCACTTCAGGCGTTCCGAAGTGAAACTTCTGTTGTAAGCTCAGTGATGATTGTGATGGCACTTTCGATGGATGGCCTAGTGTCGGCCTCTGCAACTCGCTTGTGGCTTCTTGTAACCAGTTCAGTAACAAAGCCTGGCCAAGACTCATCAAAAGCCAAAATGGCGGTGCCCAAGCCGCTTCGCAGTGTCAGATTAGGGTGGCTAGCACCCTAGTCAGGTTGCGACGCATTATACGGGAACGGGCCCACAGTTGCGATGTTACAGCGGGGTTCGCCGTACATTATATCCTATGGGAGCTATGCTGGGACCGATGACACACTATGTAACAGCCAGGAAAACGCAACAGTGAGGAACGTAAAAGCGGGGGTTCTACTGTGTGTGTGTGTGTGTATATATATATATATATATAGAGCTACCTACTGTCTGGAAACTCCACCTTTATATTCCCTAAACTCGTTAAAAACTACTTTCTTTTCACTGCAAAGAAGGCTGCCCAAGATTTAGGGGAAATCTCCAAGGTGGAGTAAGTTTCTGCAAAGGGAAGTTTGACATCCTACTCAATGCAGCCGTTTCTGAGAAGTTTCCGAGAAAGCAGTATAGCTTTTCTTTGTAGCCGTACAGCTGCATTGAGGTGGATGTCAAACCTTCCTTTGCAGAAACTTACTCCACCTTGGGGATTTCCCCTAAATCTGTTCGATTAACACCTGTCCGTCACTTCGAGTTGCTGATCAATTCGCTCTCGCGCTTCAAACAGCTAGTCTCCTGGTTAGCTCAGTTGGTAGAGCGACTACTCCGGTTAAGTGGTGGTCCCGTGTTCTAATCCTGGACCAGGAAGAATTTTTCTTCTACTGCGAAGTTTCTGAGAAAGCTTTCTTTTGTAGCCATATGGCTGCATTGAAATGGATGTCAAACTTTCCTTCGCACCTCTCTTGCTTGAATTATTGGCTTGAACGACTTTGTAGGGGGTTCCTCTTCGTGATGTGGGATGTCCTGTGTTGTGTCATGGAAAAATAAAAGGGAAAACAAGAGACAGAAATGACACCTCTTATTATTTCCAAACAAGCAAAGCATCCTTTGGCAGTGAACAAAAGCTGAAACACTTTGATGGGTGTGAGATCTTTCAGTTATAATGAAAAGTGATTTAGCCTTTAGCATCATTTTAAATTATGAACTGAGAGATTTTGTGGAATGCACCCACCACATCCTGGCTGTTTGGTGGTTTGTTCTGTTTTTATCCCCATCTTTCTATTCATATTGTATTGTACAGTCTCCCCCCCTATTTTTGTAGGACCCGTCCCTCTTTTTCATTGGTATCCAGTTGTATGCCGCTGCTTCTATTCATTTTTTTTTAAATAGCAAGAACTAATCAGAATTGAAGACATCCTTAAATTTTGACATAGCAAGTGGAGGCAGCTGAGGGCCAAGCCCATTGACCTGTTAAGCCATTGCTGCTCAGGGAATGGCAGCTTCTCCTGCACTTTTTCCACAGACAAATGCAACTGCATAGTAGCTGCAACGGTTGTAGAATATCAGCTCCTCTGATTGATTAACACAATATAAAGTTATTTCTGCCACAGGCAGTTTGGCATCACCATATGGTGGTAAGCAAAATCAACTTACACAGTTGCTTTTGGCAAAGCCCCTTTAATATTGTACTGAAATGTTTGAAGTGCACTGTTTTCAGCGAAAGCTAAACCAAAATGTCCAAATGTTGAAGTATTCATTTGTGGTATTGCTAAGGTGCCACTACTGGTAGTGCTGTCCACTGTTTCCCGATTGGGAATTTTTTTTTTTCTTTTTTTTCCCCCTAGCTTTCAAGCACACGAAGTTTAATAGGCCTAAACATTTTTACTTTGTTTCTTTTGCACAGAGGTCGATCCAGCAGTGCAGCCGTTTTTTAAAATGTACACATCATCACATGAAAGCATGGAATCCTTGGCGTGGGTCAGGTTTGTAGGTTTTTATATCGCATGCTACGTTGTGCTGAAACACTGCAGTGTGGACACTGATTTCGCACAGATTCTTTTTTTTTTTTTTATGTGCTAAACTTTGTAATGCTTGGTAAACATAATAAATACCCCGCTACACTTGCATCTTGAATGACTTCAAATCGAATGTCATCAGACTCAAATGAGACTCTTCGAATGCCTTTTAGAACCTGCCGTGCGCCGCTACAATTTCGATGGCATTTTAAAGCTTTACAATCGCTCACCGTGCTGCGTGGCGCTGCCACCATGGAGTTCTGTTTTTACATAAAAATGCAACAATAAAATTTAGCAGCAGTCTCTGGCCATGAAATTATATCAAATTATAAATAACTCAAGCTTTGACCAGGTTTTCGCTTCATTCTGATTCGCAATATCAAGATATTCTTTATACTTTTGGGTGCATGTTTTGTGCTGTCTGGCCACACTGGTTCGTCGTTTGCTCGCACTGGTTCTGAGAGTATGGAATCATTACATCTTGATATCGTGATTTCAGGGGTGAGACAGCTGCACATATTGCGCAGTTTTGATACAAATGTTTTTTCCTGTGCCAGGCTGCTCCAAAAGCTTGAAAATTGCAAAAATTGCGCCAAACTGCTCCAAAACAGTCTGTGAGTCAAGGATTTTAATGCTTCCGCGGCAGTAGTCAATGAGGAAAAATGCTTACTGACGGCATAATTTTCCAGCCCCCTCAAGGAGATGCTGTTTGTAAAGGTTTAAGTGATTGATCATTGAATACAAAACCCACATAAAATTGTCCCCGAAATAGTTTTCCCGAAAGTCACAATGTCAGGTATCACATGTTATATTCTGTGCGTTTTTAAAGTTTTCCCACCGAAAACCAATGCAAAGTCCCGTAGAAAAAATACTAATGTTTACTGAGGCGACAAACTACTTGTTCAAGTGGATGAAAAAACTGCAATTTTCAAAGCGCTGTTTCTGCGGAACATTACTCGCGCCGCCATCTTGGTGTGGTGAAGATTGGAAAACATGGCCGCCGGGTGAAGCACTTGCTCGTGGTTCAGGCTAGTTCACTCTAGTTCAGGCAGAGCACGCAGATTTCTACCGTGATTTTTAATATGGGGGAGGCTAGGTTTACATTTATTCGTTTGGTCTGTTAGGGGAAGTTGTGCGCCTCAAAAGACGGAGTTCGTCAAAAACAATGCAGTGCCCGCGAATTCGCCGTGTTATGGCATTGAGTGTGAGGTGCGGTGTGTGCTTGAAGTGAAATTTTGGACTCATTGCGGTGTTATAAAACGCTGAGCTATTGCTGCCTTTGACAGCGACCTTCCGAGCGGCGGTAATGGGACAGTCGACACTGCAGAAGGGGCGGCGCAGGCTACATCGCCGGAAAATGTTCAAGCAATGTCCGATAGCGGGACAGGCTATTATTGCACACTAGTAATAATGCTTCATCTGTCTGATGTAAAATTTAATGCCTAAAAGAGAAGTGGCTAAACATACCAACGCTACTCAAATTACGAACGTAGTGAAATGGACCTTGGGAATTGAAATGGGAAAGCTGGTGGGGTGCCATGAATGTCACCTCGCTTTGCGCAACCTTTGCCGTGGCTCTACCCTTGTGCATAATGCTGAGTCTTGGATTACAAAAATAATAATTTCGGCATTCGCATGAGAATAAAAATGCCTTACGATTGCTTAGTTTTTCAATTTGATATTTTCAACGGCGCTCCACACTACCTAAGCTTAAGAATTTAAAAATAGTTTGTAATAAGGTAGTGCAGCTAGTACGTTGTGATACTATGTTATGTATGTTCAAAACTGATTAAAAAGTGCACTCCCCCCCCTCGAGTTGCCAAAAATTTGATTTTTTTAGGCTCCTAAGATGACTTATTTAATGTTGTTAACTGCTCCAAATCAAGGTTCTTCTGCTCCAAAATCGAGATTTCACTGCTCCAAAAACTGCTCCCAAATCTGATTCAGCTGTCTCACCCCTGGGATTTATTTGAATGGAAAGTAAACAAAGACCCACAAATAAAAAATACCGTATTTACACGATTGTAGGTCGACCCTTTTTTTCAAATTTGACAATCCAATGTTGGGGGGTCGACTTAGAATCGAAGTCGAACCGTCTACCGCTAGTAGCGGCAAGAGAAACGAGAAATCAGGGGTGCTACGAGGTGGGGACAGCTTTGCACCCTCGTTCCCGTGGTTATGGTCTACAGTGTGAACCGCATGGGGCGTTTTCTGCTCGCGGAAATGTGCCGCGCTGACGCTGCCGCGAATTTCACCCGCATGCTGCGCGCTACGCGATCGGCGGCGGCAACATGGCGGCGCCACCAGCCGCGAAGAGGTGCGCGTAGCTCCAGCGACCTCTTTTAACCGCTCTTTAAGATATCACTGAAGGCACAAACGAAGACGTTTGTGCATGAAAGGAGCTGATAATGTGGTCCAAAACGGCGTTAGGGACAGCGCCAATCAAATATCCGCCACCGTGGTAAGCCTAAACATCGGCGGCGCCAGCCGGCTAAGGCAAGTCGTCAGGCTGCTCCCACTGCCGCGCTTGTCACGCGTCATACCGAGGTAGAACGGTAGAACTTCAAAGCAGCAGAAGCTGCCGCGCGCGCGGAAGCGTCGACGCTGGCGTGAGAAAGTTGCCCGCGCAATGCCGACGCGATGGTGGGAGGTTAGTAAATCGCGCGCGGCCGCTTCCATCAGTCGCCATGTTGTTTGTTTTGTTATCGCGTGGCTGTGGCCGCTGCCGCTTGCTTCGATGGTTGACATCTCACCGCGGGTGTGCTCTTCCTGGGTGTGCTCTTCCGGGTGCTTTTACAAAAGCTTTTCTTTTTTAACATCTACCACGCATACCGCGAGCGCACGGCTCTTGTGGGAGCATCGATCATTGATGGTAGGGTAGAAACGCCATGTGGGTTGACGGTAGAGCTTCTCTTTGTGATACGATTTTCTAGGCGGCGCTTGCATTTTTTTTTTTTTTTTTGAGAGATGCAATTTTGTGGGGGTCGACCTACATTCGAGTCGACTTACAATCGTGTAAATACGGTATTTTGTTTGTTTTAAGTACGCCAGTAATATGTTTGTTAATGCTGACTTGGGCCGCTGTGCGCAAGTGCACAAGAAATGGCATTCGAGAGCCCCAAACAAGTCTCGGGGTGCCCTTTCGACTCAAATGTCATTTGAGCCAAATGACATTTCAAAACCCAGCGGAGCAGCACAACTTTGCATTTGAGTCGAATGACATTCGGTTTGAAGACATCCAAGACGCCAGTGTAGCCGTGGTGTAAGCTTGGCAGTCGAAGACCTTACTGCGAGTTCCTTGTATATTCATCTATAGGAAATATAGATGCGTGCCCGTTGAGCAGCTAGCCATGTTTCTGTTCCAAGCTAAAATGAAATGGTGATGATGCTTTTTATTTTATTATTATGATGAAGCATTGTCATTGTCAGCGTTCTTTGTCAATGCTGACAGTGGTGATGATTATGAAAATAGGCTTTGGCATGCACACAACTTTTCGCTTGGAGCTAAGCATTTATCATACTTTAGGTAACTAGTGACGCCTGGATGCGTAGTGACGGTGCGTGACGGTGCGTAAGGGTTTCCTAACGCCAACTGTTAGGAAACCCTTACGCACCGTTTAAGAATAGAGCCCTTAATTTCTCGCTTTCCTCTTTTTTTCCGTAGGAATTCCTGGGATCAGTTCCTTGTACCTCCGGACCATGTGGGAGGCTCTTCCGTGCCTGTTCAGTGGGTCGTGCCTCAGGAGCCGTCGTCCCACTCGTGGGCTATGTTTTGCACGACTTAGTTGTACAGACGCTGAATAAAATAAGAGTATGGATGTTCATAACCCCACAGTTGCATGGAGAGATGAAAAAGACTCAGATGATGCAGCGAAGTTCATGAGTGTACATATACGGCTTGGGGAAGCACATGACCAGGATTCCCCACCTCCACTTTTTTTTTTTTTTCCCTATGGTGCTGGAGGCATACTACTACCGCCATCATCATCATCATCATCATTACCCATTTGATGAGCAGTGCCATACGAAAGAATCTCCTCACCCTTTAACTGGCTATCACCGCTGTTCTGTGCCATCCTTATCTTGATGTATACATTTGTGTGTGCATACATGTCTATTATGCGAGCGTGCATATGGGGAAAGTCTGAGTGGGTTTACAACAGTGGGAGTCACACCAGCACAGTAGCAGACACCTCAGTGCAGTGATGAGTGGTATTTCCACATTAAACCGCCCAAAGGCTACTTACTGCATGAGCATATTATTTGTCCGCAAATAGTTTGTCATGATTGACTGCAGTGCGAATACCTCTAGGCACTGGTAATTCAGTGCCAATTTTTTTACCTTCACAACATTTGCCTTGGGAACACACAGTATTGGTTTCACATTTTGTCTTTGCTCATTTATCGTAAATACCGAGTTCACTTACCAGTCTTTTACAGGAACCGTGGGAATGTAGATTGCAGCCAGCCTATTTTATGGCTCTGCAGCTGCTTTAGCTCTTAAGTATGTATTTGAAAAGCTGCTGCAGCAGTAAGCATAACTGGCAGTGAGATATAATCTCCCAGTTGGCCGAGTGGTCCGTGCATCATCATTTCCCTATCGGCTGTCATGAGCATTCCCCGAAGAGAAGGTGCCAGTTTCAAAGAAGATAAAACCGAGCAATCAGGGCCAATCCCAAGGAATGAGCATGTGAAGAATTGGGGGTGAAGAAGCGGACAAAGAGAGGGTGGAAGACGAGGCGGATTAGGCTGTGCTCCTGCTATACCTTCAGACCAGGGTCGTCAGGATAACAAATCTTCTGGAGCCAGCCCTTTCTTGAACACCGCTGGAGTGCGTCTACAGGCCGAGATAACCCAGCCCAGTCTTATGCCATCGCGAATGCTCCTCAGGTTCCCCTCTCCTCCGGTGATAGCTCTTCTGATATGGAGCTCGGTATTTCGACTTCCCAATACAAAAACAAGAAACCTCTCTTTCCCGCAGATGCTAAAACAGCCTAAATCCAGAACTAAAAAGGGCATAGCTTGGACCTTGAAGTCTGATTCTTGAAACAGGCAATCACTTTGGCAGAGCTCGTATCACCATAGGATGGATACAGATCCTGCAATGGAATTATCTTATTTTGTATATAAACAATACGATGTTTCCGAGAATGTGTCTTGTAAAAAATTGCAAAAATTCAAATTGGCTAGATACAAGAATACGGAGGTTATAGCAACCAACACACTATTTTTGAATATGATATCGAACAGTGTTTGCGAAAGAAGAAAAAAATTGGCTAGCGATCACGATACACCCTAATGCAGTATTTGGGCACAGCAGCAGTGCGCTGAAGCAGCACTCACTTGTGGGTTCTCTCGACAGCAGCGATGATGAGCCTCTGCGTGTTGGCGGCGCGAAGTTCGTTTCGCGAAGGGATCACGACCCGCCTCTTAAGCGAACGCACATCATAATCACGCGGACGCCCACCTCACGTTTTCACCAAGCATCGGGCCGTCGAACACCTTGTGCGGGCACAGCCCCTCCTCTCCCCCACCGCACACTTTCGGAGAGCGCTGGCTCACGCCACCACGGCGAACTGCCCTCCCTTCCCAATTTCGATACACTCTCCTCCTTTGCTTTCTTTCATCGTTCGCTTTTTCTTTCACTCGTTGGTCTTGCCATCGTTCATTCGGTTATGCCGACAACGCGGCTCAGTGCAGAGAGGGCCGCCAAAGGGCTGTGCCCTAAAAAATACCGGAGTATCTTCACCAACGTGAAAGCTGGGGAGGGCGAAGCTTGCAGTGTATAAGTACATTCTTGGCGCCTTGGCGTTTTTGTCCACGGAGATGAAACCGTTGGCGGGTAGAGGTATACGGCTTTGCTAAAAAAGTCTTGTGTCGTTAGAGTTTTAGCAGTCCGTCTGTTCCGCCGTTTACGCTGGTACGGTGTTGACCGGGACCCGACAGCGCCTGCGCGCGCGGGAAGGGCGAGGAGGCGCACCCCACCGTGACGAATGCGAGGGCCAGCCCGCGGAACTAATAATCCACCCTACTGCAACGAATGCGCAAGTGCCCAGACTGGTCCCGGTCAACAGGGTAACCACGTACAACACGGAGCATACGGGGTGCTAAAACTCTCTTTTGAAGCACGAAGCGTTCTAGTTCGAGGCGTTGGAAAACGAGCGTCCCAATGTTTTAGTACTGTGACTGCGAAGACGACGATGACAGGAGGAGACTCGGAAAGCCCGAGCCCCTAAAAAAACGTCAAGCAAATACACATAACCTAATACCATGAAGTAGTGACTGATGATTGGCTGAATATACTGGACAGTGATTGCGAGTAAAACAGAATTAGCTCTTTGGCTCCAACCTACCATAAGTGACATTCAGTGTAGCAGGTTGCAAACCAAACAGTATATACGCAGACACTGCAGAAAACAATGTAATTATTCAATGTAACGCAAAATATTCTTGAGCAGCTGATATTTAGGTCAAAACCCTTCCACCGTGTATGTGAAACTATAGCGGTGGTTTCAAACAAGTCTACAATCAGTGCACACGCCGAAATAAACCGCTACCACATAAACTGCCGAAATAAATTGCAACGGTGTTTGGTAGTAGGAGGATTCTGTCAAGACGTTTCGTTGAATTAAACCGTACACCTGTGGAGAAGTGTCTTGTGTGGATGTACAAACGATAAGCGCTCGCGTATACCTTCAGGATTGCTGCCTATAAAGTTGTATTTCGACAGCAATCTTGCGTGTGCTTATTTTATTGTACACTGTTGCTACCCATGCAGCTCATTATTTCTTTCAAAACAAATTTATACTCTGCGGGATGCATGCCTTTTCAGAGTGTTGCAAACATGTGTGCATTGTTTCAATTGGTGCCTTTCAAGTGCTCTAGAGCACTCCAGGAAGCAAAAATATAATCGAAGCCCCTGTCATCTATCGAGGAAGATGGCTGAAACTAGTATCTTTCTCTGGTTGAAATGAAGAAAGTGGGCGTTTACGATTGATTTCTTTGATTTAGATTTATTCAGAAGTTAGAGTAGCTCTGAGTAAGATCAGATGGAGCAAGCACGCAATTTGTAACTATTTATTACAGATGTTCTTCCTCGCAATTCTGCGTTATTTAGGCCAGCCGATGGTTATGCGGCCTTGCCAAAAATGTATATTTATTTGTGGAATATGAGCCAGAATATTTGTGGCTTTGTTCATTATTTGTTCATTATATTCGTTGTTCATTTTTTTTTTCTTGTGACTAATTTTATAGAACAAATCAGTCAGTATCGCGTTTTTTTTTTCTCACTCGTTTCTTGCAACGGCTTATTACCATAATTTTTTCAAAGATCAGGGACAGTGACTATTTCTTTGCACTTTGCGGGACCTGCGACAATAGCTGAGTAATATAGCGCCACGGCATGTGTAATTGAAGTGAGTGCGTGTTAAAAAAGCGTTGAAAAGAAATCAATGAAAAGGATGGATCGTCATTAGATAATCGCAGAAGACATGGTTTCAAAAAACGCGTAATTATAATTTCGATATTTTTAATCATGTTTCCAATGTTATTTTCCAGGCATTTCTATTTCAGTTTTTGTTAATTGTAGCATACGTATAAGATGCACACTTTCAAGTTGGTTAAGTAATTTTCGAAAGTTGGTTCTTTCTGTTCTTGCGTGTTCAAAACTTCATTAAACCTATGGTCTCCAGTTTCACTGCTATAAAGGTTAAATGCTTCCTTAGTCTGTTTTGCCTTAGTCTGCACGTATCCCAACAACCACCGGACGTGCGTCGGCCGTCCAACATACGTCCATTCTGGCTCTAACGGACGTCCGTACGACGTCCGTTTCAGGGCCGATGGACGTACAATGTACGTCCGTGGGACGTCCGGATTTAACACTTCCGTACGCCCAGCCGGACGTCCGAAATTAGATGTATTTTGGATGTTCAGTAAAAATTTCCAGAAACACAACGAGAAGATTATGTTCCTACAATGAATACTGCACCTCACAGGACCAACTTGCTTCGCATATCTTTCGTTAGCGGTTTCTCAATTCTTTTATATCATTCATATCGGTACCGTGTTTGCGTTATCGTTTACCGTGTGAGTGCACAGCGCGAGAGTTACCGCGAACGGTAACTTACCGGCACAGGCTTCACCGTCGCCAGCGGCTTCCGGTAACACGGTAAACGGTAACGCAAACACCGTATGCCTCGTAATTAGTTAACGTGTACTGTACTATACGTTTTCGCCTTGGAGAACCCGCAAAAATTCTTAGAGTCCCTCACGGGTTGTCACGGAATCCGCACAAGAAGAAAAACGTGAATGATATGATGCGAGTAAATCAACACAGCCGCTGCTTGAGCTGGCGAACATGCCCGCTAATTAAAGTGACGAAAATGACGGGAAAAATGGCTGCGGCTGAGCTCCGCTAATCTTGGATATGCAAAGCAAAAGCTTGGCTTAGTCTGGTTGAGTCTTGGTTTCGCTTGGCTGAACCTTTGATTTAGCTGTATTGCCGACCACGTCTCAATTAAAGCCGTTCGGTTCCGTGCAACGCTCCAGAAGGAGGCCGGGCGAACGCGGCGTTCATTCATGGCGAACGCACTGTTGTCTTCGCCGGTCGCGAGACGAGTCACGTTGCCCGAAACGACCCAGCGCCGCATGCATGGAAGGCTGCGGGGTTGGTTGGCTGCCTCGGCCGCAGCGGCAGTGGCGACCACTAACGGCGCCCGCAGGCGCCAACAGCGGGCCCAGCGAATCACGCGATGCGCTTCGAGGGGTGTGTCGCCGGGGGCGTGCCTCCGGTCAAAGGTCATTTGCGCATCCTCCACGAAATCGCTGGACGAAAGCAATAAAGCCTCGCTTTAAAACAAGCAAGGAGGGGGCCCTCCAGCCGGGATCCGGACACTTTGGTGTAGGAGATTTTGGTGCAGGATGTCTCGGTGCGGACATTTTGGTGCAGGGGATATCCCTGGCATTCTTTTAACATTTTAGCTTTAGTATAGAATTTCGTCAGCCGATATGATTTTAACGTTCGAGAATTGTGTTTGGGCCGCAATGCGGCGAAATGAACAGTGAACCAAGGCGGAGCATCACCGCGTAAGACCCCATTTCAATAGAAGATATTAAAAATAACGTTATAAATTTACTTCCGTTCAACGCTCATTTTATTTTATGTGAACATCCATAATCCTTTAATCTAAGGGTTACTGAAGCGCTTTGATATTACTTCACCCAACTTCACTGTTAGTTCATTCCTATCTCTCCTCCCCCCGTCAAACTGCCGCGATCGCGGCAGTTTGCCGGGGGGGGGGGGGGTAAAGAAAAGGAAACGAACTAGCTTAAGCGTACATGCATTCCCTTTTCAATATTTTCTCTATCAATCTCATCTGGGCAGCATTCGCTCTTGCAATGGCGCATTTAGAGGGGGGGGGGGGGGGGGGGAATCAGTGCACCGGGTACCACCCTCCTTGGTGGGGAGGGGGGGGGGGTTACTTGTGCTTCTTCAATGTGTAAACGGGGCGTACAAAACTTGAAGACGACTGTCGCAGCTCTCTCTAAACCAGCCTATTGAATTTTAGAGCAAAGCTTTCTACCTCTACCAGCCAACGGTTCTTTCGTGACGTACGGGACAAGGAACTCCCACGGGGCTAGGGAGGCGGATGTCACTTTTCTCTCACCGAACACAGTGTAGATGGCACGGGGATAGGGCGCTATTACCCAGCGTTCCCCGTGCTCACCCCTGCGGGCGCGTAGGCGGGACCCTTCCGTAGGCTTTGTCATCTGCTTTTGCGACGGTGTTGGGCCTGTTTTGGCGTAGCTTCGCGTCCATTGCGCGTTTCCTTAGCACGGCTTGATTAACTTGTTCGACAGTACCTGCTGGGTAACCCGAACCCGACAGAATTAAGTGGTCGTACGGCAGAAATACGTTAAGGATTGTTTTGCAGGGCGGGAAAACAAAATGTAGCGACCACTTGCAGACATCTGGCCGCTAGAGAAACTCCACCTTTTGCGCACTGCTTGTCACGAATGGACGTCCGTCCGGACGTCCGTCGAACGTCCGCCGTACGTCCATTCCGGCTCTAGCGGACGTCCGTATGACGTCCGTTTCAGGGCCCATGGACGTACCATGTACGTCCGTTGGACGTCCAGTTTTAACACTTCCGCACGTCCAGTCGGACGTCCGAAATTGGCTGTATTTTGGATGTTCAGTAAAAATTTCCAGAATCACATAACGACAAGCTAATGTCCTTACAACAAACACTACAGTATAGTACACCGCGCAAGGCTAGCGCACTACAGATACATGAACACAGTGAACTTACTTGCTTCACGTTTCGTTTGCGGTTCTCAATTCTTATATATCCTTCCCCAAATAGATCGTCGTTGGAGTTGGTGAAGTGCTTCAAAACAATGAAAAAATTAGGCTTAATATTAGAAATATGCAGACGAAACTTGCAACCTACAAGCCAGGGTGTTGATCTACAAAATCTTTTTAATTGAAAAGCACAGTAGCTTTTTCTTTTTTGCTTTTATATCCAATTTACGCCCTTATTTGATGCTTCATAGTAACTTTTTACGTCCGTTGGCGGGTGTCATTCGGACTTGTACATCCATTTCCGGATGTCCACTGTACGTCCGAAAATGGACGTACAGTGGCTGCCCAAACTGGGCCTTGGATGTCCGGCTGTATTTCGGACGTCCCAAGGACGTCCGTGGTTGCTTGGGGCGTTTTCTAAATTGCTGAATACCAATTCGGCTGTGTTTTAACAGGCATTACAAAAGACGAATGGAGCACCTGGCTCTGATAAATAGCGATTATAAAAGTTCCGTCAGCTTTCTCGCAATTCTCAAACTTACGAAACTATTTAGTTTAAATCTGTATAAACGGGAATCACTAAGCTCACATGCCGGATTGTTTCGGTGTCCCCGAGCAGGCACATCAGGATGGATAGGTTTCACTGTCTCACCCTTCGAAACACACTCCTCTCTGTTTTCTTTCTTCCTACACACGGGCGGGCTCTGCAGCGGCGGCGTCCTCCGCTCGAGCCCGGCCGTGGCCGACGCTGCTGCATTCGGGATGGAGCCCCCGCGAATCCCAGGTAACGGCTGGCGGAATCTCTGGTTTCACTCTTTCTGGAGCCACGGGGGTGAATTCAAGTGACGTCGCACTTGTTGTGGGGGTCGTTCACAGCTTTGCTTTCCAGCCACCTTCACAGCGTGAATTGGAGCCATTTTATTTATATTTTCAAAATTTCGGTCGACCAATTATCTCCATTTACGGTATTATAACGATTACAGGTGGGACTTTCGCGCTATCTGCATTATTGTGTAAATGAATCGTCTAGCCATTTGCCGAATTTTTTTTTAATTTCTGATAACTAAGTTTCTCACAATTTTGTTCAACCAATTATCTCCCTTTGCGTTATTATAACGACTGCATTTGGAACTTTCACGAAATCTGCATTATTGTGGAAATGCAGGGCGTTACACGGTTCGCCAGTTTTCGTAATTATTTTATATTTTTCTTATTTTTTAGTTTTTCAAAATTTTGTGCGACCAGCTATCTCTATTTAAGCCATTGTATAGCGATTACAGGGGGAACTTCCGCGATATCTGAATTTTTGTGGAAATGCAGGGCGTTACACGGTCCTGCCTGGAAGGGAGGGGGGGGGGGGGTACTCGGCAAAGAAAGAATGCTACGCATTAAGTTCATATCAATGCACAATGAGCACTCAACTGCTCCTGTGAAGGCAAATTTCACTTTAGTGTTTTACCGGTTCCTATGGAGGAGGGAACAACCACATTTTTTTTTCTAGACAAAACGCCCCCGTATTTGCGTGAGGTGTTCAAAGAAATGAGACCTTCTCTCTCTCTCTTTTCCCCGTTCCACTTAAGGCAGGCTCACTGTGCACATTACCAGCCAATAAGTTCGATCATTACCTCTGACACAAGAAAGCGATTGGCATACGGTGGCGCATTAAGGAGCGGTGAATACGTAGTACGCTTTCCTGTGCACTTCCAAGCGACCCAATGTTTGCCATATTTAAAAAAAAAACACGGCCTTTGAAACGACAGCTACTGTCAAACGGTATGGGTGCAACTTGCATTGGAATTCGGAGGAGCTACAACTAACCCGTAAGGGCACACCGCCGGATTACCAGACATTTATTTATTAGATGCGACGCATCTCTTGCTCTCGGGTATGTCCCTCCGTTGTCGTCATCGTCGTCGTCGCGGCGTTGTCCGCACGCTCACTGCACATGCGCAACTCTCCTCCGTTCTTCTCTCCGACAGCTGTGCGCAACACTCTCACTCCGTCTCATTATCATAACAACAGTTGCACGTGTGCGCTTCACTGCTCTGGGTGCGCGCATGTGTGCGCACTCTCACTCCGTCTCATTATCATAACAACAGCTGCACGTGTGCGCTTCGCTGCTTTGGGTGCGCGCATGTGTGCGCATGCGCGCGACTCTCCCCCCCCCCCCCCCCCGGCTCCTCTCCTTTCAAAAGCGGGAATATAAGCGGGGGAGCGCACGGCGCCGGATCAGTCCAGCGCTCGCTCTTGCACTTGACTTGACTTTGCTTGACGATACCTCTGTGCAAGGTCTTCCGATGAAGACGTGATGGAAGCGACAGTCCCTTCAGCGAGTGGACTGACGCAATCCAATACCAGCGTCAGTCCAAACGCTCCCCCCTGATGCGTCGCATCACATCAGGGTTCCCTCGCGGGAAGATGGGCGTAATTTTATTTATTTATTTATTTATTTATTTATTTATTTATTTATTTATTTATTTATTTATTTATTTATTTATTTATTTTACCCTCAAGGCCAAGGGCATTACAGAGAAGAGTGGGGACTCATTATTTTGGACCACTGAATATCTGCAAATACCGGAAGGGTAACTTGATGAGTGTAGGTAAAGAGGCAGCAGCGAATATATTTTTCTGTTCGCACAGTTGATTTTTGTGTCCAGTATAAAGAAAAGGGGCGGTGGGGGGAGGGTAGGCAGCTTTTTTCTTCAAAAAGCGAGATTAGAAGGGTCCAAGTAGACGATTTTACTGAGTCTTACTATAATTCAGTGAAGATAACCAAGCATGATTATGTTTCTGGCGCGAACACCTATTTGGCTGACGTGGTTTCGGAGTCTTCGCCATTCGACGGTCAGCCACTTTGCAATGGTTTTCCAGAAAAGGCCAAATGAGAATAACCGGGAGGCTGTGTAGAGGCATGGCCTCCTTTATACTGGAGGCTATGGTGGAGGGCACCCACTGTATCATAACTTTTGATTGTTTTTCAGTTTTGTTCTCTTTTCTCTCTTCTTTTTCTCATGTTATCCGGTTCTCCGTTTTTTTTTTTCTTTTGCTGTTGGTACCCCCCCTCTTACCACGCCCCTATTAAAATCTGCTTAGGCTGTAAGCCTTTTTGGGGGTAATTTGCGCGAAGATTAGAGTTATGAGCACTTGTTTGTTTTGTACTCCACTTCCTCTCGTGTGTAAAAAATGCGCTGTCGACAATGCGAGCTGACATCACAATGTTCACGTTTTTATTTCTTTTATCTTGGGTTTGTTCCGTTTAAGCTCATTAATTTCAACTCAACAAGCGCATAAAACAGTAAGTAACTAAATACTGACTGGTACTTGTAGTTCAGGAAAGGGGGGGGGGGGGTTGACGCACAGATTAAGTAGGCTAAGCTTTTATCCACTAGCATGACGCTGACATAATTTGCATTTATACGAAGCGAAAGCCTTGAATTTGTTTTTGTCTGTATCGTGGGTTGTGTTGTTAGGGGGGGGGGGAGTCGTGATGAGGGGATAAAGTTTTCGAATCCGCATTTGTTAGCGAGGTTTGAGGACCGAAAAAAACTGGGGCACGGAGTAAGCCAGTTACGCGGGTAAAGGGGTTTTGGTTGCGTCAGCTTTTGAAGCACGGTGGCTTTTACCCCTTTCAATTAAAGAACCCCTGTAACACGGCCAATAAACGTTCCTGTATCCCTGGAGGCACTTCAAAGGCTATATAGTTACCGCAGAAAGGCACTGCAAGGTTTGCTTGTCGCAGCATGCAGATACCTCTTCGGGTCTCTGCGTTGCTTCTGTCGGGATTTTGTTTAAACTAATTATCGAATGCAATTACAGCAGCAACCGAAAGAAAGCCAGCCAAAAGCACAAGTATGAATTGAACGACGTCGCTTTAGCACGCAAACCGTGCAGCCGGCTCCGAAAAAAAAATGAAATGATACTGAAAACACCCACGAAACAGTCTGAACAGTCAAGCCAATTGAAAGCAATTGACTCCCATTGGGCAAATGGATTTGGCTCATTTTGATCCGTGAAACAGCAGGATCTGGCTCGTTTTTGATACTAACTACGATATGCGTACACGTTTGCAGGGCGTTATAGTTCTCCTGTTTTCTTGCCACCCCCTTTTTCAGGGGACAGTTGCCGAGTTCTTGTTGTCACTCCAATTTTATCTGACTTAGTTTCGGTTTCTGCATCTGGCTCATTTCGAAAAAAAAAAAAAAAGAGAACGCCTCATATAAATGTACAAGAAAAGAAATCATTTGAAGCCGCATACCTATAGGTAAGACCTCAAATTTAAAGAGCAAGCAACCATCAAAGGCATCTAATAAATATTCCCATGTTATGAGAAAAAGATTAGCAACCGAACTAGTTGTAATTAAAAGGCAGTCATGTCGTCTGTTACAGCCTTGAAATTCTTATGTGCGTATAAACGGTTGCACAAATCGTGTTATCTTGTAAATAGGCACATAAATCACCCAGGCGGCATGCTGAGCAGAAATTGTTTCGAGTGACCGCAGTCGTTTTGCGTAAACGTTTGCTGTTGACTGCACACCTTACATCGTCAAGAAGCAGAGTTCTACGACGCGTGAAAAAAAAAAAAAAAAGTGGATGCGAATGGCTAGAATTCTGTAGTTTGTGCATTATGGAACTTCCTTTTTCCTCTGGATGTTTGCCTTTTGGGAGGCTGTGTCGTAGCAGTTGGGTAGAGCAAACCCAGGTAGCTAACCGATTCGTTTACAGTTGTGCACGAGTCAAGCCTTATTCCGAATGATCAGTTTATTCCCCGCGTACTTTTCCTGCACACATGACCTTGAGGAGCACATCAGCAGGTTCGACTAAACAAACCACCGCATTTTGCCGGGGTCGGCATTTCCCTTGTATCTGAACTCAGAGAATTGATCTCCATATTTAGCGCTCGTAATGAGACGTCAAAGACAACGGCCTCTTTTCCCATTAGCATATTTGAACATTTCGTTAAATGAATAGCCGCACCATTTTGTATAAGCGAAGACGTCGCCGTCTATATTCGAATGTCAGTCCTTTTGGAAGGTTAAATAACACTGCCGCCGCGGGTGCTGAACCACTTAGCCACTCTAGTTCCACATCATTAGCGAAATTCAAGTATACGTGAATTAAATGTTGGTCTTCTGAAATAAACGTCTCTTTCAATACATTTAAATAAGGGGCAGAATGTTGTGAGCGTTCCAGTGCACGTACTGGGGAGCGAATTACATCGCCTAGGGCTGCTCGATATAATTTAATTAGCATGCGCGCTTCCATGAATTCACTCCGCGAAACGCGTCTCTAATCACAGTTTCAAAGCGGCCATCACTTCGTGTTTCTCGCCGCTTCGCAGTAGGAGAATGCAACAAGCATGCTTATTAACAAACTGTGGTCTATTAATAGGAAGGCTTTGGTTGGGAAAAACAATGTCAATTGAAGCACGTACTCTTGGCGAAGTTATGTAAATTTTTCAGGCACTAATCGCGAGAACCGCGCACACTTCCACTACGCCGACTGAGCTTGCGAAGCGTTTATCCGCGGTAACATAAAACTGCGTTCCTTGGGAGTTTCACATCGGTGAACGGGGAGAGTGGTGATGGTATCGCCCGAAATAGCACGGAGGATTGCTCTCTGCCCTTGAAGGGACCCTGCAACACTTACCATCGATTACTCGTAATGTATTTTAAGGTAAAGTCTATTGTGCCAGCAATCTCCTCCCGCAAGAATTATGAAAATCCGTTCACTATCACCGAAACTACGCGGGACGAGAAATCGCGCATAATTGTTCCCTCTCAACTCGACCGCGGACAACGCGACGAAAGCTGCGCGCTCTCTCTCGGAGAGGGAGGCGGCTCGCGGCGCCTTCTCCGGCGGCCTTCGATATATGACTGGCCGGGGAGTTTTCCCCTTTTCTCCGAAACGTGGAGGGGTCTATTTCCGGTTTGGTGCCACAAAAAAGCAGGTATGGCTGCCTGCTCGCAAGCGCCCGCTCAGGGCGTTTTTGAAGCAATAAGCGTTTGTTGTTGTGTAATCTGGCTGAAAGGGGAGTATTAAGTTCGTCACTCAAACTCCACACGCACTCAAGAGTCAAAACACAAAAGAAACTTCAAAACTGTGCGTACAAGCTCAGGCATAGAAGAGGTTGGTACACAGCTCCGACAACGGCGGATCGTCACAGGAAATGAGAGAAATAAGCCGCGAAGATCACCAGCGACAGCCAATAGGCAGCCTTGGCCTTAATGACGTCGTTTAGGCCATGCCAGGGAGTGCATAATGAGGAAAATTGGAGGGAGCGCGGTTGGTTTTTTTGCGTCTTTCACAGCGATTTGCGCGCTCGCCGCTTCACGTGCACGTGTAATATCTGGCTCAGGTATTCCTGGCAGTGCAATCTAAACGTCGCGCAGGTTTACGTGCACTGCTCAAAGAGTGTTGCAGGGTCCCTGATATTCCGGGACATGCTGCTGTTTCTACCCAACTTTGAAAACATGGTTTGAAGTGCACAATCTATCGCATTTGCGATGGGGCTTGGTGGGGAGCACGGGCGCGTGCCCGGGTGGGTGCATGATTTGAAAAAGTGCGTGCTGATGAATGCGGATATTTTGAGCTGATCATGTTCGTTCAGATCACAGTTGTAAGAACGCCTAGCGTTCTTTTTCTCCCGTGTGAAGTGTATATCCCCCTTTATCTCGAAACGTCTCTCTTAGTGGCGAAGCACCTTAAGGCCAAGGCTTGTCTGTCCGGCGTCCGGCGTCCGTGCTCACGGCACAGCACCGTGTAAATCGAAACATCTGTGAACAAAAGGTTATAGAGATAGAGAGAGAGAAAGAGAGAGAGAGAGAGACGCACAGCCCCGTGTAAATCGAAACATCAGTGAACACAAGGTTAACAAGAACAAAATAACAGGTTCACAAAATGTTAGAGAGAGAGAGAGAGAGAGAGAGAGAGAGAGAGAGAGAGAGAGAGAGAGAGAGAGAGAGAGAGAGAGCTCCTGGAGAGCCGTGCTGCGCATGCGCGAAGAGCATTAGATTGGAATGGATTGGATTGGGTTGGAATAAATTGAATTAATATGGGATTGGGTTGGATTGGAAATAGTTTCAGCAGCAGTAAGCACTCTCACGGGTGATTTGTGGTAAGAACGATCCCCATTGCTTCGTACACTCGTCACGATTCACTTCGTGGAGATGCGTGGATTTTTTTTAATGGCGGAGCTGGTGTAGCTGGCCGTATACAGCGTGTGGGGCATAATGCGTAACACGTTAAAATACCAAGAAAATGCCGAACGCTCGTGAGCGCGTGCCTCGCGGCGACCGCACAGCGTACCCGGCTCGCGCAGCGGCTTTAACAGAAAAAAAGGAAAGAAATGAAAATTTGCGAAACCTCGACGCGACTTCAGAACGCCGCGCATGCGTCGTGCACGTCCGCGCCGCCGCTGCGCCCCAGCTGTCGTCAAGCGCTATTGCGCGTGTATTGCTTGGCATGAGGAACACGACGATATCGATGCATATGACGATGACTTCTACTAGCACAGTGCTAAGCGATGACGAACATGTAAATAAACAATTTCAAACTTGTACAGATGTGTTGTGATGTGTCCTTCAGCGCTCACGTAGAAAGAAATCCTGCAGTCTCGCTATAATTCAAGCCTTGCGCGACTTAGTGCAATCTTCGCCAGACTTTTTTTAGGGGGACCACGTATATCTCGAAATGGTGACAGAGAGTACACAAGGAAAGTCCGCTACAGGCAGCTGGTAAGGTCTCCGTGCGCGCGCCTAAAGCTCCCTCCACGTGCCGAAAGCGGTCGTGAACTGCAAATTTGAAATTCCCTCCGTCACAGCGCTTTCTTATCCAACGCGTCAAACTGTGGGAGTGATCATGTGAGCGTTACCATGGCGCCCATGGGTGGCACAACTTGGGCGCGGGCATACAGTTTCTCAATACTACCTAGAGTGGGAACTGTTTCTGCAATCGCACGCCACCATGGAAATTGTGGGAACACGGAGAATCGGTTTGGCAGCACGTGGGTTGTGCAGTGTTATAGGCTCTGGAGTGTTTGTTAGTTCTGTTTTCAACATGCTTTTCCGTTTTCAGCAAGCCACTTTCTGGCATTCAGTGAATATCACAGATATGACTAAATAACAACGTGATTAGCTCTTAGCGCATGTGGTCGCGTTAGCGGAAAATTTCTTAAGATGAAAGGGTGACCACATGCAGCGTCGGCGACAAGCGACGCGGAAAGCGTAACTCAACAGGTACAACAAACAGATAGGGTGGGCGACAGTGACAAACGAAAAAAATTAATACAGTGCCGCCAATGTCCTCCGCGTCGTCGCTCGTCGCTACAGTTCACTGTGTCGTCGCTGCCGCTCGCTTGTGGGCTGCTTCAAGCTTGCAAAAAGCGAGCGAGGGACCCGGCGGCGTGTGTATGCGGCTTGCCGCTGTCGCCCACACTATCCGTTCGCTGTACCCACCGAGTTACGATTTTTGCGTCGCTCGTCGCCGTCGCTGCGTGTGGTTACCCCTAGAAGCATGCACTTACAGGTGCAACGAGGCAACATACATGGCGTCTCGGCAAGTCGGTATTTATTTGCCATTTGAAGCATTAATGCAATGTCCTAATACTTTGCGCGCGTGTTTGAAGACTTACTTGCGGTAATAGGCTTCGCCTAGAGCTCTATATATATCTGCTTGGGCAAAACAAATAAATACAACGTGACTAAATCACTTTTGCATCTCTAGCTGTTGCATCTGCTTCGCCTGCCAAGAGCGAAGCAGACGATAATAATACAGTACTGAGAGGAAGCATGAACACAGTTTAAGACAATCGAAATGAATAATTTTCAGCTAAATATTTCAAAACAACGAAGAACACAGCATCTAGTTTGGAATATGTAATCTTTTTTTAAATATATTGCCGCGAACCATGTACGGGTTTGTTTATTTTTTGTTTGTTTACTGCCCGGCCACGCTCGGCTCTGTTATCTAGATGTGTCCGAAGCGAAGCGCGTCTTCTATTCTTTATTTTTATGCCGCTCGGGCTATCTCATTCAGATAAGCAGACTGTTTCGCCCTAACGTCACTAGCCCAGAATAATCTTCTTTGATCTACAATGTTCTGGATGTTAATCGACGGTTCCAGAAACACTCGCGCCGAAAGATAAAAGACTGAAGAGCAGGCGCCGCGGCATTCGAATCGCCGGAGCTCGCCTGCACACGTCACTTTGTTGACTGCTGCTTCGCATTCGAATCGCCGGAGCTCGCATGCACACGTCACTTTGTTGACTGCTGCTTCGCCGCCTGTGTATTCTTTGAGTTGTTAGGGGAGCACAGGTTCGCTCCAATAAACTTGTTTTCCTTGAAGACAACTGCGTCGTCTTTGACTTTGTGACAATATACGGGACTGCCCGCTGCATCTGGCCTGCTGAATCCTGCCTTTTAAATGCAGAGCATTTCTTAGCCTCGCCTCTTCCTGCGTCGGACGGCGTCCACAGCTCGGCGTCCGTAGCAGGTGCGCCTCTACTCCTTCCCTCCTCTCTTTCAACAGCAGGTGGCGCGCGCATGCGTCGTAGTCAGCCCGTTCGCTCCGTCGCGGTCTCGGCGTAACAGGTGCGTGATAGCAGCACGGTGGGGCGTGGAAGGGCGCGCGCTGCTTGCGCATGCGCGCTCTCCCCCCCGTACTGCTCTCCCTCTACTGCGCGCGCTGCAAATATAAAGCGGCTAGCGGTCGCTCGTGCTTCAGTCACTGCGTTGCTCCTTCCTTCCTTGGTTGACGCTCGCTCCACCCTAACGCGACTTTACTCTCCTCTCTCTACCCCAAACCAACACCAACGCAACTACGACCCAACTACCCACCCTAAAGCGACTTTACGCGGCGTTAACGACTCCCAATGCTCTGCATTTACTCGTGTTCCCCTCGCGGGAAGGCGCGGGAATTTTTTTTTTCTTTCTAACCCCCAGAATTATTTCTCAAACTAAGCACTCTAACACAGCAGTTTCAGACAAAGTAAGATTTATCAATCACGGCACTTTTTGCAGCATTTCTTAAACAAAAACTTAATTTGCGTAGACACAGAGTTGATGCCAGCCATGCCACGCCGAACTTCCGGCCGATTTAGTGGGTATGGTGGTTCTCATGGAGAGATGGAGGGCTTTCGCAACATCACGTAGACACTGGCGCCAGATTCCACTATAGGTAAGCTAGTGAGAAACTCTATGGGCGCGGGTGATCACAATGGTATACGTCGGACCACGGCCGGATCATCTAGCTCTTGGTTAAGTGATCTGGCCCGAAATTTTCGGCATTTCGCTTAACTTGAAACTCCGCTTATATATCTGCAAAATTTTAGCGGATTTTATGACTTAGAGTTCTTAGTTCTAAAGAAAGCCAGTTCTGGGGAATGGGCTTTCTAGCACTTCTTGGTATCCATTCACGCTGCGAAAAGACGGGAATTGAAACTTTCTGGCGTAAAATTTTGAATCGAAATACTGTGACAGAACTAGTGATCTACGGGACATAACCACGGTACAAAAGCTAGAGACACACTGAATACTCTCACATAAGCTACAACGTTATTATTGCGGGGACGAATATAAGCCTATAGGGATTGGGAACAAATTGGGGATATTTTTCTTGTTTTCTCTTTTCGTCTCGTTCGCAAGTTACTTTTATCATCAATTTCAGAAACGTCTCCAACGTGAAACGTCTTGACATTTTGAAACTTCATTTTGCTGGTAGCAGTACACAAAAACGCCTGTGCATATAAACTTCTCGGGGCACGTTAAGCATCGTAGTACAGTCGAATTCGGTGTGCTATAGCTCTCCTCTATGGCACGTCCCCAGGCGTACATTTGGCGCTTAATACAATCGCTGTGACCTTTAAAGGCAGGCATTTTGTTTAAAAGCCGGGATACGTGTCTGTACATGCGACCTTAGGGATAAACAGCGCCGAACGTTCCCCGCAGAAAGTGTCGTTGTTTACCACGAAGTTGTTTACGCGAAAAATTCGACCTTACCGCTCGAAATTCCCGCGTGGGTCGTGCCCTCGTGCCCCTGCGCCAGTGGGAAAAACGACTTCGCATACTGCTCCAAGTTGGCCACTGACAGACCTTTATGGTGCTCCCACGGCTGAAATTTATCGTCCCGAATAAATTACTCGAATGTCAATAGAGGCGAGAGCTTACTAGTTGTCATTCTTAGTTGGCAGTCAATGTATGCGCTGTTTCCTCATATCACGTAAAGAACTAACTTACTGTATTCGGCCATAAATAAATATCTGAAGCAGAATGGAAAGCCGAGCTAGTTGAAAATGGTTCATGACTGGAACTGTGTGTGTGTTCTCTTTCCTAGTCCAATTTTTTTTTGTGCGCAGTTCCAGTCATAAATAAATATCTCGTTCGCGTCTGCAGTTTCCCGAGGGGCGAAAGCGACTCAACATACCCACGCATACAATAGCGCTCCGTTTTGTACTACACTTTAGCATAATCTTGTAAACAAACGCTGCCTGTGGCTCAGACAAGCCACAAATCAGGCTTATTTTGCCTGCTTTGTCGGAAGCCACAAATGTGCAACAACTTAGACCATTCCATTGAACCATCACCTATTCGCCACACCATCTCAGAGCTTCGGTCTTTGAAATGTTTTGTTTATGCCGCTCAGACAAGAAGGCGTAATGTTTCCGAGGTCTTTTTTGCGATTTTCTGCTATTGCAAACAACTGGCGATATCATTGGTCCATTTTGTTTGATAACGCCGGATCACTTCTGGTTTGGTGATGTATTGAGGATGTTTTCTACGGCTAAACTTAACGCTTGTTTGTTTTCCATAGAGTTCTTGCGGAAATATTTTATACGCTCGTGTGCTAGAAATTTAAATCCTGTGAGATAACTTGCATCATTGCAAAGCTTTCATTAGGTTTAAGAGTGTTTTTTTTTTTTTTTTTCAAGCGACGTTCTTTAAGTTTTTCAAGGCTGTTTTCAAGCGAAGAACAGACAGGACTAGCGCTCACTCACAACTGTGTTAGTCTGCGGGAAACATCGAACTGTATATCACATGCTATCACATGCTAAAACACTACTGTATATCACTACTGCATATAACTGTATGTCACACGATATAACACTGTATGAAAACTACTATCACATGCTTCTTAACAAAGATTCAAAACAATGCCTCATTGCCCTGCAAACATAAAGGTGCGTCGCTGGCAAGCTTATAATTTTACTTTTTAATACGCTACCTACAATATTCTCTTCCCGAAATAATGGATTGCACCCGCAGCTACTACAATTTCGGAATATGTTCCATTAGTAACACACTCGGCTTATTGTAGGTTAGTTGTCGGTGTAGCGAGCCATGGCACATTATTCCAAGGAACACCAATGCTGCACACCGAAGCATACAGGCGCAATAAGGACACCGTTTCCAGAGGCAACACTACAGCGTAGTGATGCCAATCAAATCAACTGCGGGAAATGCGGGCCGCACCGGCGACACCTGAGCACCTCGTTTGGACGCGCTGGCTTTTTTTGGGCGTCTAGCGGTGGACTCAATGGTTCGCCATCCACCCAAAGCATTGAGCGCGTAGGGCGGAACGGAACTATAGAGCAGCAACATGCAGAGCAATCTGCTGATGCCTTTATTTCCTCCGTTTCCGAGAACTGCGGGCGTTTTTTTTTTTTTCTTCCCTTTATCGGGCTCTTCTTGGTCAGGCTCCCGAAATAACTGGGGCCATTCAGACCTCGGCACTGCAGTACGGTGAGTTGTTTGGTCTTAGAGAACAGGTCCGGCGGAAAGCTGAAAGGACCTTGCTTGCTTTCCGGTTCCCTTGTACACCTGTTCCGATATCGGGACACCTGCCTACTAACGCGATATCCCCTTTTCCCTCTCTCTCTCTCTCTTATCTATTATGTGCAAACGTTGTCCGGCGTGCACGCTGATTGAATGGCACAATGTATCATTGAGATACAATAATACCTCATTAACTCGCAGTCGCGAAATGTGTTACAAAAATGGCCGCGTATCAGCTCCTTTTGTTGCAAATGTCGACGAAAGACGAGAGTCGTTCGTCGTTATTTGCCAAGTAAATGCCTCCCTTCGCTTTCCCGCTCACCTCTCATGCTGTTCCTCTCCCGTCGCACTCCTCTCAAGATAAACACGCAAGAGGTTAGCTAAAGTCAATTTAAATTTACCGCGTTCTACTGCTCCATGCCAGGTGCCTCGATGCCAGCGCTACTGTACGCGGAGACGCGCGTCAAACGAGGCGCCTTACTTCAACGTTTATAAACCACATTTCCTTACTTCACGTGCGTTCCTAGCGGAACGCAGAACCTATCTAGTGGAACCTGTCGTTGCTGTTGCCGTTTGATTTTTTAAATGCCGCCAGGTACCGCGGGCAATAGAAGGCGGCGGTTTTCTGCAGTTGATGCAGTATTTCATTTTCTATCGGAAAAACCGAGCATCGGTAAATTTTTAAATAAAGGAACACTGCAAATATCACTCATGCATTGATTTTCTGCCTTATATATTTGCGTAATGTCTTGTTATTGTTCAACAATGTTGACAAGTATGGACATTAACGCCGGACTTAGACGATTAGATTTGGCTGTGGGTACATAAAACTATTGCAGAGTTTCTGTTTCACTTTGGCCGGCTGGCTGAATCGAGTGACAGAGAGACAGACAGACAGACATACATACAGGCAGACCAAAATTTTCCCGTTCAAGTAGCCCAAGAAATACTATCGTCTTTAAAATTTTGAGATAAGCGGACTTTCGAGTTAATCAAAATGCCGGAAGTTTGTGGCCAGGTCACTGAAGTAAGAGCTAGTGCTGGTAACAAAAGCTCCACTGAACAGGGGAACTTTCGTAATAAAGGCAAAGTAATGCGCACAAAAAAGGAATTTTCATTATTACGGAAGAAAGAACTGCGTGATGCTCGTCTGTTTGGCGTTCGCATCTGGGCCCAGAAAAGCGTTCTTGAGCATCGCATCAATCGTTGATCGCCACTGCTACATTCTTCATTGTTGCGAAGGAGGCGCAGCCTCTTTGTTGTTTCGGTCGTTGTAGTCACTTCTCGGGGCTCCTCTTCGTCCCCATAATCAGCTGCATCGTCCACATCTCTCTCTCAACGATGTAGGAGTCGGTCAGCATTCCTGTAACGGGATCATCGGTTTTGCCGTTCACGACCGCGTTCGGCGCATAGTGGGAGCTAAGCGTTCGGACGGATACCTTTCCAGCTGTCTGCAGCGGGCTTTGCCTTGTGTCATATCTCTATCAACATTTCGAGATATCCGCAGCTCCCGAAAAAAAAAAAAAAAACGTTTCGAGATAAAGGGGGCCAATACATGGCGCCTGTGGGAGGTAAATGCACGGCGAAAAAAAATTTCGACTTAGCCGATATTTCGAGATATCCGAGTTTGAGTTAACAAAGTGTGTGCGTGTGCGTGTGTGTGCGTGCGTGCGTGCGTGTGTGTGCATGTGTGCGTGCGTGTGTTCGTGCGTAAATAATTGTTTATATGATCGGAGCCGCACGCTGTTTAATTGTGCCTTAACAAAACTCCTACATGGCCTTTGACCGGCACCAATTAAACAATAACATTGTGATAAAAGAAGATTGGAAACGAGGCCGCCTTACGGTAGCCGAACCGTCTTTATTTCTTTATCTTTAAAAACTTTCATTGTCGGTGACAGTTTTTACTGTTGTCATGTGTGCTCCCGATCAGACAGACTTCCGCCCAACTCGTGATTTCATAAAGTTTGACTGCCGAGATCATGCATGGTTGAACGCCGGCATGACTTGAGTGACTTCGCGCATCAATAATTATAGATCGCATGCATAATGTGTTGGTAATTTGAGCCTACGCAGCGTCGCAATGGGCGTGGCACACGCAGGCACGTCACGAAATGATGTTAGCAACAGCTCTAGCGGCAACACTGGATGGAGCGCCGCCCCTCGCGCGGCAGCCCGAGCGACATGGAAGGACATGCTGCGCGGTCGCGCGAGTACACGGGGACACGGCGGCTCGCTCAGTTCTGACAAAATAGTACAGTCGAACACGGATATATCGAACTCCAAGGGGATCGCGAAATAGTTCGATATATTAAAAATTCGATATAAAAAATATGGGCTCTGAGACCTCACCTGTCGCGGACGACCATTTACCGATCGGCCCATTCAAGAATGACAACTAATTCAGCACTAACGACGCAACAGGATGCTTTATTTGCGTGAAAAGAAATCGCTGATCTTGGCCTGCTTCGTCGTCCTGTTTATGGAATTAAAGACGCCTGTCTCGATTTTCTCGAGGATATCCAGGTGCTACAGCCCACTTCCTTCCATGTCGCCGCAACTACGTCGAATGAAGCTGAACGCAGCCGCCAGTTCACCGGTGGAGTACGATCGTGTAGCCACATCCTCGTCCGGACGATCTTCGCCACTCGAGCTATCAGCCTGGGTTCCTGCAACCGCACCTAGGATATCCTCGTCACCGGCGCTCGCAGCAGCCTAAACATTGCTGTCAGCGTTCACGAAGTCGCCGGCCGACACTCCGGCTGGAACTGCAGCCGGTAAAAGGGACGACAGCTCGCGAAACGTGTCGTCCATGCCCTCTTCGTCGTCGTCGCCGTCTTCGCAAGGTTCCGAAAATTCGCCCGTCACGAAGCCTGCCTTCTGGAAGCAGTTGGCCACGCTCTGCTTTACGCTGTCCAAGGCATCCGTCCGCATTTGTATGGCCCCCAGCTGGTCAACGTTAAGCTTGGTGCCCACGCGGAGGTTCATCAAAAGACTATCGAAGAGTCGTCTCCTGCGCCCAACCTTGAGTGACTTAGTCGAGCTGTCGAGCGGCTGCAGCCTGGCTGTTGTGTTCGGGGGCAGAAACTTCAGCTCGATGTTGTCGACCTTGCAGGTGGATTGGTTTGCCGAGCAGTTACCCATGAGAAGGCAAGCGTGACGGTCCGAGGCCCCGGCTTCTGTCCCTGTAGGGTTTCGGCGAAGGCACTAAGCGACCGCAGAAATCGGGGGTGCAGCGACCACCGAAGAGCACCTTCCAGCTCGCGCGGCGTTCGATATACCCGATGTCGGGAAAAATACCGTTCGATATAAACGTAGGAATTCCTATACATTTACACAGAAGTTTCAAGGGGATAATTCATGAGTTCGATATAGACAATAATTCGATATACCCGTGTTCGATATATCCGTGTTCGACTGTATCTGCTTTGGCTTACCGGAGAACGGTCGTACTGTCCGAGGCTGCTTTCTATCGCCCCGGTATAGCGCCGTACAAACTGGTGACCCTCCGGAACACGCCACCGAGGCAAACGTAGAGTCATGTCCCTCAACAACCAGTACTCAACCAGTACTCAACCCGTTCGCAAGAAGCCGGTGAAGCAGTCTCAGCCATGACCGTTCTGCTGCCGCAATTTCGGGAACGCAACCCGACGACTTGGTTTCTGCAAGCAGAGGCGCAATTCCAACTGGCTGGTATCAGTTCTCAAGAAACCAAATTTCTTCCCGTCGTTGGAGCCCTTCCACCGACAGACGCAGAGGAGATCGACGACATCCTCGCTACGCCGCATATGATGCAACTGGGCATCATCCGTCAATCGTCGGGTAATCGCGCATCGCCACTGCACATGGTTCCAAAGAAAACTGGTGACTGGCGGCCGGATGAAGATTACCGGTCTTGGAACACCAAGAGCGTTCCTGACCGCTCTCTGTACCCAACCTCGAAGACTTCACCGCCACTCTGCACGGGGCGACAATCTTCTCCACAACATACTTGGCCTGTTCATATCACCAGATCCCTGTGGCAGAAGACGACATTCACAAAACGGCCATCACAACCCCATTTGGCCTGTTTTAATTTCTGCGCGTGTCATTTGGTCTCCGCAATGCTGCACAAACATATTAACGTTTCATTGATGCCGTAACGCGAGGGCTACCGTTCGTCTACGCCTACGTTGACGACATTATGGTGGCCAGCACATCCCTTAAAGAGCATATAAAGCATCTTCGCCTTCTCTTCGAGCGTTTCGCTGCTCATCGCATTGTCATCAACGTCTCGAAGAGCGAGTTTGGTACCACTGCTCTAGATTTTCTTGGACATTGTTTGGACGCCACCAACATTCGTCCTCTCCCCGCCAATGCTCAGGCCGTCATCGACTTTTCCATGCCAGTGTCGGTGACAAAGCTCCGCCAGTTCTTAGGGCTGGCAAAATTTTACCTCCACTTTATTAGGAACTGTGCCACGCTGCTTGAACATCTCGGCAGGCTGCTTTCTACGAAATGCTCATCCACTTCACTTTAATGGAACGCGGCAGCTGAAAGCGCCTTTGGAGCCCTCAAACGCGCTCTCGCCGACGCTGCACTGCTGGCTCATCCGAATCCGGTTTTCCGAATCCGAATCCGTGCTCACGGCACAGCATTGTGTAAATCGAAACATCTGTGAACAAAAGGTTCACAAGAGGTTAACAAGAACAAAATAGAGAGCCGTGCTGCGCATGCGCGAGGAGCATTGGATTGGATTGGATTGAAATGAATTGGACTGAAAAGAATTTAATTGTATTGTACTGGATTGGAATTGTATATACTGTACACATGGGTTGTCGCTCATTTACATGCGCGAGTGGGCAATGTCACGGGTGATTTACGGAAGAACGATGCGTAGTGCTTTGCCCACTCGATATGATTCACTTCGTGGAGATGCGTGAATTTTTTTTTTTTTTCTGTTTGCGCTCATGACCGACACGTCAAGTTCAGCAGGCGCAGCTGACCTTCAGCAGCCGGAGCTGTCCTTCAGCAGCGAGTTGAAGGCGCATGACAAGCGCTAGCATTTTTCTCCAAGTTCATGACTCCGGCTCAGACACGATGTAGTGTTTTTAGCCGCGAACTGATAGCCATGTACCTCTCTGATGGTCACTTTAAACACCGCTTTGAAGGATGCATATTTACGATCTTCACCCGGATCACAAGCCGCTCACGTTCACCTTTAACCGCCCCGACACCCTCCACACCCGACGAGAGGTGTGGAGGGTGTGGAGGGTGTCGGCACCCGACATCCAGCACGTCAGTGGTGCGGCCAATTCTCCCGCGGACACACTGAATCACATTGATGATGTAAATATCCTTTTACCGATAACGCAAGAAGCTATACCGACCCGCTTGGCGTCCACGAACTGGCTACGACGCAAGCCAACGACAGCGAGCTCTCTGGTCTGTGTGCAGCAGCTACAGCACTCAAGTTTGAAGACGTACCGTTTCGTCGTGTCTATCGTCTGCGACGTGTATAAAGGGTTTCCCCGACCCTGCCTGCCTGCCTCACTTCGTGGCCGCTTATTTGCCGCCATCCACAGCATGGCCCACCCGGCGTTCCGGCATCTCAGAAACTCCTTAAGTTTCGCCTGCACGCCGTGCCAGCGTTCAAAAGTTCGACGGCATCCGTTCCCCCTGCCAAGCCATTCTTCAGGCCCGATGAACGTCTTTCTGTCGTTCACATTGACCCCGTCGGCACCCCGCCCCTTTGCCAAGGTTTCCATTCTGGCCTGTGTTGACCGGTTTACACGTTGGCCCGAAGCCTGCCCTCTTCCTGACATCACAGCCTTCACAGTAGCTTAAGCCTTGGTTTCAACCTGGGTGTCGCGTTACGGATGCCCTTCTACTGTCGTCACCGATCGCGGCCAGCAGTTCGAGTCGTCCCTGTTCACCGAACTACTACATCTTCTTGGCACGACTCGTCGGCGAATAGCTGCGCTGCCATCCGCAGTCGAACGGCCTCGCGGAGCGTCTTCATCGACACTTCAACGTGCACTCACTTCGCAAGGCTGCCCAACCGAGTGGGTCCAACGACTACCTTTGACGCTCTTGGAAATCCGGTGCGCGTACAAAGTGGACCTCGTGCACGTCTGCCGAACTCGTCTATGCGACACCTCTGCGTTTGCCAGCGGACTTGCTCGACGAGTCTTCGCAACCTGTCTGTGCCGGTTACTACGTAGACCAACTACGAGTGGTTTCTCGGCACCTTCGCCCTCAGTCCACACGTCTTGCCAAAGAACACACGGCTTACGTGCACCCAGACCTCAAAACAGCCACGCATGTTTTCGTGAGCTACGGACCCGTTCGAGGACTACAGTCAAACCCGATTATAACGAACCCAGGTAGAGCGAATTATGCTATATATCGAACAAAGAAATATCAATTACGAAAATACACGCGAAACATATCTCTTATAACGAAGTTCATATCTGACATATCGAACTCGGCGCTCCTAAAATTGCCGCCAAATGCATGGTCTCGGAGCGGCGATTAAGATGTTGATTGGCTGCGATGGAGACGTTGGGCCTCCCATGGAGTGACGTGACTGCCGACACTTTCCGTAACTGTTTCCGACGCGCCTGACTCACGATTAAACCCTCCCAGTCAGCGAGTCCGGACCAAGATGGCAGCATCGATAAACTGTGAGAAGATCTCGCCAACGTCCCCGATGTTGTGCTGAAAGGAGTGCCCTTCGAGGATTGCCTGAGTGTCGACGACGACGTTGCCTTCTCTGTGAGCCCCTCGGACGCCGACACCGTCACCGATGTCATGGCTGCTGGCGCTGCTGGAGGCGCCGAAGAGGCGGAGGATGTCGCGAGTGAAAGCCGTCCGATGATGATGAAGCGCTTTCGGCAGTCAATGTGCTCCACCAATATTGCTTCGATATTGAAGGACACGGACTGCAACTGATGCAAATGATGTCTCATGTAGAGAATGCTGTGCTAGTTGACGCCTCCAAAACGACAGTGAAAACAATAATCACCGCTTTTTGGGAAAGTAGGTAGTTACAGCGGAAAATAGCTTTATTGCTTGCAATATATAGTTTTGTGTATGGCAATGGCATACTTTATTGTGTTCGTTTCTGCATGCGGGGATGGCAGGAGGAAGGCAGGGGGGTGCGGGGGTCCCGCTTATTGCTAACTCGTAAAAAAAAAAAAAAAAAAAAAAACTCGTTATAGGCGGGTTCGGCTATTTAGAACTATTGGATATATCAGCGTCTCCCAAGACACCGTGGGAATTGAACGCCTGAAACCCGCGTACGTAAGTACCTAGAGCCGCCCGAAGTCACCAAGACGACCTCGACGTGTCTACTGGAACTCAGCATGACGTTTTTCGCTCGTCCCTCTCTCTCCTCTCTTGAGGGGGGGGGGGGGGGGGGGGGGCTGTAGCAGCAGCTCAAGCGGCAACGCTGGATCGAGCGCCGCCCCTCGCGCGGCAGCCCGAGTGACAGCGTGACATGCTGCGCGGCCGCGCGAGTGCACGAGGACACGGCGTCTCACTCAGTTCTGACAAAGAACCTGCTTTGCCTTGCCGACGAATGGTTGTACTGTCCGAGGATTTTTTTCTTTCGCCCCGAGATAGTGCCCTACCGAGGCAAAAACCTGCGGGTAAAGAAATTGTACTCGTTCCACCCAGAACGCAGGTTTCATTTGAAATTGGAATAATTTAAATCGGAATGAAAACAGCCGGGATTAAAAGAACAGACTCATCTTGCAAGGGCAAGTTTACAATGCGGCATCCGGCAGCCGAATAGAGTTGCCAGTGGCATTTCAAGTCGAAATTGGTTTTATAATCGAGACTTCTACACTTTACTCACGTGTCGTCTGCACACGTGCACATACCGAGAAAACATCCCTCTGAAGTTTAAAAAGTCAGCTTACGCACGTTATCCACCGAACACCCAAGCACACAAACTTAAGTTTTGAACTTCCCCTGTTCAGTAATTTTTATCGAGAAAATCAGTATTTGCTATAATTGGAAATAAGACTCCGAGTTACACTGTCGTTCTAAACCTTTTCCTTCTACAGATATTATGTTTCCCGGTCGTACCTTTTGCGCAGTTAACGGTAAACATAAGCTTAATTGTCCGAGTCACCTCATCCCGTTCGCAACGTCAGGGCGCCCCATCCAGAGCGGCGGTTTTGAGTTTCTTTCAAAGGCTGGCGAAACATTTCCCAAGGTTAGTTTCCTGCACTCTCCTATTTTGCTTTAACCTATAGCGCCGTGATAAAGTGAAGGATCCCCTTCCACCATTTTCTTCATACGTCTTTGCTCAACAAAGAGGAAATTACATAAAGTATTGTTAGAAACTTCTCATCCGGTTCGTCATGCGGTTGCAAAAATCGGCGTCAGCACATATCAGCACGTCGTCGATACGCCTTACACGCAGCAGTATATTTTTGCTCCTTGCATTGACTTCGTTCAATTCCCTTAGATGCTTTAGAACATCACCCCTCAAAGCTGCCGTGACCGATGCTTGCGTAAAATAAGTCTGAGTGATGCAATTAAGATCCCCTACCAGTCGTTTTAACAGCGTTTATAAGCCGCCATTGACATTAATTTTTGTATGATATAGACGACGACGTCGATGATGATGATATTTGGGCTGTACCCTTTGAATCGGGTGGGTGTGCCGCGCACACACTAGCCAGGCCAAACAGAAAGAGAAATGCATGACAAACATAACGACAATAACGCGGCACGAACGAGACACAAGCATATGGCACACCAAAAGGAAACACTTGACAACACTAGTCAGCCACATACGAGAAACAAACAAAACAAACAAACAAACAAACAAACAAACAAAGAAAACAGCATAACATAACGAAGACTCTGAGAATGTACGATTAACGTGCCTGGGCTGCCGTCGCACACCAGCGTTCCAGGCGGCGCTTTGTACGCGCAACAGCGCGCACGTCCACCACACCGTCGGCGTCCCCGAAGCCGAGAGCTTCCTCCAGGGTCGGAGGCGGACCATTTTCGCGGATATTGTCACAGTGTCCGAGACCTGCACAGCTTAAAATCAAGTGTTCGGCGGACTTGTCACCCTCACCACAAGCACGGCCCACTACACTGGACACCTGGTCATCGAACGTTTTCTGGCGCACAAGAGTACGGAGGGCTCCCGCACGAGCCTCGAAGAGCAGCGCACTCCCCAAGCGGTTGTCGTACAGCTGGGAGCCACCGATCGAGGTCTTGTGCTGCGCGTAAACCGCCAGAGTGGGCTTTTCCCGCACAGCACGCTGCCACATCGCCTCCTCTTCCTCACGCACTCGACGGCACGTGTCATGTGTCCAGACTGCGACAGTGTCCGCAGAAACAGGCTCACGGAAGAATCCGTACTTCTTTTCCAAAAAGTACACACGGCGCGTCCAGCTTGTGCGGATGCAAGTCGCTGCCAGATACTCGAACACGCGTCGCGCCCAGCGCTCCCGATGCACGAACTGGAGGCGACCGCGGTACGACAGCTTACTAGCTGCTTCACGTGCCTCAAAGGACGACCAGCCGAGGTCTCCCTGTACCGCTTCGTTGGCCACATATCTTTGGCATCCTACAGCGGTGCGTCCCACTGCGCGCTGCTGTCTGTCGAGCCATTGCCGAGTGGACGTTGAGAGGCACACCACAGCGTTCGCGAACGTGAGGGCCGGCACATGCACCAACTTCCACAAGTCCCGTGTCACGTGAACCGATGGTGGGGTGGTCTTAACCAGCTTGGAGCAATGGATACAGGGAAGCCGTTGGCGAGTTTGACATAACACACATTTAATGCACACACACACAAAAAAAACCTCAGGCAAAGCACTCAATATTTAAACTACACACAACCGATAAACACTCAAACTTCTACAATCCCAAAAAATACAACTCACATACAAACCCCTAACTTAACACGTCAATATACAATTCAAATCAAAACCCAAAAATCTACCATAAAGTCCGACACTATCAGTTCAAATACACTCCTTAATCAAGTTCTAGTTCATTTCTCTCGTATCACAACTCCCTAGTTATGTATCTTACAACTACGTCCCTACTGGACTGGCCTACCCCACTGTCGTCGGCGCTGACGAGTCGCACCCGTTGAGTGGCCGCGACCCGGTGGTAGCCGTCCTCCTCTCGCTTCGGTGCCGGCGTTCGCTGAGCGCGGTCACTACGTGGACGGCGTGGGCTCCGCGCGTCCTGACGTTTCCTCTGCGGCTACTTCCTGGTAGCCGCTCCCGCTGGATGTCCTTGATGCCGGCGTTCGATGCGCGCGGTCATCCCTTCGGCGGCGCGCTTCCTCGGTGGCTACCCCCTGGTAGCCGCTGCCGCTGGAGGTCTCAGGTAGGCTTGGCACGAACGTCGCCTTTCGGGGCCGTCGAGACGAACGTCGACGGAGCGTGGACGCTGGCCGCTGGTGCCCGACCGATGCCGCTGGGGCCACGAAGACACAGGTTCGTGGTGCACCTAGGATGACGGCGCCGATGCGAAGTCGGCCCGCTCCCGCCCAGACTCGGATGGCGTGGTCGATGGCCTGGCCGCGTCCCCCTGGCTCGTTCATTGAAGCGCACGTGCTCCGGCCGCCTCCTGGTTTCTTCGGTTTCTTGCCTCCCCCTTCTCTTTGTGCGCCCCGCTTTTATACCCTCTGGGCTCTGCCGTGGCGCACTCCCATTGGCTTCTTGCTTCCTCCCTGTTCTTATATGGCCATCTCGCCACTTGTCCCATGCGTGGCCTTCCCTGATTGGCCGACCAGTGTGCTGCCACCTTTGCCCATGATTCCTCGGTGCGTCGGCGCTGGCGCTTGCTGATTGGCGCGCTCTGGGCGCGCACTTCAAATGGCCGTTCCTTTGTTCTTTTTCCTCTTTTTCCGGGGTTTTCATGCATTCCCTCTCGGGGGGTGCCCTGACACATGACAATTACCCCCCGCTTTAAGAGTTTTTTCTCAAAAACTGCATCTTGGCCACCGATGTCCACTTGTTTCACGTGGTTTGTGGATGGGGAGGTGTCTTGGCCGTCGATGTCCTCTTGTTCCACCCCCATCACTCACTATCCACTGTTCACCACCACTTCTTACTTCCCATTTCACTTCACTTCTATCTCTCTCTTATCACTTGTTTTTAGTTCACTCCCGTTCACAGAACCCACACGTAGTGTTCACACTTGTCTGTAGTTCATTCGTGTACCGAACACACACACTTGGTTCATACAACATTCCCGTTCTATCACCAATACATCACTTTCTCTAACACCGAAATACTCAACCTCTTCTCTAAAACATCATAAAAATCAAATACATCGATGATCTCTTATTCAACAACCATTTTTCTCAATCCACATCAAAAACGTCTTTCCTCCTCCTGCTCCTCAATCGCACTCTTCTATATCTACACTTCATGCACATACACAACTCTACTAATACAATCTGCTCGATCACATCACCAAATCAAAGCCATCAATTTTCTAATATTCAACATCCCTATTTCTCATTCGGAACTTGGTCACTCACTCATTCATATCTCTTTTATATACGTCTACACGCACCTTGTCTTTTCACTATACTACAACATTAAAGCTCTACCCCAACACACAATCATTCGTCACCGTAATGGGTCCTATTCCTTTCCGAGTCAGCTCCGTGTTTTCCATCAGGTTCACTGACCTATTGCTTCATATTAACCTTCTTCCGCTTCAACCATTCAGCACCTTGCACGTCACAGTCGGTTCGGTTATGACAACCGACTTTAGTCCCACCACTTGTGTGCAGGTAGCACGTAGCCTGTCTGAATGGTTTTGCTGGCAAGCAACGCCTTACCATTTCACCTGCCACTCGGGGTTTGCGCGCTGCTCTTTGCCCACTACTAGCTTGCAAGCTGCTTAGCGCGTCCCGTCCACGTCGTGAGCTACCCTTCTTCCCGTGCTCACACTGGGACTTCCTTCTAGCCTGTCTCGTCTTGGCCCATCGTCTGCTCATCTTTCTGGCTCCGGCTGTCAGCTGGGTCACTTTTCTGCTCAGCCGACCTCTGTCAGCAGGGCTACGCTCCCGCACTCTAACCTTCCTAAGCATCAAACTCCTTCCCCTCGTTCGCTTCGGATGCTTTGGCAAAAGTGCGCCGTTTTCCTCGCGCCACTGAGTTTGAGCTACCTTACTCGGGGCTGTCAACTGTCTTTCGTATTGGATTGTCTTTCGCATTGGATTGTCTTGGATTGCCAACTGTCTTTCGCATTGGGGCCCCTGTCCTGAATCCCAGTCACACTGCTCTAATTCTGGCTCTTCATCGGCAGCCCAGAGTTCGGACTGAGGGCACTGCACTAGTTGGTCTGAAATCTCGGCACTCGGCAGCGCCCCAGTGACCGCGTTGCCAATCTCAGGCGCTGAGCTTCCCGGTTCACTGGCTAGCAGCTTCGCAGTGGCCTTTTTGAGGATTAAGGTACTCTCACTAGCCATAGGCGTTTTAAAATTACTACAGCCCTCTTGCCGGCCTCCATTCGTCCCCGCGCACGGAGCGGCAGGTGCCTGAGTCTCAACTAATTCTCTTTCGGAGACCATAACACCGACTGAATCAGCAACGCTACTAGGCGGCAGCAAGCTGCCCTCGCCTCGCGTGTTCTCGGTGCGCCCATCGACAAGCGCCTGGCCTGCGGTTGAGCCACGCCCAGCCAGTAAGTACACTGCCTCGCACGTCAAACGCGCCTTTCGCCTCAGCGAGCTGTCCACACAAACCATTGTTTTCTTTGTCTTCGTTTTTACTTGCGACCTCGTGGTTGTCTGCGACCCGCGTACTTTCTATGTCACGTGCCCCATCGTGATCTGCGACCTGCGTTCTCTCTATCGCACGTGACTCATCGCGGTCGGCGGTCCGCGTGCCTTCTGTCTCACGTGCGGCGCGTTCTCTTTGCGTGTCCCTTCTTCGAGACACTGCTTTAATTCTGCATGTGCTCGCTTCAACTCTGCCTGTTTTAACTCAATTTCTCTCTTTTTTTCCTCAATCCTTCTTTTCTCCTCCTCAATGCTTCTTTTCTCCGTATCAATTCCCCTTTTCTCCGCCTCGAAATTTCTTTCCTCTGCCAAAAACTTATTTCCTCCACCTCTGACCTTTCCCTTGCTTTGCGAGATTCTTCAATCTTTGCATCCAATCTCTCATGCACTTTGCGGCTCTTTTCATCTAACAATTCGAAAAACTGCTTCTTGTTCAAACCTCGCGTTTGAACCAACGTCAACAACCTTCCCAAATCCATTCTCTCAGCTGGTAAGACCCGTGACTGGGCCCGATGGAAATATCCTTGGTGAGGATAAATCTATCCTGGCAGGCTCGCCAATTATTTGTCACGTGAATCGATGGTGGGGTGGTCTTAACCAGCTTGGAGCAATGGATACAGGGAAGCCGTTGGCGAGTTTGACATAACACACATTTAATGCACACACACACAAAAAAAAAACCCTCAGGCAAAGCACTCAATATTTAAACTACACACAACCGATAAACACTCAAACTTCTACAATCCCAAAAAATACAACTCACATACAAACCCCTAACTTAACACGTCAATATACAATTCAAATCAAAACCCAAAAATCTACCATAAAGTCCGACACTATCAGTTCAAATACACTCCTTAATCAAGTTCTAGTTCATTTCTCTCGTATCACAACTCCCTAGTTATGTATCTTACAACTACGTCCCTACTGGACTGGCCTACCCCACTGTCGTCGGCGCTGACGAGTCGCACCCGTTGAGTGGCCGCGACCCGGTGGTAGCCGTCCTCCTCTCGCTTCGGTGCCGGCGTTCGCTGCGCGCGGTCACTACGTGGACGGCGTGGGCTCCGCGCGTCCTGACGTTTCCTCTGCGGCTACTTCCTGGTAGCCGCTCCCGCTGGATGTCCTTGATGCCGGCGTTCGATGCGCGCGGTCATCCCTTCGGCGGCGCGCTTCCTCGGTGGCTACCCCCTGGTAGCCGCTGCCGCTGGAGGTCTCAGGTAGGCTTGGCACGAACGTCGCCTTTCGGGGCCGTCGAGACGAACGTCGACGGAGCGTGGACGCTGGCCGCTGGTGCCCGACCGATGCCGCTGGGGCCACGAAGACACAGGTTCGTGGTGCACCTAGGATGACGGCGCCGATGCGAAGTCGGCCCGCTCCCGCCCAGACTCGGATGGCGTGGTCGATGGCCTGGCCGCGTCCCCCTGGCTCGTTCATTGAAGCGCACGTGCTCCGGCCGCCTCCTGGTTTCTTCGGTTTCTTGCCTCCCCCTTCTCTTTGTGCGCCCCGCTTTTATACCCTCTGGGCTCTGCCGTGGCGCACTCCCATTGGCTTCTTGCTTCCTCCCTGTTCTTATATGGCCATCTCGCCACTTGTCCCATGCGTGGCCTTCCCTGATTGGCCGACCAGTGTGCTGCCACCTTTGCCCATGATTCCTCGGTGCGTCGGCGCTGGCGCTTGCTGATTGGCGCGCTCTGGGCGCGCACTTCAAATGGCCGTTCCTTTGTTCTTTTTCCTCTTTTTCCGGGGTTTTCATGCATCCCCTCTCGGGGGGTGCCCTGACACATGACATCCCGCACCATCAGGAAACGGTTGCAGCCCCACAAACGGCAGACTGGCGAACCTTTGCCTCATGGTGTGAGTACATGGCAGCACCGGCAGAAAACACTACGCCCATATAAGACGAAGACATGCTGATTTCTTCCCCGCCGAGGGTAACTGCTGCGTCTCCGCTGGTTCCCGCTAGGGTAAGAACCGCAGACTTCTGGGCGCTGAACCGGAGTCCAAGCTGTGTTACCTAAGCGAAGCATATGGTCAACAGGGTTTGCATTTCCTGCGAGCACTCAGCCATGAGTACCAGGTCATCGGCAAATGCAAGCCCTGGTAGGCGGTATTGCTCGTCCGCCCCAGTGGTGCTGTATCTGAGCCGAAAACCGAGACCACATTGAAGTAGTTTCCGCTCAATACTTGAGGCATACAGGATATACAAAAGCGGAGAGAGCGGACAGCCTTGACGGAGGCCCCTTGTGACAGGGATGTGGTCTGACTGAATCTGACCAAAGTGCGCTGTGACGGTGTTGCTCTCGTAAACTCGTTGGACGGTCCGCTGCAGCGTTTCCGGAAGCCCGAGGCCACTGAGTTTCTGGAAAAGGGGGGCATGGGGGACAGCGTCGTACGCCTTTTCCACGTCCAAAAAGCAGCACATTAAAGAGCGCTGCTCCCTGGTCGCGATTTCGGTACACTGCGTCAGTATGAACAGGTTATCGTCCAGACGACGGCCTGGGCGAAACCCGTTCTGAAGTTCGGTCAGGAGCCGATTGGACTCGGCCCATCTGCTCAACCATTCCTTGAGGGCGCCCATGAAGATGCGTTACATCGCGCTGGTTACTGTGAGGGGTCGACAGTCCTCCAGGATATCGGCTTGACTACCTTGCTTAGGTATAAGCGTCAGCCGACCGTGATGCCAATCTTCAGGAATGGGTCCACACTCCAGGATGCCGGTGAACAGCTCCGCCAGCTGTTCTTGTGTCGCTGGCCCATAACACTTCAAAAGTCGCGCTGGTAAACCATCCGGTCCGGTGGCCGTACGAGAGCCGAGTCGAGCCAAGACACGGTCGATTGTTATGCTGGAAAACGCCCAGCGGAGTTGCGATGCTTCTGAATCAGCAACCTCATGCGGAGTCAACAAGGGGCCGGTACCCATGGCTGCTTCATTTGGTGAGGCATTGGTGGAATCAGCATCCATGGAGCCGAACAAGCGAGTGAAGTGCTGATGCAAGTGCTCTTTGATATTGGGGACTTGTTGTCCCGTCACGGCATCCCTGAGTTGCTGTGGCAGCCCGTCTTTTCGGTCTAAGCTCTTTACATAGCGCCAGAACTTTTGGGAAGTAGCTTTACCCTCTTCCCGCATAGGCGCAGGTTATGCTCGGCAAGCTTAGTCTGCACTAATGCTTGCACCCTGCATTTGAGCGTTAGGTAGTGTTGCCAAGTCATTATTTTCGCCTACGCGTCGCCTGCTTTGACTGCACTCCGGTGTTCACGGTTTGCAGCGCGACGCGCTTGCCACGCGGTTTCCACCTCACAGTACCACAAGCCATTCAGCTTTGGTTGGTTGGATCCGCGTGCATAATGGAGCGGAGGACTGTCACGAAGTCATCATATGCAACTGCCTCGCTTCTTCAGTGGCTGTTCTCGAACTCGGCGGCGACTGTCTCGATGGCCCGGTATTACAGGTAATTTCCCGCGGTTTCACGTGGAAAGCTGTCACGCCTCCTCTGGCCACCATGTGCGAAGTGAAGCAGCAGGCGATTATGGTCGCTCCACAGGCTGTGCACGCCAGGCTCGTCAATATAGAACATTTGGAGAAGGCCAGTGAGACCGGGAGACACCAACGCATAATCAATGGTTGTAGCGCTGCCACGCGCACACCAGGTGATTTGCCCTTGACAGCGTTGACCAAGGTTGGCGATTGCTAACTGAAAGTCGTCCGCCAACTGAAGCATCAACCTGCCATTTGCATCGGTGAATCCATCCAGTTCAGTCACGTGACCATTGAAATCACCGATAATTACTATTTCTTGGTTCTTGGCCCATTTTCTTGCATCATCTAAAACGCAGGCGAGCAGTTCCGCGTTAGCTGCCTGGTGCGTTGATACAACAGACAGGCACAGGACGCACACTGCCGTAGGTACACCCAAAAGTTCGCCAAAGGCCCACAGGTGGTCACGGCACTCCCCCTTTTGACGTTTCCACCGGAGACTGCGTCGCCAAAGCAAGCCCACACCTCCACCTTTGCGATCATTTCCCGACCTATTCTGGCCTGTCTAGCACCAGTTCTGGTGAATGGGCGGTTGCTCTTCATCACGGAGGTGCGTTTCTGCTACTGCGTAAACAGACATGCCTTCCTCCTCAAGAGCACGATACAGTTCTGCCCATTTCTGGGTACGCCGGGCACCGTTCATCTTCAGGAAGCCTACTTTTACACACCTACGATGTGCCAGTGGCGGTCCCAAGGGGGGGGGGGGGGCGAAGGGGGCGGTCGCCCCCCCCCCAAAGAGGTCCTCAGCTTTTTACTTTTTGTTTTTGTTGAACATCGAAATTGTGCGACGTCGCAAACGTGTTGCAACTGTCAGAAATGTGGGCTCGAGCCAGCCGTTGTACCGCCTAAGAGGGGCCAAAAACCACTGTGCCGCTAAGTGATTGTGCACAAGCGGGTTACTCCGCATATGCGCGCACGCCGGCATGGTTATCACCTACTCCAAAAAACTGGTGCAAGGAGGGGGGCGGTTATTTATTCGCCCCCCCCCCTTCCCTCCCCAAAAATTCGCCCCCCCCCCAAATTCGCCCCCCCCCCCCAAATTCGCCCCCTCCAAAACCAATCTCTGGGACCGCTACTGCGATGTGCGCGTCGACGACTGCGGTGGGTTCGCTGCAGCATAATTGATCTCCCTACGGCACGCACTGTTGGGCCATGTGGTGGCGGGCGAGGTCGCCGACCAGTCGGAACAGGTCGAAGCCCGCACTGGGTGGACCCGTTAGCTGCGGGGGTGTTGGCCACAACTGCGGTAGAGGTAAATGTTGGGCAGGAGGAGGAGGCTGGGGCCGGGGTATTGTCCCTAACCCATGGGGGACCCGTAGTGCCGCAGGTGCAAAACGGGTTGGGGGTGGTGACCTTTCCCAAGGGAACGCCTGTGACCAGAGAGGAGTAGCATGGTACTGTACTTGGTGCTGTGGGTGGGGTCGTGCGTTGACGCTGTGGTCGTTTTGCGTTGCCCTGTGCAAAAGTCGAATGCCGTGGCATCTGCTCTGCGGGCATTGATCTTTCCGCGCCAGTGTTTCTCGAACCGTCGATTTACACCCAGAAGATTGCAGATCAATGAAGATTATTCTAGGCTAGTGACATTAGGGCGAAACGCTCTGCGTATCAGAATGAGATAACCCGTGCGGCATAAAAATAAAGACTGGAACACGCGCTTCGATTGGGACACAGATAACACAGCCGGGCGCGGCCGGACAGTAAAGACAAAACATAAACAAACCCAATGCATGGTTCGCGGCAATATGCCTTAATTGTCCCCTACTCTTTCCTGTTTGTTTAGCCGACAGCAAATAACTTTTCACTGCTTCCCGTCTTTCTCTTTCTAACTTTATTTATTTGTTTTAATAGCACAGCTATTTAAACTTTAGCTTGGTGCGTGGGCGTTGACAAAAACAAATATGAAAAAAACTCCTCTGGCGCGAGGCGCCTGGCACGACCTTCGCCAGCCGCGTTGGTAGTGCCAAGCCTCGCCTAGCTATGACGTCATTGCGCGCGCCGGCACCATGATGATGATGATGATTGCTATTGGTTTCCTCTTTGAAGCGGGTTGATGACATGTTATCTTACCAAAAAAGACTAATATAACCATGTTTTACACTCTTGGTTTAATACTAGCGCTGCTTAGGGCAGGCACTAAAGCTTATTAGGCACGAAATACTTTTTTCCCCCTGTTACAGGTGGTAACTGTCCTAGGCAATATTCCCCTCTCTGCTTTTCGTCCACCAGCATTCTAATCTTCTTTTCGTCCCCTCGACAGCCTTGAAGTTAACTTCCCCTGTGATACCCACGAGAACCCTCTGCCCAGCGTTCGTGGCATGATATCTCGCGTGCTCTTCTCGTTAGTTAACGTGCGTTCGCTCATGAAGTGGGGAGCACAGAACAGATCGCGCTACAGACGCCGATTTCGCGCAGCCTGTTGCCGCCAGTTAGTCTAGCGCGTGCTAACGCGGTTCACTTTAGGAGAGATAGGAGAGATGTGAAAGGCTGCGGACAAAACGACCCGGGCCTGCCAGTCATTGAGAAATTTCAGCGGCAAGTTGGGAAATATATATAAGGTGCAACAGCCGGGTCTCCGACGACTCCAGCCTTGCGCCACTAGTGCAAGCTGCACCAGTCTTTTTGTCTTACGCTTGAACCCATCGTCTACTCCATGAAAAAATCTGCAGGACCACTATCACCGTTCCCTCACTGTCACAACTAAACTAAACACTTCATTTTTGAACATGTTGAGACTTAAGCTAATCACTAACCAATATATTTAGAACGTTGCCACCAACCTACTTCGTAGTGTCATTGCAAGGGGTATGGCAGGCAGTTTCGCGGCCGCGCATTCACCAGTGCCGATTCCCTTGTCTTTTTTCCACAACAGAACGCGACAGAGAAGGCCAATGTGCCCATGCGTTTTTTTTTCGTTGAAAGAAGAGCCTTTCACCATTTCCCAGAAGGGAGGAAAGGGTGGCAGAAAGGGAATTTTCCCTTCGGTAGCCGAAGGGAAGGAGGTGCACACGAACTTTCCCAGCAGGTATGTCGCCCCATCCGAAGAAGCTTCCCCCCTGCCCCCACGTAGGTCACGCCGATGAAATACAAAATATCTGTAGGAATTCAGCATGCTGCAGATTGTCCGGTCAGGTTTCCCCTGCGATGCTTGGCAGTAGACTCCTGTGGTCACTGCTGCACATACCCATTGTTAGAAGCGTCATTTGCGCACGCTGTAGGTGCTCGCGGTTAGTTTTCCCTGTGCAGGCCCTTTGTGTGCAAGTGAAAGGCAGCTTATACGTTCATTAGAAATTCGGTTCGTGATAGAGGAAGGCATGTTGGAAAGCTTTTTTGCTAAAGCTGGGTAATCCTGCTGGCTTTTCATGAACGAATAAGAGGAAATACCACCTCACAAATGTTTTAGGAAGCACGTACTATTATGAGCAATATGAAAGATAACACAGGAAAGCGTGGCAGCCTCGAAACAGACTCAGAGCGACACGCGGATGGCGCTGTGAAAAACAAAGGGGGAAAGGAGGGCGCTCTTCCACTAACTGTTGGCACTCCCACCACGCTGGCATGTCTACAAAGCAGCAGCTTACGCCATTTCGTCGATAATATGGTATTGTCCGAAAGCCGAGAAGACGCACGGCGGGAATGGGAGCAGTTGTGAGAACAGCTTCCCCTTTCCACTTTGTTTCCGATGGCGCTACGTATCACTCATAGCTAAGGTCCCTAAAATTATAGGGACCTTACTCATAGCTGGGTCTGAGGGTGTTTTCGAGGCGTTCCTGCGTTTCCTTTCATGTTGCTCGTAATAGTACATGCATGCATCATGGTGTGAACGGCAGAGCCTCCCCCCCTCCCTCCCCCCACATTTTTTCGGCGAAAGCCTTGGATCGGTGCACATGAGTAGGCCCGAGCTGCAGTCATGCTGGGACTCAATGTGGATTCCCACTCGCTCGAGGATCTCCCTCTCATGTCCAACAGAGACAGCCGCCCTTTGCCCGCAATAGAAGGCACTTCCCACCACTACATGCCTCACTCACGCCTTCGGATCACCACGTATACCGCAGACTACAAACTCATTCCCTCGTCACTTGGAGACTAGCTAGCATTACACAACCCGAAGACTACCGTGATGCTTGCCATATCGCACCATCCTATCTGCCTCACATAACCATCTGCCCCGTCGAATCTCAAGTGCCTAAACCCCGCCATCACCCACATCACCTCACCCCTGTAATGGGAGGCCGCCCTGACCGACCCAGACCCCTCAGGATGAACTGTGCCCCCTAGCGGAGCACACCGCATTGCCCCGGTGTGATAGTTACGGTACAAAAGGGACGAACATGCAAACGAGCGAGGGGCACGAGCTTCTGAGGACGCTGTCCAGGAGGCTGGTGAAGTGGTGACGGGAGCGGCCGCAAAGCTCGTCAGACAGTTAAAACAGTAGATCAACAGAAGGTCCGACTAGGCTGTCGCCTTCACATTATTAGAAAGTTCTAAGTATTTCCCGTAATATTTTTTTTTTCGAGCAGCATTGCTTAATGGACCCTTTTTCAGTAGCGTAGCCCTCTTGCAGCGGCCGTCCGAACTACTCTTGGGGGATTATGGAAGAACACGCCCCCCCCCCCCCCCCCCTCCCCCCCCCTTTTTTTTTCTCGGCCTGCCCGGCGCAGTCGAAGAAGCCGTCCCAGGCGCCACGCATGTTTTTTTGGGCCAGATAAATTTTTCGATGGCAGCTGTAGCGCCACCTGTAGGCCGCTTGCAGGGCTCAGAAAACGGAACAGCACTTAGCTGGCTCGGCGTTCGCAACAGGCTAAACCAGTAAGGCCTCGTTTCGTTTACATTTTGTCCCCAATAATGGCGGATCGGTCGCTGGGAGCTAGAGCAGCCCATGCGCAGAGCGCTCCTGGAAACAGGTACATTGTCAGCTGCTCGCTTCCACCCCCAGTTTCCACATCGATCATCCCAAATGCCGTCCTGTTGCGCATGAGGTGACGTCACCTACAGCTGCTTAATAATCCAAATGGGAGAACCCTTGAGTTCATTGAACACGTACAGAAAGCCGGAACCAGGCGCCTGCTAAGCATAACGCAGTGCAACAGCCACGCGCAGCCACTGAAGCACTGCGGGTCTTCCGCTCGAAGTTGATATGCGCGGCTCGCGCTGTGTCGCAAGTGAGCGCGAGCGGCAACATGTCGGGGCGCAGCGACAGTGAAAGTGGCACGGCGGCCTCTTCCGCCCTTGGTGCATCGCGGCGGCGGCGGCGTTTTCGGTGCTGGCACGTCGCCACGCGCGGGGAGAACCCACGCGTTGGGGGCGGCGCTGCGGGCGCGCGCGTACTTCAATCGTCGCGGCACCCCCGTCTTCTTCTTCTCTCGCCACTAATGAAGGAGTCCCGAAGACGGACGAGTCAGTGTCCCGAGCAGGTTCGGACCCTCTGCTGTGCAGCATGCATCACATGCTCTGGATATACGTTGCCCTCACCGTCCTGCCGGCCTTCGCCTGTGAGTGCCCTCACCACGTTTGCGCATCCGCAATTTCTCGCTGTTTTTTTGTTAGCGGGGAAGTATCCTTCGAGTGCTGTTTCGGTGCTTTGATGCCATACCTTGCCACCTTCTTCTAGCCAGCCCCGGGCTTGAAGCTCGGAGTGCAAGCAAACGCCGTATAACAATGCACCCGTTGTCGCGGTACCTCGGGGTCCTCAAGGTCAACACGGAAGCGATTGCGTAGAAACAAGGGCAGGGCATGTTGTGGTACCCGGAGCTTTGTGTTGTGTACACGGCTCCGTCAGTAGACGCAGCTAAGCGATAATGCGGCTGTGTTCATGTAAGCTGAGCTTTTGGACACTGAGCAGGCGTCTCGACATTGAACGTGCATTTTTCAGTTTATCTATGTCCGGCTGGTTTGCGAAGTGGCAAGACAGACCAGAGGAAACACAAAACTGGAATGTGACCGCGAAAAGAAAGTATTAGTAGGAGGAAGCGCAGTAACAGTTGAGCGAAGCACGGACGAAAAGAGAAAAGATGACAATTGGTGCATAGGCATTTGTTTTCACTCCATGCTGGAAGGTTCTCGTTCATTACGTTTCGTTTAGAGGCTGTGTGATTACCCCATTACTTGGGCGACAAAAATGGGATAGAGAACAAAGCGACATCACTCTGATTAGCGTGTATGACAAGGAACGGGGGAAGAAGCACAGAAGGAGGCAGGAAAGTACTTGGAACACAACAAAGAACGGACGAAGTGGGTACGGGCGAGAAGGAATTGAATATCCATTTTTGATTTGCTTCTGTGCTGCACAACCACTCTCGATCTGTGTTTGTGGAATGTAGCCAAGCAAGTATTCCCCTAACATGTACATCGTCGTACATGGCAAGGATGGTGAATCACGACAGAAGAAGGTGAAAGGCGTTTGAGTCTCAACCCGCACCGCCAGCGAATCAGCCATCCCGTCTATAGAGTAGTAGACCGGGCTAGACGCTCTTGATGAACCCACCTGCGCTCTTGATGAACCTACCTGCCATCCCTCTCCGTGTCTCCATCTTTCGTCTCTCTGCGGGGCGCGTGCACCTACCATCAAGGCCACATTCCAAGCATGCTGTCATTTATACGAAACCCTTTTTTGTTGCTTGTAAGTAAGTGCAGCGAAACTTCCGAAGTACTTCCTGCAACCCCCCGGGCTATAAATAAATTCATACTATCGCGTAAGTTGCTTGTCAATTTGTGCCTGAAGGAGAAAGGGGAGGAACAAGAACATTTACTTTCTTTTTCTGAGGGAAAATGCGGAGGGAAAGGAGAGTGGGTGGTGGCGTCAGTCCAGGCCGCCCTCAGTCCCCCCAGCAGCCCGCGCCCGGGAGGTCCGAGCTGGGAGCCGGTCACTCTATGCTACCACTGCTCCAGTATGGGTAATAATTAGGTGGGTAAATTGGGCTAATTGCAAAGCTAAGAGCCTCATTTTATGCGAGTAATGCTAGAGGATTATGACATAACGCTGTTTTCTCCATTTTTCTAGGTTCTTTAGTAAAAGTGGCGCGATTACGCCGACAAAACTTCAGGGTGTTTGCCTCCTTCAACGTCTCTGTCCACTTTTTGTTCCCGTGCTGGTGTTGAACGCCCATACAGTAAACGCACTAAAACGAGCGAAGATGGAACTCAACGTGACAAAAAGCGCACAGAGAAAGACCGATAGCGGTGGTGAAACAGCAATGCTGTTACGACCACGATGCGTCTTCTCTGCGCATCCCTCGCTGCGTTTCACCCTTAGAGACAAACATTCACGCGCACGGTTATAACTCAAAAGGCTGGCGATGACGGACAGCAAAACATCGCGCAAAAATGTCAATGGATGACTCGATGCATTGATGAACTCGATCGAAACAAGTGAGCCGTATACATACTCGCTACCCAAGCAGCTTGCCCAACTCCAACGAGAAAAAAATAAACTCGCACCACCTCAAGTTATGCCGTCTGTTTCGTAATGACCCTCAAGACAGGTGTACGCGCATATGCCGACGTTCACGCATGGCCACGACTCCCTGGGCGCTGCAAAATAAATAAACCACTAAAAAAAAAGGAAGAGTGAAGGGGAGAAAACGCGTAAGTCACGCGCGCACTTAGCAAGCCGCGATCTCTCCTCCATCGCCAGCGAGTTCGTTGTGAGAGTCGTTACGCAAGTGGCCTTCCTAACGCGTCACCACACGCGCTGCCGCTACCTCTCGGGCCGTCGTCGTCGCCCCAGCGCGTGCCGTTACAGAGAGCGCTCGATCGGGGCCGCGCGCCGTGTTTTCCCACCGGAAATAAATTCAGTGTCACCTGCATCTGTGCACGGCAGGGCACGGGGAGCGGGAGAGGAGCTTTATTTTGGGCGTGTCTCCTCTCCCTCTCTCGAGTCGCGCGCGCGATTTTCGTCGCTCCTTGGCAAGGGTGCCGCGGTGAAGCCTCGCGTCGCTGATCCGGGGAGGCAGCCCGAGGTGCGGGCGCTGCCACAGCGCCGCGGCGTTCACGACCGTGAAACTCCGAGTTAAGCCGCGGCGGCTTGGCGAACGCCAACCATACTTACTCTCGACAACCCCGGTCGCAGGTGTTGCGCACACCACGTTCTCAAGGTGGACAGCTTTCGGTTCTTTAGGGATGTTATCTCTCAGTCTAAGTCTCAGTCTGTCTCAGTCTTAGTCTCAATGACTGCGAGGTACGAGTCACGAAGTCCCTGATACAAGTTAAATATATGAAGGGATGGGAACGCGAAGCTCCGGAAACTTGGTAGTACATGTTAAGTTTTCGTGACAGGTTGCACAATTTGGCGGAATAATCTGGGGGCAAATCTATCAAGGGAAAGCGTCTTTCGCGGGTACTTTCATTGACAATCTCCGACCTATCTCGTTAACATCCTGTGTCGGAAAACTCATGGAGCATTTCGTCCTCGCTCCCCTCCAGCGTCACATAGACGATCGGGATCTCATGCCGGCCTCTATGTTTGGCTTCAGACCTCACCTCGCCACCCAGGACATCCTCCTCCAGATCAAAGAACAGGTCATGACCCCGGCCACCCGGCACTCCCCCACAGCGATGCTGGCATTGGACTTCAAGGAGGCATTTGACAATGTGTCTCACTCAGTCATTTTGGCCCACCTGCGAGAGATGCATTGCGGGGAACGCACGTATGCATACGTGCGAAAATTTCCTCACAAACAGGCAAGCAGTGATCCACGTCGTTGAAGCAAAGTCCCACCCCATCAACCTGGCGAGCAGAGGCACTCCACAAGGAGCAGTACTCTCACCAATGCTCTTTAATATCGCCCTAATCAAACTGCCACAACACCTTGCGGCTCTTCCAAAAATTAAGCATGGTATCTGTGCCGACGATGTGACAGTCTGGACAGGCACAGGCTCATGGGGGGACATGGAAGCTCGCCTTCAAGAAGCAGCCAACGTGGTCACTGAGTACACCACATACTGCGGACTGTCTTGCGCCCCGCAAAAGTCGGAACTCCTCGTGGTCCAACCAGGGAGACCCAAACGGGACCCACTCCCACCGGTCGAAATACACCTAGAGGGCCACACTATTCGCCCCACACCTGAAATCAAGATCCTTGGAATGATCTTCCAGCACGACAAACGAAACTCCACTCTCGTAACTCGCCTCAAACACACTACGGACCAGGTGTCTCATACGCTGCGCAGGATCATCACGAAGAGGCGTGGCTTTGGGGAGCATGCGGCGCTACGTCTCGCGCAGGCCTTCATTATTTCCCGCATCACCTACGCAGTCCCATATGCTCTGCTCAACAAGCACGAAGAAGAATGCGTGAATACAATAATCCGAAGATCATACAAGCGCGCACTGTGCCTTCCCCCGAACACATCCACCTCGCTCCTCCTTCAACTCGGCATCCATAATACGTCGTCGGAGCTAGTTGAAGGACATCTGCTACAGCAATACCAATGGCTCTCTCTCACCAAAGCTGGCCGCCATGTCCTGTCAGAATTAGGAATAAATACACCAGGCTACAACGGCCCACTTCCAGAGCCCCTACCCCGACATATTCAAGAACGCATTCAAGTCCGACCGTTACCGCGTAACATGCAGCCGGAACACCACAGTGGACGACGCAAGGCTCGCGCGGAGGCCATCTCACGGCAGTACAGTCAAGATGCTGATGCCGTCTTCACAGACGCGGCGGCATACCCCTCCTACCCAGCGTTCGCCCTGGCAGTAAGCCCCGCCCAAGGAGGAACGACTATCACTGCCTCTATAAAAACACGCTCACCAGCTGAAGCTGAACAGGCGGCAATCGCGCTTGCCATCTCCTCAACCAAGGCTACTACTGTAGTGACGGACAGCCAACAGGCCTGCCGGCACTTCCAGGCCGGAACGGTGCACGCTGCGGCCCGCGCAATACTACTACGCCCCCCGCCGCAGCGACAGATCCAGATTATATGGACTCCAGCCCATCTGGCAGTGAGAGGGAACGAGACGGCCCACGACCTTGCGCGAGAAATGACACGCCGCACGAGGAGTGAAGATGCCGCCTTGGAGAGCTTTACTCCCCTTCTGGCATACAGAGAAATGACCCAACATCTACGCCTGGCCCGACGCACCCTTCCCCAACCCCACCGACACCTATCTATAAAGCAGGCACACCACTACCGTGCCTTGCAAACAAACACCTTTCCCCACCCAAAAAGAGTCTGCCACTACTCCGAACACATTACGTCCCCTAGGTGCCACTTCTGTGGAGCAGACTGTACTCTTTTCCACATGGTTGGTGGATGCCCCTCCAACCCTCTCCCCAAACCGAATCCGTACAACTCTCCCGAGCTCTGGAGGCGCGCCCTGTCCAGCTCATGCCTGTCCGACCAGCTTCGACTGGTGGAGCGGTCTGTAGCGGCTGGCAAAGCATATGGGGCCCTGGACTGAGGACTCCACCTCCTGAAGACGTCACACAAATTTATTACACAATAAAGATGTTTATCCTCCTCCTCCAGCCTGATCAAATTGCTGAACGTGGGTATGCTGAAAACTGATTCTTAGTTCTCGATGAAAAAAAAAAAAAAGAGAGAGCAATTTAAACCCGAAGTAATCTCGTCAGGGTTGGTTCTTCCATCTGGGGCATCATGTTTCGACCACGACGATTTCGTTGCGCGATCATTGTGGCAACTTGAATCACACAGTGTAAAAGTAGCGCAATGAACTGGCCTAGCTTGCATTACGTACTTCTCAGGGCCGAGCGCAAAAGTAGACGGAGACGATAAAGAAACCACGCAGAGGGGCACAACTACAACTGAGGTTTGTTATTCGAACACTCTATTTCATAGGCGCCATAAAACAGATGAAATGAAAAAATAAAAACATTCAAAATATGAAAATAATGCATTCACATGCGCCAGATAGTGCGCTTAGTCACCCACGTTGCCGACACGTGTGCCATCAAAACGATAGAATTCAATTCTCCTTGTCGATAAGAGCAAGGATAGCACGCTGACACATCTCTCATGAGCCCAGTGAACGTTTTCAATTTTCACTGACTGTGATGCTCTATTCATGCATTGTACACCATTCACATTTCTCGATCATCGGGCTGCAAGCGCAATTTATACAGTGGACAGCTGAGTAGCTTTCAATGACGCACAGTACTATCCTCGAATATTCCCGAAAATGAAAATTCTGGCACCCCTCAGTGTATAAGATCGTGTAAACAACACCTTCGACGCACCTAACACACTGACTGCGGTGTTTGACGCTGCATTGTTTTTTTTTTTTTTTTGAGCAGGGACCAGTAAGAGAACATAACTTCGACAGCTTGCGAGGAGCAGCAGAGGCGACGTCAACATTCACTTTGAATCGACAGTGGAGGCTGAAACAAGCAGTGGGTGTGCATGACAGATCTGTCAGTGTGCCGCCCTTGCACCTACCGTCAAGGGAAATTGAATTATTAGGTTTTGATGCGGCAGGTGTCGACAACATGGGTGGCTGAGCATACACTCCGACGCAGGCGATAACGTTGTTTTCATACGTTCCAAGTTTTGGTCAGATTTAATCTCGTTTGTGCACGCGCTATAAAAGAGAGTGCCAGAGTTTGTTTACAGAGACCTCGTGTCCCGTCTTTTCGTCGTCATTGTCTAGTTTTGCGCTAAACCGTATAAAGTAAACAGGTAGTCACTAAATCAAAGTTTGAAAGGTTACTTAAACAAAAGCCTCGGTTTGGTTCGAACCAGTGACGCGTAGCTAGCGAAGCACGATTTTGAAAACATTGAGTTACCGGCAGAGTTATTTTCACAGCGAGGCTGTTTAGCAAGTTGTTAGAGTTTCGTGTCCGCAGTTATTTAGTGCGGGAAAGTTGATTGTGGAAAAGTATAAGGAATACGATTGTTTATATTTTATTGCTGAATGTGTTGTACGCCTCGTTAACAAATATTTGATGGTTCGCACCCAAGTTGTGCGAATGGGCTCGCGTACGGCAAGGCACTAATTCCCATCATCATCTTTAGTGAAGGCTCATTAGTGAGGGCGTATCACGACGGAGATAATGACGACGACGACGATAATAACGACGACGACGATGATGATGATGAGGATGATGACGACTACAATGACGACGGGACCCCGCTCGCAACGAGCGATTAGATTGGCCTTTCTCTCCTCGTGAGTTATATGTGGCGGCTGAGTAGACACTGTGGAATAGATTATTGTCGCGTTTCGGTGATTGCTGAATATTCGGGCCCGCCAAGAAGCTTGAGTTTCAAGCGTTTGTAGTGTTACGAAAAAACATTTTCAGCTATTTCGAATATGGAGTTGCGCTATCATCTAGATTTCCCGGAGCAGTTCATTAAAGAACGTGGCAGGAATCTGACTACAAAAGTGTTGTTCATCAGGCTGCCGTGGGAATGTACTGATTCGTGTCCTCAATATATCGGTGCAGTCCCCATTGACGTATCCGCAAACCTACACACATGCGTCACTATACAACGAGGCGAGCCTCTGTCACCGCGCATGTTCATTGTTGTGGAGCTCCATTACGCGTAAGCATGGGAGGCTCAAGCCGTTGAAAATATTAAAAGAAGACGACGGTGACGCGAGTGGAACATATATGCTATGGTCCCAACGTCCGAGCAGGAAGATGATGTGACCGGAGGAGGAGGAGGAACAAACGTCTCTCTAAAGCAGTCAGCCCTGGGGAAGAGTCCATAATTCCAGGACAGCTTATGACCGTCCGCCTTCTTGGGCTCTCTTCACTAGCCTGAACTGGTCGTAAGGGACCGAGCTGGTCAGTGTTTTCTCCCAGTGCTCAGGGGATGGGAAGGGCAGGGCGGTAGGTGGGGGTTTTTATCACAGCCCCACATAATGTGGTAGAGGGTGCCCGGAGCCTCGCAGAAGCGGCATTGCGAGCAGTACAGGGGGATGGGGGTGGGGGTGGGGGCAGAATGTGGGCTCTAGTGGGGCCGGGAAAGGTGTTGGTTTGGATCATGGCCGCCATGTACAGTCACGGACAAACGAAACGCGAACACTAAAATATGTACCACAACACGCATAATTGAAATATGCCGTTCGTGGAGGTCCAATAATGGCGCGCTATTGTTATATTTGGAGAGGCAAATTTCCCAACTTTGCTTCTGTAATTACGCCACGCGTCAATTTGGCTTGCATGGAAAGAAATCGCGTTATTTGTGTCATGCTTTATATTGTCGTGTTCGCGTTTCATTCCTCCACGACTACGTACTGTAAATACGTCGATCCGACCTCTTTGTAAATAGGTCACTTCGTCATCAAGCGTGGATCGTCTTATCTGCTCCGCCGCCATCTCAGACCCGCCGTTGAGGGCGACCATCCCGTTCGAAGCCGTGTAGGTGGGTGAGTGGGGTGAGTACGAAAAATGACATGGTAATATACAGTGAAGACGTCGCTCCCGCTAGGATGACGAAATCGGCGAACACCGGCCTTGGAACAGCAATTCCCACCGATGCCATGAAGAAACGCCCAAGGCCCTTGAAAGCACGCCAGAGAACGGGGCAGGGCCGGGAACAGCACCGTCGTCTGGTCATGTCGCGGCTGGTCAGGTCTCGGCTCGTGTCGGCTGGTGCCGACTCGGCTCGTGTCGACACGAGGCTGGAGAGCGGTCGTGTCCATGGCTCGCCTGGGCTGCACCTTGGCTAAGGCATGCCGACACGATCCAAGAGTCCACTTCAGGAGTCGAGACGGGACAAAGCTGGGGAACCAGGATGCTGAAGAACCCCGCTCCCTCCACCAAAACGGCGCCGGAACAGATAAGACGATAATGCTTGATGGTAAAGTGGCCCGTTTGCAAAGAGATGCGCATTTACAGTATGTACATGACGGCCATGACCGAACCAGTGCAGAGTATACGGGCCACGCACAACTTCTTTCTCCTCGGACGTTGGGACCATCGCGATATGTTCCACTCGCGTCATCGCCGTCTCCTTGTAACCATACGTCACACCTGTTCGGAGCTTCGGTGAGGCGAGCGCAAACCGGGGGCGAGCGAATGGTAGTACAGCGAAGAAGGAGAGGTTGTTGGAGATGGATTGGTGCGGTGCGGCCGGTGTTGTAATGCTAACACGCAGTTTTAAGGGTAAGTGACCGCTTATTGTGAGGAGCATAACCACCACCATCGGCTACGTCTTAAGAGTACGGAGCTGGAGACTGGTGTAGTGAAGAACTTTTTTGCAAATGTCAGGCTGCTTCCGTGTATGGTCCTGCGTTTCCTTTCTTCCAGATAGCATCGAGCCATGACCTTCGTTATAGCTCACAATAGTGTCACGTGGATATTTATCAAGCAGCGATCGCCTGCTTGCGGTGTGTGTGGTCGCCGTGCAGTGTTCAATCCCCAGCGAGTGTTACGTTCCCTCTTCCTGGCCAGCCAGGTGTTCGAAGACGACGATGCAAATGTGTGGGTCCACCGCTCGCGGGCCAGACTGATTCAGCCATCTTCGCTGAGACTCGCCGTGCTGCCTCTACTCTTCAGTGTAGCGCTACGCCTAATAAATAGGTGCATCGTCATCCTGCAGCTGTCTTCACCTCCGTCTACTAAGACGCAACAATAGCACACATGCTGCATCTTACACAACCGATTCCCTGCCTTACGTAAAACATGTTGAGCTTGCCTTGAAGATTCCCTGTAACGTACGTGCGCTATGACAAATGTAATTGTGACCGTATGTCTTCACAGCAGCTCACAAGAAGCGGCGCAAGGATGTTTCTTACCTCAGAGATCTTCTTTCACTGTCTCTGACGCCATGTTTTAGAGTGCACTGATTAAAATAAAGGTATGTCGCATCATTTAAGCAACAAAAAACAAACAGGCTTTTGTGTCAGGTCGTCACCCGGATATGTTCTCGCAGGAAGGTTGTGTCATTAATCTATGGTCAATTTCACAACCTGCGTGAAGCAGGGTCAAAGCTTCAGGGCGTACTAAGTTGATTCCATCTTCACAACGGCGGGACGGAACCTTGACCTCAATGCGAGAAAATTCCGCCAAGGGAAGTGTAAAAACATTCTTTTGTTCAGCGGGCTTTCGTAAAATGTCACCGTGAGCTAGACGCGCTCGATGAGGGCCATGTAGCATCCACAGTGCTGCACCTAACTTGTGAGGTGGGCAGATATTAGAGCTACACACCGAGGACTAGATTGCGGTCCGCTTAAGAAGCAAAAACGGCTGTGTAGAATAACATCTAGCCGCAGTCTTTTTGTTCTGAGTGTGTCGTAGCTATTTCCCCTAAGTCAGGCTCTTCTTAAAATTACAAGCTGCCGAATTCGAGCGGAAAGACATGGTCCTGATGGGCATAGGAGTATCGTTGTCAGCAGCAGCAGGCCAGGATTGATTGCTAAAGGCGTTCCGAGGGGTGCGCGGGAGAGGGTATCGAGCACACGGTAGCCTCTGGGGCCTTGGCTCGGGGACTTCAAGGCCTCCCTCTATTAATTGCCGTCGGGTCCAATTGACTCTCCTCGGGGACGCCTCCCTACCGAGGTGCTTGTGTTCTTGTTGGTAGCGGCGCCCGCCCATCTTGCAAGAGCCTTTTAGAAAGAGTGCGCAGTACGGGGGTTGTAGGCCCCGACGCACTTACAGCGCTGCGCTTACAGTTGACACTGTGCAAGCGGTGCTGCAGGAGTAAGGCATTTAAAAAGAGCGGCTCTCCTTTAGCAATATGCGTCGTGCTAGCAATGAAGTGGCATGGGACGTGGCCGTGTTATGAAAGATAGGACATCGCCACAGAGAAATTGCGCAACAAACTGCGGGCAAAATTTCGCCCCCTTAAGATCGTGCTATGCCACGCCCTGCGGCGACATAGGACAATGCCCTCTGTCGCGGGTGCATTTGCGGAGATGGGCAGCGCCGCGGAATCTTACCGTACGGCCTGTACCCCCACCCCATACTCACTTAGAAAGTCCACTGGGGAACCGAAGATCGAAATACATTTAAAGCGCGAAAAAAGGGCGCACATTGTTTCTTTGTTGTAGTAATACACTGATATGAAATGTTTGAGACAGTTCAAAGAGTGTTACCGGGGGCACATGGACAAGATAAGATGCTGGTATAAATATAGTTTAAACATACTGCAACACACTTGGGCTATCGCAGGAGTGGGTTCGTACATTATATAAAAAAACAACAACAAAAAAACACTTTACCACACAAATAAGCGTAAAAGAAATTCTTCAACATTTTTAAGATCACAAACATTTCACAGTAATCACACTCAGAAAATAATAACCACAACATAAATCAATTCATATAATGCAAAAGCTCCTCTAAAGGCAATGACATTACTTCATCTAGGAGTAAATGCTGTTTGTGAATTGTTGAAAGGAAGGAGCTACATTTAGATCGGTTAGTACGTGGTAGAAATGGGGCAATGCTGAGTTCGTCGCAATTCCTAACCATGGTTGTAACGGAGTCTTCGGAACAGAAAAGCGGCTTCGTTATAAGCGGTACTTCGTTAAAAGAGGAAATGATTTGCTCTCACTGCAACGCAGTGGGAGCCATGATACACTTCCAATAAAGAGGGATTTGGTATAAAGTGGTTTCGTTGTAAATTTGTTGGTAAACGAGTAGCGTGGGGTGTTGATAATAGAGAGTTCTAGCTGACCGTTTTTGACGGTCCGGTACGCTCCTATAGCGGCCCGCTCACCACGACCTGAGCCTCAGCAGCAGAAAGGCTTTTAGCTAACCGATAACCGTATCCCCTCGACAGGGAATCATTCGCGTCACCGGTCGTGCCATGTGCGTGCGCAAACCAAAACTTCACCCGAAAGGAAATGTAAGAATTGATTTTTTGGCTACTCAAACCAAGCAAAATACCGTGTTTATTGCCTTTTTTTACCTTTTTTTATAATGTAGTCGCTGACCCTATACATGATCCTCAATAATTTAAAAGAAGCCGTTCAAGTTTCGGATAGCCAAGGCAAGGCGGTCTTTCCGGGAGCTGTATTCGCCGCGAGCTCGACATGTAGGTGGAGACAGCGTCGCGCTGCTAGTGTGGATGCTCCGCTGAGCGGCCCGTAAGAATGCACACTGTGGGCGCGCTTCGTGCCTTTTTCCCGCCGTATGTGCGCACGAAAGGTGCAAACAAGAGTGGTATGCTGTAGTTCGGTTCCTCAACGTTCAATCTATAGCATGGAAGCGGCAGTCAGTTTTCATTACTACGCCAAAAAAAGCGACGACTCATCGGGAATCTCAGAATGGCCGTAATTGTGACAATGAACTTGTACGCTGTGGCTCGTAGCAAGCTTGATCTTTCCAGACTACGGCTTTGAGCTTTCAGTAAAAGCATAAAAAGAAACAAATCAGGAAACATCGATCTCTGAAATTCAGTTTACAACGGCAATCTCAATCGGTTTCACTGATAGCATGACGCATTCTTGCGTTTGTGGAATGCCCTGAAATGGTAACACCACCTACCTGCCCCAACATTCTTTCTAGAAGCTTACGATATTTTTTGTGTGTTCGAAAGGCAACATAAAATTACTGAATTTTAATCAGCGCAGAGATATAAATGTAACCGCTCGTGTCTTTTAAATGAAAGTTTAGTGGCTCTGAAGGAAGGTTTGATAAATAACTGTGTCGGATCACTTATTTACGGCTTTCGTCGCAAGTGAACTTGCGAATTGAATTGTCAACGCACGCAGTACAATCAACATCTCATGTTTAGCTAGGTTTTCGCAAAGTGACAAGCAGGTTTACAGTGTGCAAACCAAGCTTCTGGGACCTCACAGTGAGCACAAATTTTCCGTTACGGCTGCTCTGTTGACCATTTGCGTTCCTTTTAAAATCTAACAGGTGCCTGCAACAGCGAGATGTGTTTGCATTCTTGCGTATAAGATCGCTTACGAACCCTAAAGATGGCAATAAATGAAGTTGCGCTGTTGCAGATGTAGTAAAACATTTCCTTTTTATTTCTTGTTGCGAATCAGCTCAAAGGGTTCCCGGTAACCACTTTGTTTTGTAAACTGAATATCGCCTTTGTCTTGGCATTTCATTCTGGAGGATTGGTTAAAAATGAAATTCGGTACATTTAGCTTTTTTTCGGGAAGGGGGGGGGTCCTGCCAACGTTGCAAGAGCAGCGAGAAGAGAACGCATGTAACGCGAAAAGCCAAACTATGGTTATCAGTATTACTTACAATCGCACCTACACTAAGCGTCGTGTTCTGTAGCGGTGAAAAAGCAGTACGTATTTTCAAAACTGATTAACCCCCCTTTGGTCCGGGATTGTTCGGGAATCGTGGCTCGCCTTTTTCAAAATTGTATTGAAAGCAAGCATTGTGAGAAAAAATTAAAAAAAAAAAAAAACAGCGAGTCATGGCACACACCCCTCACACATGTGGGCAACAACGTGCATTATATTACGCGTTTTGTCCTCTTTCTTTAAGCTTAGGTCCACCTTAAGAGGTTAAGACGTGACCATATTAGGCATTTGGTTATGCTGAGTGAGTTTCTGGACGAGGTGATTCATGTCGGATTTGAAAATGATATATATGAAAATGACACACGAAATGCCACATGACAGACGCAAACTCACAACTGCTTAATTTTACCGAAAAATTCCCCCTAAATACTCTTGCGCATTTTAAATGCGTATCTTGCGTATTTTAAATAATACGTAAAATTTAGTAACTCGATACAGTTGAATAGATTGTACTGGAGATAGTTGTCCCCGACACGACGACATACCTTGCGCTTAGTGTGCGCCAATCTCCACTGTGCAACCGACGGGGTATGTGGCGGAGGAAGGACTGCTATGTGCCGCATGATGATGGCAGGCGCAAGGCGCTGGGCGAGAGAAGAAGAGGAATGGTCAGCATCGCGAGTGGCTCGCTCTAAGAGAACGCACCGAGACATCGGTCTGCGCTGCCTTGCCCGTCTCTGGTCTCTGCCTCTTTGCAAGCGTCTTGCTGGTCCCCAGCTATAATCCCCCTTATAAAATGTTTATTGCTCATCGTCAGTATAAACAACGACTGTACAAAAATGGTATTTATTTTAGAAAAGGTACGGGAAGGACACGATCACACAGGCGCTTGCGGGTGTAAAATACGTGTCCGGTAATGTATGGGCGATAGCGCACGGGTCGTGTGCAGTGTAAATGTTTTTGTTTGTTTCTTCTTTCTGTAAGGACACAGCGCAATTTTACAAGGGTGTGGAATTTGCACGCGTATGCACAGGTCTTGTCGCTTCTTACCCGTTTCGCGTACTAAATTTTTATCCTTTAAATAATCACCACGCCACCTTCAAAAAGCACCCTTTGACGTTCCCGAAACGGCAGACGACTGCACTCAACAATAAGAAAAGTGCAATGTGTGGAAGCAATGTTTATAACACGTTTCACACTCAAGCGGTGACCAGGGTGAAGATGTTTCGTGGAATTAAACCAGCGCATTAACCCGCAACGGCCGCTGATTATTGCGTTTCTAGAGGAAATGCGCAAGCAGAGGTAACTATGTCATTGCTTACTGCCAAATGAGCACACATATTGGTTGTTTTGTCGTGTGCAGCACGCGTCTTGCGCCGCACGCAACGTAAAAAAGCAGTCGACGCGAGAGCGCCATCCACACTAGGAGCGGTTCGTCCCGCCGCCGCCAGGGGCCGACTGTGTTCGCGCTCGGGGCGAATAAAAGCAGCCCGCGCTCCAGTCCACGTTTTTCGCTTCCGTACTAAACCTCGTGGGGTATGCGACATCTTTGCCTACTCGGAAGCGCTTTCGCGGTTTCGTCGCTCATGTTTCAACTGCAGAATCGGAGTTCGCAGTAGCGCGCTCACCTCACTGGGGGCAGCCATGTTAGAATTCTGCGCGGTAGCGTAAGCTGCCGCGACGGCCCACTCAGCGAGCCCGGCGAGCGGAGCGGGACCTCGCTCCGGTAAGCGCAATGGCGCTCCTCCTTGCTATCGGAGCGGAGCGGACCGTCAGGAACGGTCACTCTCTAAACTCCCTAATATTATGTAACAATTTAAGGCATTTATAATCACGTCGTACGGGCAGTGGTTGTAGTCCTATTGCGGCTAGGTAAAATGACGGTGCAAAGTCCCAGTCAAAATGACGCTACTATATGAAACGGATGGCTTTACTTCGAACTGAATCGATAGTGTTTATGTTAAATACTGTTTAGGGTTTCCAAACGGTGCAGTCGTATTCGAGGATAGGTCGTATGAGCGATTTATGCGCTATCAGTTTTGTGTCGCGTGGGGTTTCCGCAGAGTACGATTTAAATGGCCCAATTTCTTTAGGCTTTTGTTACATGAGCTCAATGTGTCTTTTCCTCGACATTTTGTATGCGAAGATGAGGTATATATATATCCATTTATATTCATTTGCAATTTATATCCATTTATATTCATTTGCCCCCCCCCCCCCCCCACCCGTACTGCTCTCCCTCTACTGCGCGCGCTGCAAATATAGCGGCTAGCGGTCACTCGTGTTTCAGTCACTGCGTTGCTCCTTCCTTCCTTGGTTGACGCTCGTGCCCACGTTTACTCGTGTCTGCTACTCCAGCATCACGGAAGAAGCGATGGAAGCAACACTGCCTTCAATCAGTACTGAGGCCTCTGCATTTGCTCGTGTTCCCCTCGCGGGAAGGCGCGGGAATATTTTAAAGTCGACTTCACTTTGAAGCAAAACTGCATTGCGAGGAAGACATTTTTTTCTCAGAGGAAATATAACCGTTTTATATCAAAATATGAGGGCCCGTGGACCTTATCGTTGTAAGCTCGGTCTTTGTGAGCTTGTTTTCCCATTGTTCGTTTTTCGCGCGGACGCCATGAAATACCGCGTCCTAGCCACGGACAGCTTCGCTGTAAAATAGTCATCATCAGTGTTAATTATGTTGTATGGCCCAAAGTGGTCGGAATAAAAGCGGATCGTTGCGACGCGTATTTCGGCAAATTAAGCATATATAACGAATACACAAGTGACCGCAGGACCAAACCATGAAAATGCGGCTGATGTAACACATTGTGTGTTAAAAAGGCTGGCTGAAAAAAGAGAAAGTCGAGTGCACCTAATAAAAACACGATAAACAGCTGCTTCTCAAGGGGCTGTGTAAGCCAAGAGAGAGAGAGAGAGAGAGAGAGAGAGAGAGAGAGAGAGAGAGAGAGAGAGATCTTTAAAGGGACACTGAAGTGATACGTAAACATTGCGGGATTACTTGCGCAAATTGTAGTCCGGAGTCCCCAGGCCATGTTTCGACCACCCTGGGCGCGTTTACGCGATTTTATTTAGTAGAAAAATTAATTCGAAAATGCTGTCCTCCTCTCTTTACGCTCGCCCATTTTCTGCGGCGTTTTCGTGTGACGTCAGGAGGGGATAAGCTGGCAATTGGCTACGCTACTGCACGGCTCCCCGGCCTTCAGACAGTCAGTCGGCCCAGCGTTTCGCCCGCCGGCCGCCGACGGGTCGTCGCAATTCGTTCGCTCAGTTGAAACGAAGCCAGGACACGTTTGTGAATGGTAGAATTTGCCTTTCTTTACTTGGTTAGTTTGTACACTGTATCTAGCTCCAAGTCAAGGTCGCTTCACACAAGCGCTGCACAAGCGCACATGCGACGCTTCGCTGACTGGCATGCCAGTAGGAAAATATAAGGCCTCTTGAAGGCGGGAGAAGAGTCAGCGAAGTCAATATAGGTACTAAGGAAATAAAATCAACTGATATTTTTACCGTACAGCGTAAAACTAGGGTGCGGGAAGCACTTTTTTGCGCTGGTCGAACAAGCACAGCGGTCAGCAGCACGACTACGCATCTGCGAACGCTTTTCCGTCTACGAAATGCAATTGCTAGACGTGAGCTATTGTGGAAACTCGGGCGACGCTTACTGCACGAGCGCAATACAACAAATAGTCACCTAAGCTGCTTGAAATGTCAAAACTAAAGAAAAGTGTAAACTGGTTGTACAATATATACCCTATATTAGCGGCGCCAGCCGAGCCCGCTTCGTGGCCGAGCTGTCTAGGTTGCTAGGTGTGCCACCGCAAGTATTTTGCAAGTCACGAGTTCGAATCCCCGCGGGTACATGCTTTTTTTTTTTGTAAGGTTAACTTTTTTGTTTTCCGCCGATGTTTTCTATATTGAGTTCACCTTTTTTTGGGCCGCAACGTTCATGGCTCCACGAACTAGTTCACAAAACGCGCGCAGGCTGGCACTGGCGCGCTAGCGAGTTCTCGTTGGCGTGCTGTTGCCATAAGCACCGACTGCTTGCAGGCAGTGGGCACAGGCCAGAATGAACAGACCCTTGGCCTGGGGCGAACACGCTTTTTACGACACAAGCATGAGGGAGGCAAGCTCCAAATATGGGGGAAAAGCGCATGACATTTGGGCGTCTGTGGGTACGCGGAGGGCGTTCATGCACTGCGTAGGTACGATTCCAATCCGTCCTAGGAGGCTTATCTTTATGCATTTTTACAGCTGACAACATGGCAGAAGCGCGGTACGATGATTACTGTGTTATTTAGAATGCCCATCCAACAACGCCAACAGTTGTGTTTTACAGAACCGAAACCGAAACTTGTTTGGTTGCTCACCTTGGGCATCGTCCAATCACGGTGCCCGCTCCTCCTAACGTCACAGCTTTAGTTGGTGCGGCCGCCGCAAACCGCGCATGGTAGTTTTTCTTCTTTCGCGCTTTGTAAAATAATTACCGATTTGTCAACCGAATAAACGTTGAAAAGTGTGCTAATTTGAGCCAGTCTACGCAGTGCAAGCAAAAACGGGAGCTTGACAAATTCACTTCAGTGTCCCTTTAACGTGTCTGGCCATGTCGGCCGTGGTAAGACGCTTGACGTGATGCGCCAGATGCATGGGGTGACGATGGTGATGAAAATTGGGGTGGTCTTTATGACCTCGATGGGTTATTTAAAGGTCTGGTCAAGAACTGTGATTGATTGATTGTAGGGTTTAACGCGCCGAAGCAACGCAGGCGATGAGGCGCGCCGTAGTGAAGGGCTCCGAATTAATTTTGACCACCTGGGGATCTTTAACGTGCGCCGAAATCTCGTACACACAGGCGCTTTTGCTTTTAGCCTCCATCAGAAAAGCGGCCGCCGCGGCCGGGAATCGAACCCGCCACCTCGTGCTTAGCAGCGCAACACCTTAGCCACTGAGCCACCGCAGCGGGTTGGTCGAGAACTGTGTTTCGCAGGTAATCATCAGATGAAGTGGTAAGCAATTACTCCTTAATTATAATTTCATTCGGCAGAATGAAAACAGTACTGGCACTCAATGCGTTCTAAATCGACTGTAGTTAACAAAGCCTCGCTTACATGCAACCTGTATTCTGTTAACAACATCACCAACTTTGGCGGCGCCAACCACAAGATATTGTGCGAAAGCACACTTTCTTTGGCAATGTTAGCCATTTTCTTGCACCCGGCTAGGCATTGCTAGGTCGTTATTTGACCGGTTGCTGATTAAATGTTTTGCATTCACGATGTTTTTTGAGCATGGAACAAGGCCATGTATGCCAGGGCCATAGCAGGAGGGGCGTTTCGGTGCCGGAGCACTCCTAGAAACTTATGCACGCAGAAAAATAACATATTGTCTGGCCGGTTGCCGCAGCTTCTCTTTGTTTTTTGTTTTTTTTTTAATTTTCGCGATGGCGCATAACACCCCCGAAATATGTGTCTGGCTACGCCACTGATGTATGCATATGTGTGATAATGTCCAAGCGCAGATGTGCTTACATATATCGGGTATGCATTTTTTGGTCAATCTCTTATCTGAATATGTGTCGTGTGGATGTTCATGGGTGGTGGAGCGACGAACATCTTCAGGTATTTCTGATAATAATCCTGAGTCACTTTCCATATTTATTTCACACATGCGCCCGGGGGCGTCGTTTCTGACAAGAATAAGTGTCAGCATCTGTAGCAACGCACGCTGCTAAGGCCTAACTTCTAACGCTTTTCTTTAAGATAACAACCAACCAGCCGGCCTGTCATAGTCGTTAAAGGAATCTGAGTGGGGCCAGGTTCGACGCTGACCACGAAAGAGTTTCTAAAGCGAAGATTTAGTGTTCCCACTGATCGCGTCTGTGAGGCGAATACGCCCTGCAGGAAAGCCAACTTTCTCTGACGATGATGATGATCGCGGGTAAAGTGACAGAAAAAGGCTCCTCAGTGTCCGGAATCAAACCTGGGTCCCTCGTGGTGTGAAGCCGGCGTCTACCCGATTGCTCCACTTAGACATGGTCGAAGCCAACGCCAAGCAACAGGTACTAGATTCGCGCCGTACACCCCAAACCCAAAAGTTAGGCCTACGGAGGGAACACCCGAGAGTTGATGTCGGTATTCTAGCAAAGTGGTACGTACATCCAGAGAAGTACATACTCGAAGTGTGGGATTGACCATCCAAAGAATCCATCACGAGAAAGCTTCGCGTTCAACCATCGTCGTCGTTGCATGATTTTTTCCTTCGCGAAGCAAACGCAGAGGCGAAATAGAGTTTACTTTCGCTCTGATACAGAACGCAAATGTGTGCGGAGTTCGGCAGGTATCAACTGTATTCTAGATCCACGACTCTACAGAACTATGATGACCGCTGTACAGGGTTGCCACGTCACCGTGAGCACCGCGCGAACGCAGCGACCGCGGGGAATCTGGGCTGAGAACCCCCCCCCCCCCCTTATTGCCATGGGTTCAGAAATGAACTAATTTTAGGGGCGAAGCACCTTAGGACCTCGCTCTGTCCGGGGCTTGGCGTCCGTGTACACAGTGTCGTGCATGCGCGAGGAGCATTGCATTGAATTGGATTGAGAAGGATTGGGTTGGATTCGATTGGTTGGATTGGATTTAGATTGGATTGGATTGAAATGGATTGGATTGGATTTGATTGGATTAAATTGAATTGTATTGGGTTGGGTTGCATTGGAATTGTATATACTGTACACATGCGTTGTCACTCATCTACATGCGCGAGTGGGCAATGCCACGGGTGATTTACGGTAAGAACGATCCCCAGTGCTTTGCCCAATCGTCATGATTCACATCGTGGAGATGCGTGAATTTTTTTAACTTAAATCAGGTTTGTTCCTTCTCCTCCCCTAAAGCTGTAGAAATAATAAATGCCGAGGGCATCGCCACTTCGGGGCCCGGAACGTTAAACAAGGGTGTGTTGTTTAGCGAAATGTACGGACGGATGGTGGGATGACGGGAACCGTTCGCAAGTTACTTCACGGTAGCGTTCGTACCCTTAATAAGAAAGTACCCTTGATTGTCTACAGCCTGGAGCGTGGAAACGTAATTTCCCCCAGCAACGAATCCAAGCCCCTCGCGCAGCTGAAGCCCCAAAGAGGACGCTGGGGATACCTTGTGTCTTCGCGACGTTTCATGCATACCAAAGCGTGCACTCTCGGAAAACCGAGGTTTTTCCGCACGGGCCGACTCATCAACTTAAGATACAGCACGAGTCGCGCCCAAGCTAGTGGCAGCGGCTAAATGTGCCCGCACTTGCATGGTGTTTCTTGCAACGGAGTGGCCCTGTGCCCACCAGACCGTGCAGCAGAGCGCGGCGGTGCGGAAGGAGCGCCGTTCTGAGACGTCACCGCTTGTTTGAATTTCAGACGCGGTGGCCCTCCCGCACTTTATTCGAGTAGGTACGTACGCATGCAGGCTTGGCATGCCGAGTGAAATACATAGACCGAAATGGCGTTATGAGTAAACTAACACCAGGAGATGTGCGTGAGATTGGTTTCAGTGTTCAGATTGCCTGAGCTAATACTAACCGCACGCGTTTCTTGTGGTCCGCTAAAGGACCAGTGTTTCAACACGTGTGCGCACTTTGAACAGCCGTTGTTCTGCTTCCCCTCAGCGCACCTGAATTACCTATCATTGCCATCAAAGCGAAAGAGTGGGTCAGTGACAACGTCCAGTGCGGGATGTGATTCGGAAAACGTGGTCTGTGGTGTGACTGCAGTCAATGTGAGCATGATATTTTGCTCTGCGTGAAGTCAGGCTTGTTTCCACGGACGCAGCTCATTGAGGTGCAGCGTGACGGAACAGACCCGCGTACTCTTCGTTGCGTGTGCGTCTGCTTTGGAAGTACAACTTAGTCGCACTTTGACGGGCGCACACGCGCTCACGCACACACTCGCGCACGAGCTGATACGTACGTTCAAACTGACTGTGTGAACAAGACAATATTAGCGAAAGCGGTGCGGCACGGACCCCAAACTTTTCCCCTAGATGTAGCCGAATGCTCAAGAGAGGAAAATAGCCGGAATGAAAATGACAAACTGTACAGAAAAAGAGCGTCAAGAAAAAAATTCACAGCATATCCACGGGGTGAATGATGATGAGTGGGCGAAGCTCCTGAGGGGAAATCATCGGTAAAACCGTGACTCTTCAGTGAAAGTTCGCCCACTACATCTGTGTCCGAACGTAACGTCTAGAAAGTCTCGCTTAAACCGCGCGTCGGCACCTTGGGGCTGAGCTCGCCTGATGCGTTTTGCAGACGCCTCACGAGCTCTCACTGCATCGGGGTCTGCCTGCCGATACGCGCGCTTTCTCGCCGCTTCCCGTTCTCTGACGTTTTGAGATCCTCTTCGCGCCGCAGCCGTGCCGCTTCGCGTACGGCAGGGTCCTCGCGCCGTTGCCGTGACGCTTGGGCCTCTCGTTCTCGAAGGCTGGGATCTTGGCGGCGTCGTCGCGCAGCCAGACGACACGCTTCGGCCTCCCGCTCTCGTACGGCAGGATCTTGGCGGCGGCGTCGCGCAGCTTCACGGAGCGCTTCTGCCTCGCGGGCTCGCACATCTGCAGCCTTATCCATCGGGCGACTCCGAGCGCGCGCCAACAGCGAACGGATTTTATTACAACGCTCCCCGCCATCTAGTAAACAATCCAAGAACTAAACTAGAGGTAGCCACGCCATCTAGTAAACAATCCAAGCGCATCTTTTCATCATATACAAGTACCGCCATCTAGTAAACAATCCAAGAACTAAACTAGAGGTAGCCACGCCATCTAGTAAACAATCCAAGAACTAAACTAGAGGTGGCTACATACATACGTCGAGGATGTACAGACCCACGCCCTAAGGAACTTCGCCCCTAAAAATTACACGATCTTCCCGTAGGGGATCCCTGAGTAGTATGCGAAGCAGCTTTGGGGTCGACTGAAGTTCCCATTAGTTTTCAGTTCGTCGTTTCCGTTGGCGTTCAGCTTCGCGTGCCTTCGTTGTATCAGTAGCTTCTTGACGTAGTTTGAATGAGTGAAGGACATAAGGCGCGTTCGTAGCATATGCTCCCCTCTCGGTTTGTAGCGCAGTGGGAAGAGCGCCACGTACCTCCCGTTGCGGCCAGAGAGTCGTGGGATCGGAAGCGGGCGCCGCATAACTATTTCTTTTTATAGTGGAGTGCGGACGCAGACAACGACAACGAGGGAGGGGGGGACACAGCCCCGAGCATGAGATGCTTCACATCTAAAAAAATGAATGCGCGCAATAGCCAGATATTGTGCAACAGGAAAATCACACGAATATTTACGGTATAAAACATGCGTTATAAGGGAAGGTATCCTTATAGACAGGGTCATAAAATGGGAAGTCGTCGTTAGGAATACGAGAGCCCTAAAAAGTGGTGGTTCGAAGAGTACTCATCAAGTACACATCATGAACGTAAAAAAAAAAAGGAATCTGGTGATGCGGTGATTTCATGACTAAGTAGCCCTTAGTCAAGAGAGCCATTCCGGCGCAAGATAGGGAATAAAGCTGCCTTGTGACAGTTCTTGGTCTCACGGCCCGCAGCGCGCACGCGATGATATCCCCGGAGGATGGTGCAAAAATCCTGTGTCATTAAAAGGGTTGCGGCGTTTTTCGTTACATTTGGCAGTTTCGTACACATAAATTTCAGTCGTCTTGTTTTTTTTTTCTTTTTGGAGTCAGGGGGTGGGCATACGGGAAGTTGCCTTGGGTTGTTACGACTACGGGTTTTCCCGTTCTTACGACAATGGAGCATTCGGAAGCATGCTCGCTCACACACTTTGCAATTAAATCGAATAAAAATCAATAAAGCGCTGCAAGCGTTTCTTCTGTTTTCTAAAAAAAAAATGCCGTACTAGCATTTATAATAATCTTGCGCACTTTCTACTCAAATTAAATTTGAATGTTGCATGCGTTTTTAAGCAGCAAAGTAACGTATCTCGCTAACAGGAAATTGTCGATTGGCAATGTACCGCTAACTGTAATGCCTGAAACTATCAGCATTGGTAATTTCCCATCCCACTTTTTACGATCGAATCTCTGAGTTTTATTTGTCGCTGCCTGCGGCTTGCGGTGGAAGCATCGTACTTTTTTAAAATTCAATGGAAAGCTTCAACAACCGAGTTTATCTTTGCACGTATGTTTTAACTATTAGTTTCTTCATGTGCTGTGGTTACACTTGCGATTACGTCTTCTTTTCGCGGTTAAAAATAAACAGCTCACAGAGTGTTTAGGTCATGAAGTTACATTAACAAAGGCTATAGGATAGAACTATTGATTTCAAAAATTATCTCATTTTTACGAATCAGTTGGAGATTCTAAAGCAGGTATCTGTTAGGTTCTTTTCCTCCCCGGTATGGCGAAAGCCCTGATTTTGCGAAAGTTTCGGCAGTTCTCGTTGACTTCGTAAAATTGGGTTTCAACATTTCTAGTTAGGGACTGCGTTCCAGTTCGCAGACAGCGTGGTGAACTTAGTTTAATTAGAAATTTAAAGTGACAGGAGTTAGTACCGCGCGGCAGGCACCACCGGAGGTGAAAAACATTGCAGCAGACATGTTGACAAACGCAAGGCGTAGTTTCGTGAAGGACAACTGCCTTACTTTAATAAATATTGCAGAAAAAGGTAACAAAAAGCTGAAACGTAACTAATATATGACATGATTAATTTAAATCAAAGAAGGCATTTGTTTCATGCAACTTGAGTATTCTAGAGGTGGTTCTGGCGTCCTTTTTAAGTTTAGATAGAAAAGTAGCCTGCATTGCTGTCGAGTTGGATGCTGCCTGTTTTCGCGAAGCAGACTTCTCTATAGGATTGGAACAGGGCGTAACATGGCGGACTCCCCGCTGAGCCGTCTGATGGAGAAACTGGAATGCAAGTGCACTGTCGTGTTTTTTTCCTTCAACGTAAGAGTGCCGAATAGCCGACGGGCAACTCGGCGAGTGCTGTTAAATCGGGAGTGACGTCAATGCGCGAATAATAAAAAAAAAGGCGCGACAAACTCCAAAGTGCGTCCCGGCAGTGGGTGGAAGTTCGGGGGACTTATAATTAAAACGACCCCACAGACAACGACGGGAGCCACTCCCTTTTTATAATAGGTTATCAGCTGTCAGTAACAGCAGCGTTCCTGGCTCCAGGCTCACACTTCAGGCATCGCGGTTGACGCTGGGTGAACGGATCGAGCATCGATTTTCTTTTCTTTCGCGTCCTCACAACACGCTCAGTTCCAGGACTTGCTCCCATTGATCTAGGGTGACGTTCGAAACTCTGACTTTTTTTTAGTGCTGTCTTTCGTTAAGAACGAAAGCGAGAGGAACACTCATAAACTGAATTTTTAATGCACGTAATCGCAATGCGTTTAAAGCCTGATTGCAGTCATCTCTTAGCGCCCACTGCCGGGTCCCAAACCCCCGCAATATCAGCAAATTATAGTTGAACCGTGTATCGCAACTCGTAATAACGAATTTTTATTTTACCACACTACGTGCCCGAAAAGGTTTCTTAAAGCAGGAAAACCTAGCAACGAAATTATATATTTGGTAAATATAGCCGACTGTTAATATAATAGTTCGTGACTTTTAGAAAGAAAATGTTCAGTGGAAAGGAATGGCTGACTTTTTCCGTGCACCCCGCGTGGTGGGTCGCCGACAGGCTGCACGCGCAATTTTGCCGCTGCGATTGAGTGACTTCTTGACTCGTGGCTGCCGTGTGGCCGGCACTGTGTTCGCAGCGGACGAGTGTGACATGGAGACCATCCGGGAGAAGGTGAACGCAACCAACGAGCGGCTGAGGAGGACGGACCACAAGGGCGGGCACGCCTACTCCAAGCAGACGTGCCAGTGAGCGTTGCGCTGCGGTTCCCTCTTTCCTATAGGGCGTATGGGGGATCCTGTTGGAGATTGCTTGTATTGCTTGTATTTTTGTAACTCACATTAGAATTTCTAGCTTGTTTGATTTTGCCTCATCATTGTACTGTACCAAAAGGGACTGGGGTCTCTGTCAGGCTTTGTAGCCTTTAGTCCCAGCCTGCCTCCTCGTACTTCTGAGGAAATAAAATCTTTGAATCTTTGAAAAAAGATTCTATTACGAACCCTGCGGGGGATTTTATGAGGGATGTTATAGGCTATCTTGTGGGTGGTCCTATGAGGATCCAATGAGATCCTATGGGTGATCCTATGGGGATCCTATGGGCTATCTTGCGGGTGATCTTATGGGGATCCTGTGATGGTCTATGTTGATCGTATGGGATAACTCTTAAGAAATGTTAAGGTATAACGCGCCCGTTTGCTGATAGCAGAAAATGTGAGCCCGAAATTAGAGTATGGATTTTAGGAATAGAACGACGAACGAAGCGAAGAAGAAGTAACGAACGAGGTTGGGAAGGGGGAAAATATAATCCTAGCGCTACAAAGAAAGATCAAAAACTGAAACAAATGGCCCCGAAAAGAGCAGCTAACAGGACAGATCCAACGGCTAAGAAATACACGAATGGACAGCCCTGTTGCAGAATGCTAGGGACGTGGCCCCCGAAAGAATTAAAAGGAAGCATCAAACTAATTGATTGATTGTACGGTTTAACGCGCCGACGCAGCGCAGGCGATGAGGCTCGCCGTAGTGAAGCGCTGGCTCCGGATTTATTTTGACCACATAGGGATCTTTAACGTGCTCCGAACTCTCGTACACACGGGCGTTTTCGCTTTTCGCTTTTCACCAGAGAAGCAGCCGCCGCGGCCGGGAATCGAACCCGCGTCCTCGTGCTCAGCAGCACAATGCCTTAGCCACTGAGCCACCGCGGCGGGTAAGTGGCAAACTAAGGCCAAGTTGGCGAAATGGTTCGGCGAAGTGTTGCTGAAAGATGTTCTGGTTATGTCCGCTTCACGTCGACGAGCTTCGCGAGATGAGTGAGAATTCGTAGGATGAATTTAGTTTTATTTTTTTTAAATTTTATTTAATGATACTGTTAGCCCCAGTGGGGCCGTTACAGGGTGGTAGACAACAAAAGAAATAACAGTAACAAAGCTTCTCAGTTGTCTAAATCCTGAAAACTAGTGATGATTAACTACTACATGCCCACTAAGCGTTGTGTGAAAAGAATCTTGTTCCGCTGTGAACGACGCACGCCAAGTCAGGGGATCGGTCAATAATCAGGATATGGAAAAAAAATCCTTAAATGAATACAGCTAAATGATAGATGGAATGCGGTGTGGTGGAAATTTAGAAGCAATATGTGTGTACAGAGAGGGAAAAAATAAAAGGAAACAGTAAGTAGAGAGTAGAATACAGAAGAAAGAAATTCAATTAGTGACAAGAACAGTAAAAATCACTTATTGTAGAAACCGATTTGGAGCTTCGCGCTCTCTTCCTCTACATTGGGGTGGCACGTTCACCTCAGGCTCGATAATTTATTTCTATTGCAAGAACATGATAGTCTAAAAATATTTAATCCGCAGGGTTGGGGGGGGGGGGGGGGGGCTGCTAACTGTGTGGCATGTGTCAACAGAGAAACCCCCCGCCAAACAAATGAGAGTAGATGGGTGCATATGAGTTTAAGACACGGATACGTGCATCGCTATTGCCACGTTTCCTTTCTTCTCTTATTGATATGCAGCAGTTTAAACGAAAAAAAAAAGATAAACATGGTCGGCGATATTTTCCTTTTAAAGACGACAGTCCTTTTTTGGCTACTTAAAGCCGAAATTTTTCGTCCGTCCGTCCGTCCGTCCGTCCGTCCGTCCGTCCGTCTGTCTGTATGTCTGTCTGTCTGTCTGTCCCACGATTCAGCCATCCGGCCAAAATTTGGAATTCTGAAAGGAAAATATAGGAAAATCTTTTTTTTAGACCACTAAATCTGGTACCATATTTTGTCAACACTGTGGAGCAATAGGAAAACATGTGTAGAGAAAGAAAAAAAAGAAAGAAGGCATATTTGAGGCAAAATATCAACGCGTAACTGGTACTAGCAGTTTTCTTTTAATGTAACATAGTTGTGTGGTGGAAGTTTACGATAGCAAATAAAAAATACGCGTTGAAAACAATATTCTGACCCAAAATACAAAAAGGGCTCGCTCCCGAGCCTAGAATTCGTGGCAGCATTCCAAGTAACAAAGGTTCCAATAGATGGCGCGCGAGTAGTGGAACGCGGGAAAGTTGACTTGATTTGAGCAAACCGCCACCGTGTTTATCGTGGAAGGAGCGAGACGGGAGACGAAGAGAGGGTTGGGGCAGAGGTAGAGCCATCTTAGCGGCCAGTTGTCTTACAATTGTGTTTAGGAGGGTTGTGATGAAACGGGAGCTACAGCCATTTTTGATGAGCATTCGCTATAAAGTTGTCTTTTCCACAAGACGTTTTTTCGCACCCACAGGAAAAATCCACGGAACCCTGGTCACCCAAAAGCGTCGCTTTAAAAAAAAGCGGTCGTGAGAAAAGTGCTGGACGATGAACAGCATCGTCTTGTCAATTGTGTTATCCTGCCCGCGTCTTCCTGAGCTGTGTTTTAGTTTATTCCAATAGGGAAATTTGCCCTGCGTGTCTGTTTCTTTAACACCCCCGTTGTAGCATTTCCATCCTAACGGGACAGCTCGCTTGGAAAACCTCTTTTCCTAAACAAAAAAAAAAACAAAAAAACAACAACAAAGAAGGACAGCTCACGTAAAAGTATCCGTTCTTTAATGCGTAGCAATCCTTGCCGAGTGTCCCAACAGCCAGGACCGTGTAACGCCTTGCATTTCCACAAAAATGCAGATATAGCGAAAATTTCAAATGTAATCGTTAGAATAACGTAAATGGAGATAATTGGTCGGACCAAATTTTGAAAAACTACAAAATAAGGAAAATATTAAAACAACTTCAGAAAACAGCAACACGTATAACGCATGGCCTTTCCACAAAAATGCAGATTTCGCGAAAGTTTCATCCGTAATCGTTGTAATAGCGTAAATGGAGATAAATGGTCGAACGAAATTTTGAGGAATTAAAAATAGAAATATTTAAATATTTACGAAAAATGGCGAACCGTTTAACGCCTTGCATTTCCACAATAATGCGGGTTTTCAATGCGGGTTTCCACAGAATGCGAAAGTTTCAAATGCAATCGTTATAGTGACGCGAATTGAGATAATTGGTCGGACAAAATTCTAAAAAAAAATAAAAAATAGGGAAAATATAAAATTACGGAAAATGGCAAAACGTATAACGCATGGCATTTCCACAATAATGCAGATTTCACGAATATTCCGCATCGAATCGTTATACTGGCGTAGATGGAGATAATTGGTCGGACAGGATTTAGAAAAAAAAAAATTTACTGTAAAAACTCACACTCAAGACAAGCGGCATAAGAATGCTACGAATTAGTCGACCATTCTCTGAATTTCTGTAGAATTTTTTTTTTTCGACCACACACAGTTTTTTGACGCCGACAGGTACCAACATACGTAATGTGAACGCCAAGCATATGGTGCCGACAGAGTCATACACACTGCCTTGACGAGATGACAGGTACCGACTGATGACGTAATCAGAAAATAAAGGGGGGCGAGGAAGGATGATGAGGTTTGGCTTCTTTTTCATGTCGCCGCGGGATCAAGGGCCATTCTAAGCGCGGGAAGGTGGCGCTGCTCCCCGACACCGCGTATATTCCTGAGCTTCCTGCTTCCCCATATGTTGCAGCGGATGTTAAGATGGGAGACGCGCGCCGACAGATGAACAAATGCGCTATTTTGAGGCGCCTGCTCCTCCGAGCTGGGTGACGCCTCGGAGCCGTGTTTCACGCACCGCTTACGTCATGCGGTGTGGCATGCGGCTTTCTTCCGCTAGCCGGGCGCTTGCGTCCCTCGCCGCGACAAAGGCGCGGAGGTGTTACGGATTCTCCGTTGTTTTTCCGCGTTTCTCCCACGCACGGCGTGGGAGCTGGTATTAAAACCCCGGGTTATTATTGGAATTTTTTTCTTTCCCTCTTAGGAGAACGTGAAGAAAAATAAGTCGGCCTCTTATCTGCTCGCTTGCTGTAAATGTCGTCGAAACGCGGTAAACGTAAACGCTCCCCTTCTCTTTCCAGCCCCCTCTCACTCTCTTCCCCTCCCGTCTAGCTCCTCTCGCGATAAACGCGGTGGAGGTTTGGTCAGGTCAATTCAATTTTCCCGCGCTCCACTGCTGTCGTTCTTTCTGTTGAGACCTCTTGGTAATGTTTCGCCTGGCGCTCAAGCCACGGGCCCAAGGCTTATGGTAAGAAAGCTCTTTTGTATTTTGCGGCAAACAATTGTTTTCAATGCGTCTTTTTGTGTTTGCTATTGCGAAAATTGCACCCACATTTAAATAAACCAAAGACCACTGCATGTACCAGTTATGTATTGATCTTTTGCCTGCTTGGTTTTGCATCAAATATCCCTAATGTTTTCTTTTTGCTGAACAATGTCAAAAAGTATGAACTATGCTTCGAGATTCAGTTCGGAAATGTTTTGAACGCCTCGTTCAAGAGTAGTTGCAACTTTAACCGGGCTGCCGAATCGAGCTACCGACAGACAGACATACATGCAGACAGGCCAAAACTTTCTAGTTCAAGTAGAGCAATAAAGACTATGATCTTTAAGAAATCTCCTCACGGCAAATTCCCTCAAGCGTCAAAGGATTTTCAATAAGACGGTGACACGCTTTACGCCTCCAGGCTTAGAAGGGATTTTCTTTCTCCAGCGCTCTGAAAATGCCTGAAGCTCCTGAACAACATCAAAGGAATGACTTTGTAGCAGTTGTTGGTGTTCTACGTAGCAAATGCGCGATGAATGCATGCGTCGAACATCCCTCGGAAAGCGAAGCCGCGAACTTGCACCGATTTCCTTGCGCGTGTGCTACAGTGGAAAATGAATGCGGGCTAGTGAACGTGTTGAACTTCAACGATATCGGAATGACTTATTTGCGGGATATTATCACCAAGTGAGATCTAGGCCACGCCCATGCGAAAAGTTTGACTGCACATACGATTGTACAGAAGTCACAAAGCAGCTCTTCCTCCACCCACCTTTACCCCGGAGTCACCGAAGCCCTTCCGCCTTCGCTCTTGGAACACGCGTATATATTACAACGCATATTTTCCTAGCGCGACAATAGGGCTATACAGAGGGCAAGCGAAGAATGCGGACAGGACAGGCGCCCGTCTCATCCGCATTATTCTCTTTCGCTCGAACTCTGTTTCGACACCAGGAAAATGCGCGTTATTGATCGCAGTACCAACCTTCCGAACTTCCGCTTTAGGTATCACCCATAGCCAACAAGCATAGGCTTGTTGTGCGGCTCTGCTCAGCTTTCCTCTTTGTCCCGCAAGATTGAACGTTTATAAGGAGCAGCCTTCATCATTGCTATCACATTCTGTGAACTTCTAACTGCTGCCAAAGGGAAACTGACCCGAATATTTTTACACTCTCGCTAAAATGGATGTTATCTCAGGCGCAACTACTGCGTAGAGAGAGAGAGAGAAAACGTTTATTGTGAGAGCATTTACGGTGTTCTTGTAGGAGTGGCTCCCTCTTCACAGGAATCCATGAGCTGTCTTAGCAGCGGCTGCCCTCTCGATGAGCAGGAGCTGGTCCGAGAGGCAGGGGCTGGACAGCAGTGTCTCCCACTGCTCTGGGGGATTTGAAATGCGGGGAAGGGGTGGTGGGTGCATGTTTTTTCGACACTCTAGGATGATATGTCGTAGTGTACCAGGTTCTTGGCAGTATTTGCATTCTGCTGGATACTGGGTGGGGGATATCCGGTGAAGCCTAATTGGATGCGGGAAGGTGTTGGTTTGTAGGAGTCTAACCCTGGTATTCTGAATCCTACCTCCACTCGAGCCTCCAGTGGAGGAGACCCTTGAAATCGACTTCCCCATGCATAAGCATTGCGGAATCCTCCCCTCAGCCGAGTGGAGGGAGCAAATGGAGTGGAGGAGGAACTCAGAATACGGCCCTAAGTGTTGTTTCTTGAGATTTCGTGAGGTATGTGTGTTGTGCACCTGTTTTACGTCTCTGTGTCGGTTTAGTGTACGTCGCAACATGCGAGAAATGTTCGGAAAAGGCAGGCAGCAATCGGGATATATTCCCCCAACCTTGGAATATATCTTGGCAAGAGGGTTCAACTTAAATTGAGGATGACTCAGCGAGAAATGGAACGGAACATGATAGGTGTAACATTAAGGGACAAGAAGAGAGCGGAGTTGTTCAGAGAGAAAATGCGTGTTAAGGACATATTAGTAGAAATTAGGAGGAAGAAATGGACGTGGGCAGGGCATGTAATGTGAAGCCAAGATAACTGTTGGTCACTAAGGGTAACAGAGTGGATCCTGTTGCGACCGAGTGGGGGCACCCGATCCGAGCTCCGTGGCCTCCGACATACGAGTGGTAGCGTGTATGATGCGAGCGGCTTGCCGCTGTTGCAGCCGTGAAGAAGTCCAGAAGCCGTAGGCTAACGTAACTGTTTACTTCATAGCGAGAGGTGAGCCGAAGCCAAAGAACAATTGGAACAATGCCCCGACGGGCGAGTTTACAATACAGGACTCGAGCAGAGTGACAGCATGGATTCGCTGCTCAAACAGGAATGGGTTACAGCGCTTGTGGCGGTCTATTTATACATAAAAGCAGTAACGGTCAAAACAGCCCTCCCTCTACAATTTGCGCACTCTACGCACTTCACAGACACACACAACGCTCTTTCCTGAGTTCGTGACAGTCCGTAGCCTCGGCGCACGTTGAGTCCGAGAGAGGGGACTCCGCTGCGATCGCGGGGCCTCTGTTTCCTTGGGCGGGTTGCGACGTGCCTCGCCGGGCCGGCAACCGTCGAAGTTTGAAAGTATGAGTCACCGACACGGTGGCGCCTGATTTCAAAGGCGCACGCAGTGGCTTCGCCGCGCAGCCGAGGAGTGATGCGGGAAAGTACGGCGGCGCGGGCCGATTCGTAACAATCTCTAGAGAAGGCAAGCGTGACAGGGGGCGGCAGAAAGTTAGACGGGCAGATGAGATCAAGAAGTTTGCGGGGATAAATTGGTCGCAGCTAGCACAGGACCCAGATAATTGGAGATCAATGGGAGAGGCCTTTGCCCTACAGTGGGCGTAGATAGGCTGGTGATGATGATCTCAACGATGCATTGAGAGCTAAGCATTTTTGGCCGAAATTTCGCGGAGCGATTTGTTTGCTGTTTTTGCTGAAAGTAGAAATGCTCATCACTGATCTCGTCAGAGACAATACGTCTTATCTTCGATTCACAATATATACACTAAAAGGTTGTATTTTCTCTACCAAGCGGTCCTCAACTAGGGGCGAAACTGGACTCGGCACCGCACGGAGGGAAGGAAAAATGCGTATCAAACTGGCAACTCGTTTTGCCTGCATGCGAGTTTGAAATGACTCAACGCTTTCAACTCATTTTCTAGTGAGTTTTTCCAGGATCCCTGGCATACATTAAGACACAACATACGCCCATTGGGAACCTTACAGAAGCCTGCGATATTGGCAGTAAGGCTGCCACTGTAAGGGCTTTGCGTCGTTTATTTGGGTACACAGGTTATTGATTTATTCTTGCTTTATACGAAAACTTCTGTGTATGAAAATCAATTCTCCTTCCCGCGTGCAGCCACGCTATATTTTCATTAAATGTTGGTCGCTAAAGTTGCATGCCTAGAAAACAAGACTTGTCAGGGTGGCAATGAGTTTGTTTTACATGGCTGCCTTTTAACGATTGCAGGCGTTGAGCAAAGACAAATTCAAGATTTAATTTTTAAAAATCCGTGCTCTTCATGTTAGCAACTGAGAGAGATGTTATAAGGAAATATGATTGGGCTCCCTATCAAACGTAAAAGCCATGGTGTTACTGCAAGAGTCTCGCCATATCAATGATGTCAACGTGGATAATTAGGAAAGCAACTCCGGCTCTTTCAGCGCATTGTTTCGCCTTGCGTTTCTTTCAACTGGGCATGTTCGGTTTTAGTTTAACTTAGTAGTGACTAAAAAATAGAAATAAAGTACTCCATACTACTGAATAGCCACATTCGATATATGTAGCCCTTGTAAACAATATTGTATATTACATGGCCGCGATTACCACCGCAGCCACCTGTTGCTATGCCTTTTGAGATATTTTTGACCTGATGTAATACTTTTGTAGTTTGCGAGAACCTGGGTTGTAGACTTCAAATAGGCACAGCGTGGTTTGCTGCGTCAATTTTTTGTCCCCTTCGCATTGAATGTTTTGACAACGTTGGTTTTGACGGCGTCCCTGGTTTGATAAATGTCCGGCACATCCAGCTAGCGCGATCATTTCGTGTAAAGCTTGCTAGACGGCTCCGTGGGCACAAGCTTCTGCTATCCCTTCCAACCCACCATCGATCGATTTCACTGAAGCGCGATCCCTTCCGCACGTTCTGGAGCTCGCCTTCACAGCAGCAACCGAACCTCTCCGCAATCCTGAGCATACATGTTTCCTTTCTATAGATGACAGTTAATACTGTTGTTTAAGCGGCTTGCGTGTTAAGTAAATTAGAGTTGAAGAGTTTTTCAGGCGTAAGCACGATCCGACGAGCTTCCATTACGCGAATTTCTGTCGCCAATCACGGCTGTCGACCGAAAAATTTCTCAGCGTCCCTCTACTGGCCACTGCGCGGTGCTTTTGCCGGAATAGACGCTTATTTCCCAGGCTCAGTTTTACAGTGACAGCTGGAAATAGTCGTCATCATCATCATCATCATCATCATCATCATCATCATCATCATCATCATCATCATCGTCGTCGTCGTCGTCGTCATCATCATCATCATCATCATCATCATCATCATCAGCCTATCTACGCCCACTGCAGGGCAAAGGCCTCTCCCATTATTCTCCAATTACCTCGGTCCTGTGCCAACTGTGACCTATTTATCCCCGCAAACTTCTTGATCTCATCTGCCCATCTAACTTTCTGCCGCCCCCTGCAACGCTTGCCTTCTCTAGGGATCCACTCTGTTACCCTTAATGACCAGCGGTTATCTTGCCTTCGCATTACATGCCCTGCCCACGTCCATATCTTTTTCTTAATCTCTACTAATATGTCCTTAACACGTGTTTGTTCCCTGACCCACTCCGCTCTCTTCTTGTCCCTTAATGTTACACCTATCATTTTCCGCTCCATTGCACGCTGAGTCGTTCTCAATTTAAGTTGAACCCTCTTAGTGAGCCTCCAGGTATTTTCAATAGTATTTTCAGTTAAATATAGGGGGAACCTTCGTTCCTCGACGTCTGTCTGCAGCTTGCCTCCGCGTGTACGCGGCCGTGAGGGCATCGCCGTGTGTCCGACATCGGCTTCACGGCGCATGCGCTGTGCAGCACAGGTCTGAACAGTAAAATTATTTCGACATGAACCGCCGAAGTATACGGGGAAGTGAACTCAGACCCCCTCTGCTTCTGAACCGAGAATCACAACCACCCGAGAACGAGTTCATTTTTCTCTTTGAGGGTATTTAATACGCGTACATAGGACGATAGATAAGAGAACCATTTAAAGATCACAACACCAAGAATATAAAGTGTAATGAGTAACTGGAATTACGCGTGCGAGCAAATTAAACAGTACTATTAATAACTGTTATTGAACGTTTTAGAGAAATTGTTTGACTGAAGTGCGATTTAGAGATTACCTTCAGTGCAACATACCTGTCCAGCATGCGCGTTTTCCCTAAGCTATGTTAGGTGATCAGAAAAAAAAAAAGAGGTAATAAGTCACATAATCGCAGGGAGCTACGGGGTCAGTGCAAGGTAATAACAAGCTATTATTTCAAGCTTTCCATTCCAGTTTTGTGGCCTGTTTTAAGACCTAATGCAGAAGTGAAATAGTCATGGTTTGTAGATTTTGGCGCATTGAGAAGTATGAACACAGAAATGCATGCCGCTGCAGCTCTATACCGATCCAACGTGCACAAGTCACATTAGATCTTTCCACACACTTAATTTACCAAAAACGGAAGTGCCAGTTACCTTAGAATAGATACCTTAGAATAGATACCTTAGAATAGATACCTTAGAATAGCCATGTGCCCCCATGACACATTTACACGCCCGTTTTTTAACCCTCATTTTAATGCTGCAAGTTCATAACTTACCACACGAATATATTGTCCATTGAGAATTATTGTAATCGCGTAACGGTTAAAGCGAAGCTTTCTACGAACCATTGATAGCGACCATTCCATCACCAAAACGCACGGCAGGAAAGCAAACTTCACACAATGGGTTAAAAAAAAAAACGATGATAACGATAAGCAAAAGCACTTCAAGCGCCCCAAGAAAAAAAAAAAAAAAACGCATGCCTTGGTTGGAATCGAACCTGGGTTTCTCGTGTTGTGAAGACGGCGTCTATCCGAGTGCGTCATTCCGACTTTTTTTTCTTTATTACATAGGAGAATACGCTCAGACGTGACAGTACGGGGTCTACATAGTCAAGCAAGCAAAAGAATGCACTGAAGTTATGAGAAGCACAAATGCATCAAAATTCAGGCAAACACACACAAGCGTTCAAAAGAGGGAACCAGTCAGTTGGTTGGTCAAGCGAATTATACACACTATGTACAAAGGCCGCAGTTTCTCGGAAATATGACTTTGTTGATCTTGGTGGCTCAGCATGCCTATCGCCACAGTCTAAACCAATCAACACAAACATGTCATAAAGTGGCTCACCAGGATAGTCGATTGAGAAAGGCGTAATATACATGCCTTTTCTGAGAGTTCGCTGTAAAATGTCCCAGAAAAAGACAGCTTCTCTGCAATCTACAAAACAGTGATCAATTGTCTCTGGTAGAGAACATAGCCGACAGTCTGTCGACCAAGCTATAAACAGACCCCCGTCTTTCATCCAAGTTTCAACAGGGAGCGTACTGCCAGTGTGTAATTTAGAGAAAAATGTTTTAACACCTGGCGGAACACACATTTTACACACTCCATTGCGGACATCCTGGTACGGACACTGGAGGTAGGGAACACGATATAAAGGTGTGGGAAAAAAGTCCAGAAACCAGGGCATCGGAAATAGACTCGCGCGAAGCATTAAATAAGTATTTAAGGCTAAATCGAGCCCGTAAGAAGCGAAACGTATCAACCACTTCTTTGAGGAAACCCCGCGGGCTTCGGGCTGCTTCCACAGACAGCAAAGACACCGCAGTATCAGGGAGAAAATGTACTGCAAATACGTCGTGCGTCATTCTGACACGGTCCAAGCAGTTTAGAAGCGGCACTTAAAGCCTGACGAAAAAGTTCAAACGTCCCTTTGTCTAACGACAACGATGGTTCAAACGCGAAGCTTTCTCAACAAGAGGCGAAAGGAAATGGCGAAAGCAAAGTCAAAGCCGAAACGATGAAAGCTCAAACCGTCAATTATTAAAGTCCAAATTCCAACGACGCAAAGTCCAGCCAGCAATGTTGCTTGAGCCGCTGCAGAAAATTGCCCGATATTTCAATGCAGACCTTGTAACAGTCCACGCATGACAATTTATAGATGACTTCGCGAAATTTTTCTTTTTGTACTCGGTCTCTTACGTTCATTAAAGTTCGTTTCTGTCTTTTCGTTGGTGCGTGAGAAGCGCGCGCACACATTTACGAAGAATACGGGCTAGCGATTGAGTGATGCCAGGTACACGGACTGATCTGAAATGAAGATAGCTCGATCAACGATAAAAGTCCGCGTCCCCACCAGAGCGGACGAATCCCTAACGAGAAAGCTGATCGTTTCAACCATCGTTGTCGTTAAACGAAGGTGCATTTGAACTTTCTCAAATATTACTGCTGTAGTTCGTATAACATTTGCGGGGATCGCGCCTTATTTTTTGTCTTTATTTTAACACTTCAAAAGCGGGCCCCCTGGCATTCAGATGCGGTGATTCCATCGGGCTGTCTGTTTGCACTTTTATTATAGCTGTACACTAATCGCCGGTTCTTGGTACTTCAAAAAGTAATTATTACCGACTCTCAAGCAGTCTGCCTAGCACACGAAGCAGGTATAGTATAAAGGAAAGCGCTGCGAGTCCACCTCCGATGACCGCCGCAGTACGGACCCGGCGCGCTTTGCTCTTCGCGGCAACCATACGGCACACGTCCATGTCTAAGGACTCGTCCACCGCGCACGACAAGAACTGTCGGAGAGGGCCTGGCAACCAATGATCACATACCCAAACATTACGCAACGCCAGTGACTGACGAGACAACTATACCCTCAAGTCTCATCGATCAGTTTACAGAATAAGAAGGGGAAATCTTGAAACGACTGCACGCCATCCGACCCAGTTTCTTCGACCACCCTCTGCGTTCAGTGCGAAGAACAGTCTGGGAACCGGAAATAAACCCTAATATTCCCCCTATCCCCAGCCCCTAATGCGAGCACTGAGGAAGTGACCCCTTTTTCCCCGTCACGCAGCTAGTGCTAACGCTAAGAGCGAAGACTGGAGGCCACACAGGACTTTTGTAGCGGAGGGAGTCCCGACCACGCACATGTCCTCTCGAGCTCTTATTAAAGTTCTCTCTTCCCCTCTCCTTCTTCCACTCTCTCAATCTCTCAAGGCGCTTGCGCTCACCATAGTTTGGCTTTCATGCATTATAGGGCTTCTGTATATAAGGTGGCGTACGCAGGATTTAATTTCGGGGCCACACTACAAAAATGAAGGCAAGTATGATGAAGGAAAAAAAAGCTGAACAAAGAAAGAAAACAGTGAAAATTCAGTCAAGAATTAAACAAGCAGAACAAAAAAGTATTACGATACAGTGGCGGGATCCTGATGACCTTTTAATTTTTATTATCTCTTTTTTCAAGGGCTCTGCAAAATGACCGATCGTCGAAGAGAGAGCAGCTGTAGAATCCGTGCCAAAGCTTGGTGCTTCGCTTGCGACAGGAAAGTAATTATGAGACGTCATTATCAGATGACAAGCGTAGTTAGTGAGTGTCCGCGTACATTGCCTGCATGAGCGCGATAATTTCAAAAAGAGGGGGGCTTCTTGTCACGCACAGATTACGTGCGCCTGTATAGTTGTGCACATGATGAATTGCATGATCAATTAGCAGCTGTAGTTTTGTGCCACATAGCTTCATTTTTATTTTAAGTTATACTTCGTCATTTTCAGATTATTCGAACTCGGCAGCAACGTGCCCTGGCTTCACCCCGTAGTTAATTACGGGCTGAGGGAGAAAATTCTAATGCAAGCACCCAAAGCGGGACAACGCAAGCTTTTCGAAGCGCGTTGTTTGTTCGGTGGCGTGGAATATCTGCGCGTGACACCAAATTACAGTTTGGAGGGGACGGGCCCATGTGGCACATTTTGTGCGGGCAAGACCCTAGTGCTTGTAGGATTTGGGCAGGGTAACTGCACATCGAAAGTTGCCAGTGTAGTAGTAACGCGAAGAATGGAGAGGGTAAAATCTAAGGCTGAGGAAAGGAACGAGCCGAGGTGGGCGGGGCAATGGGAATGTCTTGTATTCAATTGGACAGAACTGGATGGGTCAAACTGTCCAAGCCGACAAACACGACCGTCAGTAAGCAATTCGGCATTAATTAAATTTAACTAACGCCAACTTGCCTGTTCAGCAGTTGTATTGTGTGAGAGAACGTGTAGCCGTAAAGCTAAGCAAGCGGAAAACCGCAAGCCAAACGTAACGTCGCGGGTAACGTTTCACGCATGCCGCCCAACCGCCGAGGAGGCAATTTGGCGTTACTTTTTTTCAAGGTACAAACGTGCTTAATGGCAACGCAAACTGTTCTTTCGTTCCGTATAAAAACTCGTCACTTACTTAGGGTATCCTGCACTCATTGTAATTATTCTCGGCTTAAGCTTATTGCAGACAATCTAACCTCGGTAACCATTTAATAAATAGTGCACGCTTCAAAGGGGCAACAATTGTTACATATAGATCTGGTTAACACCGTCCTCATTTTAACCCCCTACATTCAGATTAAAAGGCTCATCGTGATGCTCTAATGCCTCAATAAAGTTGCTTTTTACAGCACCAGCAATCTCAAAACGTCCTGCACCTGGCGCCATTACATGCATGCCGGCAGCGATGCTACCCCACCCCTATACAATCTGACGGTACTGTTGTACACAAGGAACGCCTAACGAGAACACCAAGTGCGATGATAGAATAAAAATTCATCAGCCATTTTTCTCTGTGGAGTTGGTTGGCCAGAGAAGCTGTATTGACGACACGACAGTACGACTACATTTGCATCACATTTTAGATTACTTTTAGGGGCGAAGCACTTTAGGACCTCGCTTTGTCCGGGGTTTGGCGTCCGTGTACACAGTGTTGCGAATGCGCGAGGAGCGTTGGATTGGATTTGACTGAAATGGTTTGAATTGGATTGGATTAAATTGAATTGTATCGGATCGGATTGGATAGAAATTGCATATACTGCACACACGCGTTGTCACTCATTTGCATGCGCGAGTGGGAAATGCCACGGGTCATTTACAGTAAGTACGATCCCCAGTGCTTCGCCCACTCGTCATGATTCACTTCGTGGAGATGCGTGAATTTTTTTTTGTTGTTGTTGTTGCAGCGTCGTCGCTGCCGTCTCGCCTCCGTCTCTTGAGCTCGGCATCGCGGGTCTGCTCTTTATCCTGCGCCACCGGATCGGCACGACGTTGACACTTGCGCTCAGCGTCGCGGCCCCGTTCTGCTTTTCAGGCCGCCGGATAGGCCCGACAGCGACGGATACGAACGGCAGCACGGGCGCGCTCTCGTTTCTCACCGCCGCGTAGTCGCATCCCGCCGTTTCCAGCGGCGTCTTTCTTTGTACCAACGTTAGGTGCGCTGCGAGAGTGCTCTCTTTCCCTTTGTAGCTCGCCAAAAATGCGTGGCGCATTTCGCAGCCAGCGCGTCGCGAGAAGACCTCGACGTTCCGTATCCCCTTGTGGCTTGGCGCCACTCGCACTCGGTTTCTTTCGCGCACGCGCACTTCATTCGTGGAGGGTTTTCTGCTCGCTTACACGCAGACGGTTTACCCTGGCCATAGATAGCTTCGATGTAAGCAAAAACCACAAAAAAAAAAAATGGCGGCGATCGAACACAGTGGAGTGGTTGATTTGAAACGCTCCCAATCCTTACTTCGCAATAACAGTGCTATAGGTATGATGCAGTTCAACGACCAGTTTCAGCTGAAAGAGGGGCCTCATTGCGGAACGTTTCACTGCCATTTACGACGAATTCGGCAGCGACGTTGACAGAATAATCCTCTGTGTCGCAAACAAGGCTGGCGTGGCCGGCTGTCCGAGAGGGGCCAGCCGAATGACATCCGTCCCCAAAGGGCGGTGAAAACGCACGGTCTCGAAAAGGCCCGGTCTTCGTGTGTCGCATTCAGCTTGCCTAGCATCGCTAGAAAGCGCAGGGGAGGGCCAGAATGTCTGTGCATTCTTTTTCATTAGATGTTCCCGTCACTGGAACGCGTTCCCTGAAAGTTTATTGGGAGTCCGTCCTGGCGCTCGTAAACGGGGGATTTGGGAAAGCGCGGCGCTCGGCCGGTGAGTTTTACGTTTGCATCGGAATGGCGAAATTGTGGCGGGGTGGGCGGAGGTAGGTAAATTGGTGCTTCTTCAAGGCTTTAACTAAGGAGACGCCAACGCAGTACGCTTTCGTTTTTGCATTTTAAGAAAGAAAAAAAAATAACATCGGTACAAAGACCTTGGGATAAAAATGATCGTGAAAAAACAAGGAATGCGAGTTGCTAAAGCCGCGTGTTGCCGTCTGCAGAACCGCCGCGGGGTGAACGACTGTCTAGAGAAGGTTGATTTCACGGTGAACTTTAAAGACAATAGTCTTGGGCTACTCAAACGCCAAAATGTTCGTCTGTCTGTCTGTCACCCGAACCGGTCAGTAATGTTACTAGTGAGCCGGGTAACTTGTGGGCCAGTATACCTAACAATGAGCTCACCACCCATGGGTGACTGGTTGGCCACGTGACACATGGGTGCGTCACAAACGAGTAACCAGAAACTAGTCAACGGACTTTTTTCCAGTAGCGCTCTGCGGATGCGCTACTCTCGCTCCCACCGACCGATCCGTCATTTTGGGGCAAAGTATAAATAAAATGACGTCATATTGGATTAGACCGTTACGAACGCTGAGCCAGCTAAGTGCTGCTCTATTTCCTGAGCTCTGCAATCTTTGTCTTTTTTTCTCTATTTTCATCATTTTTCGCTTTAGCGTTTTCACTTTAACGCTGTTCGCTTTTGCCTGGGTGCGCGTAGTTCATCGTGTGCTGTTTTAATCGCTATGTCGCTATCGAGAGGCGACGCACGTGCGCAGTGTTTCCGAAGGGGCACCTGCATTCTGCGGGATGCCCCATTCGTGCGCTGCGGTATACTGCACGAACCGCTCAAAAGGCAGCTGTGGCTTAAGATTTTTGGGAAAGTTCCACCCACGCCGCATCTGCCGTTTGCATGCCGGACCAGCTTGCGTGGAGTCGTAAATGCCGCTCCAACTCACCAGCGGCAATGGCTGGCAGATCTTCAAAGTCAGTTTGCCACCCCACTTCGCGTAAAACACTCTAGAACGGCCGACAGGTCGGCGCTACGACTGCTATTGAGCAATTTATCTCAAACTAAAACCATGCGTGGCGCCTGGGACGGCTTCCTCAACTGCGCAAGACAGGGAGCGGCTATGTAATATCCTGGGGGACGAGGGAGTGGGGGCAGAATTTATTAACTTGCTGAGGGAACTATTCCGGTAGAACCAAGTGCAAACAGTGTGGGAAGGGGTAACGTATAATAGGCCTGTATACACCTACAAGGGTTTAAAACAAGGATTGTTCCGATCTACGTGGCGGGGTTAGAAAGGGAGGTAGAGGGCAGTACGCTGGAATTCGACTTATCATACATGAAAAATGGGCAGGTGGTGGAAAGATTAATGTATGCAGACGACATACTGTTGATGGCGGATAACCGGATAATTACGCAAGCGCATGAGGTTCACCTTAAAGGAGCACTGACACGAAAATTTCATGTTCCACTTTTATTGTTTTTATCGATGCTTAATGGTCTGGCGAACCCGAAACAGCCCTTCAAATACTTCAGCGCGCGATAGTTAATTACATTGAACGGCCTGAAAATCGTTTGTTTCAAATTCCCGCGCTTTCATCCCGAACGGCGCATATGACAGACTCCCGGACAGACGTCACCGCTTTGTGCGGACGTCACCGGCGCCCGCTTGAGAGGGTGTTGCGCCCGCTCGCCGCTCGTGGGGTCGCGCGCGTGAAGGGACGTCACGAGTTTTTGACGAGCGCTGTCGCGTCACTTCTTTTCCGCTCTTGGATTGACGTCGCGCTGATGTCCATTTGCTGAGTGCCGCTCCGCGCGCTGCTCCGTCGGCGCGATAAATGAGATCCGATTGAACTACGTTCTTCGCGTCGCAGGCCGCTCATATTTCAGCCAGGGTATTATGTTGAGTGAAGGAAGCGAACTGTGCAATAATATTAACGCCGAAAATTGGTGTCAGTGCTCCTTTAAGACGAAAGGAAGACGGAACGCGGCTATAAAGAACCATAGAGCACTGTGGGGCTACAGCAAATACGGGGCGGTAAGTGGAGCCTGGAGTGGGGTCATGGTACCGGGATCGACATTCGAAAATTCGGTTCTGTGCATGAAACCAGAGGCCCAAGCGGGCCTGGAGGTAAATCAGAGGGCGGTAGGCAGACTGACCTTAGGGGAACCTAGCAAAACTACAAACGAAGCGGCACAGGGGGGTATGGGCTGGTCTTCTTTCGACGCAAAGGAAGCGCAAAGCAAAATAAAGTTTGAGAGTGACTTCGTGGCATGGAGGACGAAAAATGGCCCGCGAGAGTGTCTAAGTACTGTATCTGAGGAGCATAGACACGCGGTGGAGGTGGCGGACCAGACAGCTGACCAAGCGGTACGGAAGGTCGGTAGGAGAACAGTTTAAAAGCAGGCAAAGGCAGCAGAGACGATGAATTGGACATAGAGAATGGAAGCGAAAACAACTCTGGAGACTTATAGGACAGATAAACTAGAAATCAGGAAGGGAGGTTCCTATGGCAGTACGAGAGGCAGTGTATTGCTCTTTGAAGCACGGGTGGGGTGTCTGAGAACCCGGGCATACACGGGTATATACAGGCAACAAGATGAAACGTGTATGCTGCGGCAGAGATCGGGAAACCATAGATCATATTGCAAGAGACTGCACAGAAATACGACCGCTGCGGGGCGATGGGAAAACGACGTTGGAGGACGCTTTAGGATTTGGAGTGAGGGAGAGCCGCAACTTCAGGGCCATAGAGGCAATGAAGAGGCGGCTGGAATGGTGGTGGAGGAAAAGTAGGGAAGAGATCCGTACGTAGTGGGAGTAATCATACGGATGAGAATTTAGAACCGCGGGGGAGGAAAAAGGGGGAAGGAGTGATAAGAGTTTAAAACAGGGGTGAGGGGGAGCTGGGGGGGAGGTAAATTTATTAGATTATTAGATTTCACAGGCAAGTCGGTTGCTGACAACCGGCGTCCCTATTCAAAAGGAGAGCCACTAATAATGATCATCATCATCATCATCATCAGGTAGAAAAAGGTCCATTGCTAGTGACCCCGAGGACCAACTAGTGATCCACGCATGGGTCACCTGTGATTGACTGGGGGGTCGCGTGGTGTACGAGTGGATGACGTTACCCGGAGATAGATAGGGATGGGAAAGGGAAGGGATGGGAGATGTATAGAGAAAGAACGAGAGAGAGGAAAAGCGGAAGGACAGTGTTGCGGGAGGAAGGGGATTGAGGGAAAGGAAGGGAACAGGGGATAGGGAAGAGTGTGTGGAAGGACGGGGCGCGGGAAGAGTGAGAAAAGAATGGTCGCAGTTTGCTTCCAAAGGCTTGTGGAAACGAAGAACCTGTCCTGGTTTATTCGGAGAACGCGTCCACAAGAAGATATCTGTAGAAAAATGAAAGAAAAGTACTTTTGGCATAATCAGGCTGTCATATGCACATCAAATAAAGCTTTTTTTTGTTTTTTAAATTTCTCGTGTATTACTCTGCTCGCTTTTAACTTCATATATGATTTCGTATCATAAATGCTACAGTGAAACTCTTGACATTCCAGTGAAATAACCGCTCGGCGGCGGCACTATTACATTAACGGCGCTCGACTGTTCTGCCTAACAATTACCGGCATATTCTGCTAATAAAACAAAAAAAAGAGGCAATTTCGATTTATTCACTTTATTTGGTAGGGTGTAACAGTATCTTCAAGAACCACGCAGCGAAGAAACTGAAGCATTACTCAAAACATTGTTTCATTGTACTAGCGCACAACGTAGAGACAACACGCAAATACCATTTAGCATTCACGACAGGTCCGTTAGGAGCGATACACAAAAGCTGCTCAGTTATGAGATGTTGAACACGAATTCCTTTGATATGAGGGATGAGCCTGTTGGCTTTAGAAGCCGTGGACATGTGCGTTCGAGAAACCTTATAAACTTGTGCTTCTGCCTAATAATGAGCACGGGCCAAGAGCGGCGGAGCGTAATCTTGCTTTAGAAGCTGTACAGATAAGCTCACGGGGTGTATTTTACGACCCAAGCACTGCATATAAGTGATTTATGATGAAGAACATGTAAAGTTTCAGAAGTTGACTTTGGACAGAAAGGTTTTAATTCAGCTTCTCCGGTGTTCGAATCACCGAGCTTTTAAAAGAGGGTTAAATCGTATCTTAGAAGTTTCATAAAAAAGGCTGAGGGGAATGGGAATTCGATCAAGAAATAGAGTAAACAAATACACCTTTGGCACCGCCGTTCGCCTTGTATAGGAGCTGGAAGTGATGGTGAGGTAGAAAAAAATGGGGAGAGGAAATGCATACTTTGAAAGCAGACCCGTATGTTTAACACTGTGTTAAACTCTATAAGTGGCCCCAGATGCGGAATTCCGCGTTTTGTCCACGTGTCCTTTCTGAGTGTTCACTTCGAGCGAGTCCTGATTGTTTATAAGTTTAAAAACCAGTGGAAAGGCGCTGCACATTGAAGAGAAAAGCACACGGATGGCCACTGGATCCGTGTGTTTTTCTCTCCTGTGTGTAGCGTCGTTTCCATTGGTTTTTACATTTCAAAAATCATCAAAAAAGTGACCCAGTTAGCTACCTTAGCCCACATTGGCTGAAAACAGATGACCCGGATGTGACACATGACATGCACAAGGCGGGTCTAGGGCGTTCGTTTCTGTGCACGTCAGAGGCCCCGACGCGGGAACGCGAAATGGACATGTTAAATGAAGCTTATATGACAAGGACCACGTGTATTTTATATGTGTGATTAAAAAAAAAACTGTGGTTGATTCCTCTGTCATAGGAATCGGTAAAACACAAAAGTGAAATGTGCAGCGAAATCTGCAGCTGAGCATTATTTGCGGGACAGTGGTTGTCTTGTGAGTGTGCTTGGCGAGCGACGTCCTGTTGGCGGGTCGTTTCGGCAAAGGTGTACTGGCGTCCTTTCCGTGACGGATATGACGTCAGTGAAATCATGGTGTATCCCGGCAAAAACACTTTCGTGTTAAAATATAAAACCCGCAAACGAACAACCCGAAGTGTACAGTACTTTTTAGTATTAAAGGTTGCTTCCCCGCAAGAAAACTCTGTGTGCAGGGGTGCACCCTTTACAGGCCGCTTGCTTCGTTGTACTGGTGTCACTTCCGTGACGGATATGACGTAAGTGATATCTCCGTGAATCCAGGAATAAAACACTTTCGCGTTAAAACTCTGGATGCTCTACGCGTCTTGAAGCGTGAGGTGTTTTGTCGTGCGAGGCGTTGCAAAACGAATGTACCGGGTCTGTGTCTGTGTCTGTGTGCTATTCGCGTGCGGTCACCACCAATGTCGAAAGCCGTTCAATACATGATTCGGACCTCAAACGTATACGTATCATGACTTGGATATTCATTTTGAGTAGATTAGTTGCCCAAAGACACCCTTTTCCAGGCCAGTATAGAGACAAAATAAATATGTTGCGTGTATGTATGTGTTTTTCTAGAGATGATGGCCACCACCGTCAACGCTTATGAGGTTTTTACAATTTACTTATACCTTTCAACACCTAAACTTTAAACTTCGCACTTAACATTTCACCACCCAAACTCGTTGTGACCTTTTCCATCACTAGTCGTCCCCCTATTCTGAAGTTAGAGAGCACTCAAAGACACTTGTACGGCCTAGTCGCACCTGAGAGATTAGATCATGACGAAGAACGAGGCTTAGTGGGAGTGGGATCAACAAAGACGCCCTTTCTTTTTCTCCGGAACAGCCTGGCGCGGATTCCTTGAGAGCGAAGCAAACACTCAGAATTAGATTTCGAAGTTCTTGCTCTCGATTCGGATATGTTGTATCCGAGTTCCGGCTGGCCGTCTAATCCAAATGTTTTCCGGCTCGAGTTCCGGCTTTAGAACCGGAAAAGCAATGACCAACACAGGCTACTTTCGGTAGAGTGTAGCTCTTTCGCCCTTCATGTAAAGACGGAACTCCGTAAATAAATCGAAAGTGAGATGGGTTTTCTACAGACGCAGTGTGCTGAGCATGAGGATAGCAAGGATCTCAGGAAGGAGGGGGAGCGGGAGTCTAGGAGGATATGCGCACTGTCTAGGGAGCAAGAGAGGAGTGGGCGGAAGATGGGGGGATTACGAGCCGATAAATTTACAAAGAATGGGCGTTACTGTAGAGTGCAGCTTGGTCTACACTTGGACGGCCCACGGAATTCTAAATTCCCTGCGCTGTGTCGTACTGTGCAGGTTTCTATATTTGTTAATTTGTTCGTTCCACGCGCAAATGCCCACCTGGCGGGGATTTTTTCTCCACTTTCTTATTTTCCAAATTCTTTATCTTGAGCTACTACATCGTCCCCTTTGGTTTCCGAGGTCTTCTTGACTGCCAATTCTTATTTCTGTCTTATTTTCAACGAGTCCCTCATTTCCTATTCTGATTCGCTACATGCATAGCGAGGGCCTCTGTTCTGGCAGTCATGTTCTTGCCGGGCGCGAGCAACCCCCTTCTTAAATTTGACCAAGCAGTGACTGGGAAATGGAAAATGCGGGGCTCCGTGAAATAAGACAGAAAATAAAGGTTGGCAGTCAAGAAAACCTCGGAAAGCAAAGGGGAGGTTGTGGTGGGTCATAGAAACAGATGAAGAATTTTTTGAGTCGAAAAGAAAGTGGTGCTGGCTACCACCCCCAAGTGCAGGAAACAAAACATACCTCAACATAAATACCCGAGAAAGTGCTGGGGAAACAGCCCCGCCGGTAGCGTAGTGGTTATCGCACCAGACCGGTATTCTGGAGGTCGTGGGTTCGGATCCCACCCGGCGGGCATTTTTTCACCACTTTCTTTCCGACTAAAAAAATTCTTCATCTCTTTCTATAACCTACCACAACCTCCCCTTTGCTTTCCAAGGTTTTCTTGACTGCCAACCCTTATTTTCTGTCTTATTTCACGGAGCCCCTCATTTCCCACTTTCTGATTCGATATATATATATATATATATATATATATATATATATATATATATATATATATATATATATATAGAGAGAGAGAGAGAGAGAGAGAGAGAGAGAGAAAGATAAACTCACAAAGCGCGCCGAAATAGTTTAAGTAAAGAGTCGGATACACAGCAAGAACAATAACAAACAATGTTTACTTACGTAGCGGCAACGGGACTTGCCTTCATCAGAGTAAAGTTACATGATTTTGCTTACATGACAGTTACATGACAGCAAAATCATGTAACTTTACTCTGATGAAGGCAAGTCCCGTTGCCGCTACGTAAGTAAACATTGTTTGTTATTGTTCTTGCTGTGTATCCGACTCTTTACTTATACTATATATATATTTAATATACATACTCCTACCTCTTAGTGAGCCTCCAAGTTTCTCACCTACGGGGTAGAAACTACGAGGCTCACTCAGAGAGTTCAACTTAAATTGAGGACGACTCAGCGACCAATCGAACGGAAGATGATAGGTGTAACATTAAGGGACGAGAAGAGAGCGAAGTGGATCAGGGAACAAACGCGTGTTAAGGACATATTAGTAGAAATCGAGAAGAAGAAATAGACGTGGGCAGGGCATGTAATGCGAAGGCAAGATGACCGTTGGTCATTAAGAGTAACAGAGTGGATACCTAGAGAAGGCAAGCGTAGCAGGGGGCTGCAGAAGGTTAGACGGGCAGATGAGATCAAGAAGTCTGCGGTGTTAAATTGGTCGCAGTTAGCACGGGACCGGGATAATTGGAGATTAATGGGAGAGGCCTTTGCCCTGCAGTGGGCGTAGATAGGCTGATGATGATGATGATGATGGTGATATACATACATACATATACACATATGTCTATACACATACATACATACACACACAGAGTCGGGCCTTGTTATAACGAACACTGATATAGCGAGTAATCGGCTATAGCGAACTAATTATGGACTTTGGTTGGTCACGCTTTATTTAAGGGACACTTATTCTTTTTATAAAGAAACCAAAACCGCCAGAGCCGCGCCCGATATAGGCTATAACAAAGAAATATTTTGTTCATGGGAGGCTTTAAACTCGATAGCTAGTTTCAAAAGCAAAATATAAAATATAGAAGATAACAGTTTGTAAAAGGACAGAAGTAGAAAAGGCCCTTTCGTGCGGGGACACTGTGGAAAGCTTTATCCGGCAGTGCTGTGAATAGCCGCCAGGCGAAGATCACATCCTTCTTTGAATAAATTAGGACGCAGGCCTGTTTTGTCAAACGTACTTTGTTCTTGTTGTAATTTCACATTGCCATGTTCCGGTCCATTTAGTTTGAAATGCCAAAACGAGACACCTAAGGATTACCCCGTGTACAGCGGGTTCGAAGCCTAATTATTATGTAGGATTATGTAGGATTCTTGCGTGAGCCAGATTATCGATTTGTTAGAGGCGAGGTTTACCTCACCTGTTACAACAAATATCGGATATAACGACCTAATTTAGTACCCTGCTTCTACGTCGTTATAACGAGGTACGACTATATATATATATATATATATATATATATATATATATATATATATATATATATATATATATATATATATATATATATATATATATATATATATATATATATATATATATATATATATATATATATATACAATTGAACACGGATATATCGAATTATTGTTTACATCGAACAGCGCGAACATCCCCTTGAAAATCCCATGCAAAAGTATAGGGCTGTTGTGCGCGTGTATCGAACTCCTGATCACGGGCAAATTCGATATATCGAATTCCGCGCCGAAGGTGCCCCTGAAAGTTTGCTTCCTCTGATGGGGTGGAGCTGATGAAAATGTTGACTCATCGCAGGAGCTGCCTGGCTTGGTGAGACAGAGACGGCGTCCGCGGCATTATGCCGCCTCGATGGCCTTCACCAGCTGTTTTCACGCTAGCACGAGGGGCTGGTCCATGATAGCTAGAACGCGGATAGTGGTTGGGGCGAAAGGACATAAAGGAGCAAAAGAAATTGACCGGAAGCACTCTTTTTCAGAGAATGAGCTGTTTGGTGGCTCTTGCAGGGGGACCGATGCGGCGTTGTATGTTTGTTTTGTCCAAGGCATTCATTTCGGAGCAACGAAGGCGGGAATTCGTCAGGTGCAGGCTGCTGAAAAGATGTTTGAAAAGGCGTTCGGAATTCCTCGCAGTTGTTTTAAGGGCGATGCACGCATCGACGTTGACGTGAAGGCGAATGCAGCACAACCCGCCCCGGCTATTCCGGAGCGTGTCGGGCGCAAAGCGACTTCGTTGCACGCCTCCAGATGGTGCAGGTGTTCGGTTCGGATACTGAAGATAACGGCACTCAGTGCCTGACAACGTTCCCAACCGCCTACTGCAGCCTAGGTTACGTCAGCGTTATTCGCCTCTGTTGGGGCACAGTGTATAGCGTTGATTTTACAGCGCAGTGTACAGCGCAGACTTTACGACGCAGGAGAAAAAAACAAGCGAAGCTCAAAGACATTTCAATGATAAATAAAGTGCGGTGGTCATCATGCTGCGGTTCGGATATTCCGTGCTTGGAGGGTCGAAACGGTGAGCTACCGTTTTCCACGACTTTAGAAAACTCTCAGTGATGTGCGGAGTGGTCAGATAATCTTCAGATAGGCGGATTTTATATATCGAATTATCGATATATCGAATTATTTCACGATCCCCTTGGAGTTCGATATATCCGTGTTCGACTGTATATATATATATATATATATATATATATATATATAGTATAAGTAAAGAGTCGGATACACAGCAAGAACAATAACAAAGAAGGTATCGCCAGATACATGAGGCTACGAGTATACTTCTACGCTCACTCTGCGGAGGAGGAAGAAACCCGCAGCACCCTACCTAGCTATAAGCACTGAACCCCTCCCACACAGAGTGATAGTTGCCTCAACATGTTCATGAAATCCGTTCAACGCGATGCGCGAAAAGCATACTAAACACAAATCTCTTTTTACCATAACATGACTACCAACCAAAAGAAAGCCGTAGAGGAACTCGCAAGCTGTCCCGACTTAATTATTAAACCTGCCGATAAGGGAGGCGCCATCGTGATCCTTGACAAAACCGACTGTGTTAACGAGGCCAATAAGCAACTATCGGTATCGACGTTCTACAAAGCACTACCCAGTGATCCCACTCAAGACTATCAGCAAATCGTCAGAGATAAACTAGCTGAGCTTGTTAAAAAATTAAACAATAAATGAAACCACGGCTCGTTCCTTGATCCCTTTAAGCCCAATAGCCGGTAAATTCTATCTTCTGCCTAAAATTCACAAGGTGAACAACCCAGGGTGCCCCATTGTTTCTAGCATTGGCACTGTTACCGAAAACCTCTCGCGCCATGTCTGTAATCTCGTTTGCGACATTCCAACCAGCTTTCCCTTCTTCATTAAGGATACCAATGATTTTCTCTCAGACATCTCAAAAATTGAAATTCCTGATAACTGCCTCCTAGTCACCCTCGATGTTGGGTCTCTGTATACTAACATCCCCCATGAAGATGGCATAACCGCTGTATCGCTTGCGTATGAACAGTCATCGTGCGACAAACCTATCGATTCTTCTACTCTCCAAACTTTCCTTAGGCGTATTCTTGAACTTAACAATTTTGAGTTTGACGGAGTTCATTACGTGCAAGTCAGCGGAACGTTAATGGGAACTCGAATCGGACCCAACTACACCAATTTCTTTATGGCTCCCCTCGAATCAAACCTTCCTGACACTCAAAATGTAAAGCCACTGTACTATAAGAGGTATATTGACGGTAAGGAGATTCTTGATCTGGCAGGATGGTGACACGGAGCTCCTTACCTTCATTGAGGCATTTAACCTCGCCCATCCTACTATTTCCTTTGCTCATTCCTATTCGGAACACAGTGTAAACTTTCTGGACGTCCCCGTTACTACTTCCCTAGGTCGGCTTCAAACTAAACTGTATAGAAAACCGACAGACACGCGGCAGTATTTGCACTTCCGAAGTAGCCATGTCAGACACTGTAAGACAGCAATACCTTACAGCCAAGCCTACTGTTTTAAGAGAATTAGCACGAACCAAGCCGATTTTGACTGAAATTTTCGAGAACTCAAGACCGCCCTCCTGAATAAGAAATACCCGGAACAAGCTTTCGACGACGCTATTGTGCGAGCCAACCAATTAAACCGTAGCGAAATCTGTAAGAAAAAATTGGCCGCATATCTGCTCCTTTCGTTGCAAATGCCGTCAAAAGACGATAGTCTTTATCGGCCTTTGCGAAGTAAATGCCTCCCTTCGTTTTCCCGCTCACCTCTCATGTTGCTCCTCTTTGGTAAAGACGCCAAAGGTTTGCTTAAATCATTTTAAATTTCCTGCGTTCCACTGCTCCAAACCAGGTGTCTCGGTGCGAACGCTGCCGTACGGCGAAGACGCGCGTTAATCGAGGCGCCCTACTTCAACGTTTATAGAACCGCGTTTCCATACTCCACGTGCGTTGCAAGCAGAACGTGGAACCTATTTAGTGGAACCTTGCGTAACTGTTGCCGGTTGATTTCTTAAAATGGCGCCAGAAGCTATAGTGGCGCGGGCGACAGCAAGCGACGGCGGAGTGAATTCTTTTTCTGCAGTTGATGAAGTATTTAATTTCGCAAAAGTCAAGCATGTTTGATTTTTTTATAAAGGAACACTGCAAATATCACTTCTGTATTGATTTGTTGTCTCATATTTGCGTAATGTCTTGTTCTGCTTCAATAATATTGACAAGTGTGAACAATACACCGGACATAGACGGGTAGATTTAGCTGTGACTATATAAGACTATTGCGCAGGCATTGTTTTGTTTTGGCCGGGTGGCTGAATCGAGTCACAGACAGACAGACGGACAGACAGACATACAGACATACAGACAGACCAAAATTTCTGGGTTTAAGTAGCCCAAGAAAGACTATCGTCTTTAAAAAGCCCGGAACGTTAACCCGCAAACAAACTTAGTTCTAACCCACTCAGCCTCCGCTCCAAGAGTGTTAACCGTACTAAGAAAACATCACAATATCCTATATCAGAGTGAACGCTTAAAAAGCATATTCCCCGAACCACCACGCGTTGTCTACCGGCGTAATAAGAATTTAGGTGACTTTCTTACTAACTCTCGTATCAGCCGACGGGAAACTACTGGTTGCATGCCCTGTAATAAACCTCGATTTAAAGTATGCCCACGCATGACCACTACACAGCGTGCCACCAGCACGGCTTCAGACTACTACGTAAATATAAAGGGTAACTTTAACTGTGACTCCGCTAATGTCGTATACCTTCTAGAGTGCACTGTTTGAAGGCAGCAATATATCGGCCAAACTGAAACGCCCTTCCGAATACGGTTCAATAATCACCACTCTCATGCAAAAAGTTGCCCTTATTTGCCCCTGTCAAGACATGTAAATGGTCCCGATCATGCATTTGAACATCTTAAAGCACGGCTTTTAGAATCCGCTTTCAAAACCCTCCACGACCCCGTGGTTCGGGAATCTTATCTCATTTATAAGTTTGGGTCAGCGACGCTTGATATTAATGAAAGTGACAGAAAACTAACGTGCTTATCCCTCGATTAAAATTGGCGACTTCATAATTTTTATCACATTCTTCATTATTCCTACCCTTGAGTTTACCTTCAGAATTCGCAGAAGCTCCCCAAATACAGCAACTTTATTAACCTAATGCGACTCAACAACGTGTCCCCCCCCCCCCCCCCCCCACACACACACTTAGAAACGTTTAACTCTTTGTGATCTGTGGACCCTACCTATTTCCTGTTGAGTTATTAGCTCTTGTGCAATGCTCTTTTGTGTACTGTATCTATTCTGTCCATCCGCAGCGGGCACACCCAAAACACATTCTTCGTTCATGCCTGTATGGATCCGTCCGAACCAGTCTCCCCACCCGCTGAATACCTTATTGTACACTTTTTCCTTCCTTTTGAAACCGCGTTTGTCTAGTCTTCCGCACTGTCTGAACTTGCAGCCATGTCATATATATATATATATATATAATTAATACTTTGGAGAAGGTAGCGGCCTCAGACCTCTGCCAACGTTTCGACAAGGAGACTTGTCTTTATATATATATATATATATATATATATATATATATATATATATATATATATAAATCTAGAGAAAGATAAACTCACAAAGCGCGCAGAAATAGTATAAGTAAAGAGTCGGATACACAGCAAGAACAATAACAAACAATGTTTACTTACGTAGCGGCAATGGGACTTGCCTTCATCAGAGTAAAGTTACATGATTATGGTGTCGCAAACATTGAACACATTTCTTATATAGGTTTGCATAAAACTGTAAGAAGGAATGGAAAATGTTTCGCAAATGGAGAGTGTGCATACAGTCAGGATACGCCTACGTTACAACATCAACGAACAAACAACAACAACAAAAAAAAAAAAGGGGGGGGGGAGCAATAGAGAGAAAAAGGGGTCGTGTTAACAATGCAGCGTTCAAGGTTGCACCATGACGGGTCAACGTATGCCGCGCGGGCTGCAAGTTCAGACAATGGGGGAAAATGGTCAACCGCGGTTTGTAAAGAAAGGGAAGAGTATACAGCAAGGTATTCAGTGGCTGGGGAGACTGGTTCTAGGGGAAGCGAAGATGGGTGTGCCCCCCGCGGATGAAGAGAATAGATAGGGGGCACAAAAGAGCATTTCACAGAAGCTAGCAATTGAACAGGAAATAGGTAGGGTCACAAAAGGTTAAACATGAATAGATCACAAAGAGTTAAACATTCTTAAGTGGTGGTGGGAACGAGGCCTCCTTCTCCCGGACAAATGGCATTGTTGAGCCGCATTAAGCTAACAAAGCTGCTGTATTAGGAGAGTTTCTGCGAATTCTGATGGCAAACTCGAGGGTAGGAATAATGAACATAGTTATAAAAATTATGAAGCCGCTAATTTTATTCGAGGGATAAGCACGTTAGTTTTCCGTAACTTTCATTAATTCCAAGTGTGGCTGACCCAAACTTATAAATGAGATAAGATTCCCGAACCTCGCGGTCGTGGTGCGTTTTGAAGGCGGATTCTAAAATCGTTGCTTTAAGATGATCAAATGCATGCCCGGGACTGTTCACATGTCTTGACAGGGGCAAATAAGGGCAGCTTTTTGCATGAGAGCGGTGATTATTGAACCGTATTCGGAAGGGCGTTTCAGTTTGGCCGATATATTGTTGCCTACAAACAGTGCACTCTAGAAGATATACGACATTAGCGGAGTCACAGTTAAAGTTACCTTTTATATTTACGTAGTAGTCTGAAGCCGTGCTGGTGGCGCGCTGTGTAGTGGTCATGTGTGGGCATACTTTACATCGGGGTTTATTGCAGGGCATGCAGCCAGTAGTTGCCGGTCGGTTGATACGAGAGTTAGTAAGAAAGTCACCTAAATTCTTATTACGCCGGTAGACAACGCGTGGTGGTTCGGGGAATATGCTTTTTAAGCGGTCACTTTGCATTAGGATATTGTGATGTTTTTTTAGCACGGTTGACACTCTTGGAGCGGAGGATGAGTGGGTTAAAACTAAGTTAGTTTGCGGGTTCCCGTTCGGGGCTTTTTTCTTACAGATTTCGTTACGGTCTAATTGGTTGGCTCGCACAATAGCGTCGTCGATAACTTTTTCCGGGTATTTTTTATTCAGGAGGGAGGTCTTGAGTTCTCGACAGTTTGAGTCAAAGTCGGCTTGGTTTGAGCAAATTCTCCTAAATCGGTGGGCTTGGCTGTAAGGTATTGCTGTCTTGCAGTGTCTGACATGGCTACTTCGGAAGTGCAAATACTGCCGCGTGTCTGTCGGTTTTCTATACAGTTTAGTTTGAAGCCGACCTTGGAAGGTAGTAACGGTGACGTCCAGAAAGTTTACACTGTGTTCCGAATAGGAATGAGCAAGGGAAATACTAGGATGGGCTAGATTAAATGCCTCAATGAAGGTGAGGAGTTCCGCCTCACCGTGTTGCCAGATCATGAATATGTCATCAATATACCTTTTATAGTACATTGGCTTTAAATTTTGGGTGTCAAGAAAGTTTGATTCGAGGTGAGCCATAAAGATATTAGCGTAGTTAGGTCCGATTCGAGTTCCCATTGACGTTCCGCTGACTTGCACGTAATGAACTCCGTCGAACTCAAAATTGTTAAGTTCAAGAATAAGCCTAAGGAATGTTTGGAGAGCAGAAGAATCGATAGGTTTGTCGCACGATGACTGCTCATACGCAAGGGATACAGCGGCGATGCCATCTTCATGGGGGATGTTAGTATACAGTGACGCAACATCAAGGGTGACTAGAAGGCAGTTATCAGGAATTTCAATTTTTGAGATGTCTGAGAGAAAGTCATTGGTATCCTTAATGAAGGAGGGAAAGCTGGGCGGAATGTCGCAAATGAGATTATCCACATATCGCGAGAGGTTTTCGGTAACAGTGCCAATGCCAGAAACAATGGGGCGCCCTGGGTTGTTCACCTTGTGAATCTTTGGGAGAAGATAGAATTTACCGGCTACTGGGCTTAAGGGGATCAGGGAACGAGCCGTGGTTTCATTTATTGTTTTATTTTTAACAAGCTCAGCAAGTTTATCTTTGACAATTTGCTTATAATCTTGAGTGGGATCATTGGGTAGTGCTTTATAGAACGTCGATACTGATAGTTGCTTATTGGCCTCGTTAACATAGTCGGTTTTGTCAAGGATTACGATTGCGCCTCCCTTGTCGGCAGGTTTAATAATTATGTCGGGACAGCTTGCGAGTTCCTCTAGGGCTTTCTTTTCGTTGGTAGTCATGTTGTGGCGGAAAGAATTTTGTGTTTGGTATGCTTTTCGCACATCGCGTTGGACAGCTTTGATGTACATATCGAGGCAACTATCACGCTGTGTGGGAGGGGTCCAGTGCTTATAGCTAGGTAGGGTTCTGCGGGCTTCTTCCGTCGCGGGGTGATCGTAGAAGTATTCTCGTAGCCTCATGTTTCTGGCGAAGTTATCTAAGTCCTTAAAAAGTTGAAATTCATCAAAACCACCAGTAGCCGGGCAAAAGTTTAGGCCCTTTGACAAGACGTTCATCTGAGCTGGGGAGAGGGTTATGCTTGAAAGGTTCATTACATTCCCGGTAAGGTTTTCTTTTGTGACGGCAGGCGAGGGAAAAATATTAGTACAGTGGTTTAACTGAACTGTTTGGGGTGCAGTAGTCGAAGCATTTATTACAGTCGTAGTGACATTGTCGGCCGTATTGTCAGAGTTGGGGCAGTTACTAGTGCCGGAGCTTGTTAGGTTCTTACGCATGTGGCCAGTGTTAGAAATCTTATCTCGGTTAAACTTTCGGTCTTTTGTTCGGGATATGGCGGAGGCCGTCTTAGACTCGTAGTTGCTTAAAAGGTTCAACTCTCTTTTGCTTAGTCCCTGACTAAGTAGTTCCTCTTTCTTTCGGAGAGAATGGGCCGTAGTTTCGTAGTGATTGAGGATTATTTCAGTTAATTGTAAAGATGCTTTATCGAGTACCTGTTTCCACTTATTCATGTTGGACGGGGAGAGTTCGGTAGTAGCAGGTTTTATTCTAATCCTAAGACCCCTGGGAGCGACCGCGGCAGTCAAGTACTGTGCAAGAGCGGAAACGTGCAATTCGGAACGTATGCGCTTTTCGGTGATTTTTCTTAGCTTTAAAAACTGTCTTGAAACGGGGAAGGAGGCCGCGTTACCTGTTTTTTTGTGTTGTAGTCAGTTGCTGTTATGCCGATTCTTTCGAAGGTTGTAAGGGCATGTGGCACGGAGGGCTGGATTTTGGATATATATATATTTTGGATATATATATTTGGAGGCTGGATTTTGGATATATATATATATATATATATATATATATATATATATATATATATATATATATATATATAACAAAAATACCTTAACATAAATACCCGAGAAAGTGCTGGGGAAACAGCCCCGCCGGTAGCGTAGTGGTTGTCGCACCAGACCGGTATTCTGGAGGTCGTGGGTTCGGATCCCACCCGGCGGGCATTTTTCACCACTTTCTTTTCGACTAAAAAAATTCTTCATCTCTTTCTATGACCACCCACAACCCCCCCTTTGCTTTCCGAGGTTTTCTTGACTGCCAACCCTCATTTTCTGTCTTATTTCACGGAGCCCCTCATTTTCCATTTTCTGATTCGCTACATGCTTAGCGAGGGCCTCTGTTCTGGCAGTCTTGGTGCCATAGGGAGCTTAATAGGGTTCAACGCTGGTCGACCACTCTCGACATGTCGTAGACGCTCGAGTCACGGCCCGGGGGTTAAAAAGAAGGTCCCCTTCACCCCGAGTAGTCCGAGTGGCGCTGGCTACCACCCCCAAGTGCAGGAAACAAAAATACCTTAACATAAATACCCGAGAAAGTGCTGGGGTAACAGCCCCGCCGGTAGCGTAGTGGTTGTCGCACCAGACCGGTATTCTGGAGGTCGTGGGTTCGGATCCCACCCGGCGGGCATTTTTCTCCACTTTCTTTTCGACGCAAAAAATTCTTCATCTCTTTCTATGACCCCCCACAACCCCCCCCCCCCCCCGTTGCTTTCCGAGGTTTTCTTGACTGCCAACCCTCATTTTCTGTCTTATTTCACGGAGCCCCTCATTTTCCATTTTCTGATTCGCTATATATATATATATATATATATATATATTTAGGCGAAAAGCAAAAACTCTCTTGTGTACGAGATTTCGGCGCACGTTAAAGATCCACACGTAGTCAAAATTAATCCGGAGCCCTCCATTACGGCTTGCCTCATCGCCGGCGTTGCGGCGCGTTAAACCCGACAATCAATCATCACTTATTTATTTATTTCTTTATTTCTTCCTTTCTTTGTTTATTCAAGGTGTCTTACAGGCCCAGCAGGACATTTGTAAAGGCGGCTAGTAGAAGAAATGAAAAAAAGTCAACAAAAGGTATAAAATAACTAGTTATATGATATGTCTACATCAATAAGTTAAGTAGGATCAGCAGTGCGAAAAAGAAACATCATCACAACGACCGTGGCAAGAGCACTTACACAAGAAAAAAGAACATCAAGTAAAACACAATGCGAAAACTAAAAAAAAAGTGTGTGTGTGTGGGAGGGGGGGGGAGGTATCATGCCAGTTGTAACTGTGAAATAAAATAAAAGGCGTTCACGGAAACAAACGCTGACATTCCCGTTTATATTAAAAATGCTTCTGCAAGTGATGACGGAATATTTCTTGATTAGTCAACGACACGATAGCACATGGCAGAGCGGATGAGTTAAATGCGTATGGGGTGCCGTAGATGTGTGCGAAGCTACTTTGGTTGTATGATTTGCGGGATGTGGAAACAGGTCTTATAGTGGGTAATGGGGAATGTCTGTGCTATGAATGTATTTGTGAAAAAAATGCATAGAAAGATCGATTGTTTAGCGCTGATGCAATGGTTCTAGTGAAGGATGGTGTTTTATTTTTGTTATGCTTGAGCTGAAGTCATATGACCTGAATATAAACTGTGCAGCCAGGTTTTGTACTGCTTCTGTTTTGACATATTATAATTTTGGTAGAGGGACCCAACATCAGAAGTAAACTCTAGCTGCGGTAATACAAATGTTTTATAGGCTAGTTGACGAATGTTAGGCAGAGAAGCATACACACTTCGTCGTAAGTATCCTGATGATCGTGAAGGTTTTGCGTGTATGGAGTTAATGTGGGGGGACCATAAAAGGTTTGCCGTTAAAAACATTTTCAGGTGTTTATATGTTAATGTCTCAGCAACTCAATGGCTGCTCAGGAAGCACGAAAAATTAGAGTTAACGCGTTTTCGGCTCAAGAAAATTATTTGGCATTTTGGTAAGTTCAAAGACATTTGCCACGTATTGCACCAACCGGAGATAATATTTAAGTCCACGTGGGGACTAAGGCTATGTATTTCTCGGTAAATTATACAATTTAGCAAAGCGTCTCATGCAAAATTTTACGCGGGAAGGCAAGTCATTTACTAATATTACAAAAGTAAGGGACCGAGAACGCTGCCTTGAGGCACACCCGAAGTGACAAGGGAAATCGGCGAAGTCTAATCATTAACTACAGTGAATTGTTCACGCATGGAAAGGAAGTTACAGAGCCAAGATAAGGTTAAAAAAATGTAGTCAGAGGGCGGATAATTTAGAGAATAAACGGCAGTGGGCTACACTATCAAAATCTCTGGAAAAATAAAAAAGGCAGTCAGTCTGCGAGTCGCCGTCCATGTTAATGTGTAAGCCTGTGGTAAATTCAAATAGCTGCGTATCACCAGAAAAACCTTTCCTAAAGCCGTGCTTGTTAGCAAAGATGAATTTATTGCCCTCGAGATGACGGTAAATGCTAGAAGCGATAAGGTATTCTAACATCTTGCAGCATATGCACGTTAAGGAAATGGGACGGTAGTTGTCGGGTGAATTTTTATTTCCAGATTTGTGTACTGGTACGATTTTGGGTATTTACCAGTCATTAGGCAACTGGCCATAACATAATTACTGCGTGAATGTTTGATATAAGATCATACTTGAAATTGATTTCGTGCATTTCAGAAGTTTTGAGTCAATATTTTGCACTCTTGCGGACTTAGATAGCTTTCGGTTGCTTATTTGACCTTCAATACTTTCGACAGTAATGGAAATTGGTTTTATGTATGTTTAGTCAAGGTCATCGAAAAGGGGAACCGTGGAATAGTCTTCCTTAGTAAAAACTCATGACAAAAAAGACGTGTTAAAGACAGTAGCACAATTGATTTGATTGATTGTAGGGTTTAACGCGCCGACGCAACGCAGGCGATGAGGCGCGCCGTAGTGGAGGACTCCGGATTAATTTTGACCACCTGGGGATCTTTAACGTGCGCCGAAATCTCGTACACACGGGCGTTTTCGCTTTTCACCTCCATCAGAAAAGTGGCCGCCGTGGCCTGGAATCGAACCATCCTCGTGCTCAGGACAGCACAATCAACGTCAGTAATGGGAACGTGGTCGTCACCGTGTAGCAAAATTTTGTGACCATCATTTCTGGAGGATATTTCTAGAGAAATCTTTCTGGGGTTATGTTTAAGGGTTGAAGGTAGGTCGCGTGGAAGATATTTATTTTTATCAGCCATTATAGCCGACACGTAATTTTGCAGACATTCTTGGTACTTCTGCCATGCCTGAGGATTAACCTACACGCCTGGCGTTTTTTTATAAGAGCTTCTTCTTATTTCTATGTCTGCGGAGACACCTTTTGCTTCATGAATCAGTTCTATCATTCGGAATTGGCATCAGCGGTACGTATGTCTTAACCAAAGCAGCCATTTTGTCTCTGCAGCGCAACCAGTTTTCGCCGATTGAACAACTCTCAAACGAAGGCATTGTATTGTAAAATGCGTCTAGTTCTTTGTTTACTTCATTGTAGTTGGCTCTGTTGTAATCATAAATTTTCTTGACATTGACACCAGTGGATGCTAAGGGTAAGTTTGGGTATTGTAGGAGCATGTTATGATTAGAGATCGGAACTTTAGGCATCAGAAATGAAGGTTTTAGGCGTCTATAATAGGCACTGAGAAGTGTCTTTAGGCATATATAGGCGCCAAATACTCTTGTTTAGGCATATATAGGCTCAATTAATATTTAATTCAGCAGCATGTTTTAGAACAAACATTTGACTAGCAGAGAAAACAGGGGACAATGCGTGTGCTGTTGGAAAATAATTTTATTTTCTTTGTGAAAATAAGTCACACAAGAGTTGCTATTTTAAATTTACGCAAAATGCACGTTGGTTCAACGACAAAAGAAAGGCTGGAAAGCCTTGACAAGCCACACCAATATCGGTGATTTGCTGCTTGAAGTTTTACATCCTTTCAGCCGAAATTGTGTGCGAAAAGAGAACGTTCAACGTCCACTGAAATGGCGGGAGAGTACTCGTTTTTGGGGACGCTCCATGATCTAATTTCATCTGGAATATCAGAATGTTTGCTGCTCAGAACCTTCGGTAGTTCCTTTAGCACAGGGAATCCAGCAATTTTATGTCCGACAGATTTAACTATTCGGTCCTTCGGGGACGGTAGCGGATCTCTCCTGGACCTCCAAAATGAGCTCAGCATTCTCAGTCAGAGTGGCGCCCCAAGCTTTCAGCTGTTGAAATGCTTTCTGTTACGAATGCGAAATAAGCACATGGATGTGCCATGTCACGTTGAAGCGTAGGGCGGTGTAAACACTTTGGGCTGTGACGCTTTTGTTGACTGTAAAGCTGTTAATACCACCGGAGTGTTTTTGGTATAGTTTTGTTATAGCTTTGTTATAATCGGCGTGCGACAAACGCCCAGTTGCGGACTTCTGATGCGAGAGCAGTCCCTGCAGAGCATTGACTCAAAAAACAAAAAAGGCATATATAACCAAAACAAAGACACTTAAAAGCCCATATAGTTGAAATAGGCTCTTAAAACCCATTTTAGTCAAAATAGGCACTTCAGGCACAATAAACTATTGCTTAAATGCTCCCCTTCCCTTAGTTTGTGCTTAAATGCTGGGTGGGTGTGATACAGACAGAAAAAAAAGGCATTTTGACTAAAGTCCCAGTCTCTAGTTATGATAACTAAATCTATCGAAGTTCAATACAGACTGAATGAGTTCGTTGAGATGTAAAAACCAAATCCAGGATTTTGGAGCCCCGGGTAGGTTCATTAACAACTTGGAACAGATTGAAATCCAGGGTTATGTTGATCAGTTCTGCGGAAGCACGACAAGATGGTGATAAGCTAACCCAATCGATATCCGCTGCGTTGAAGTCGCCGAGCAGATACGTTTTGTAAGCAGGACACTACTGGGTCACTGTTGTCACACTGGCACGCAGGTCAGTCATAAAGGAATAAGAGGAATCCGTGGAACGGTGACAAACACCTATCAACATTTTGACGGAACCAGTTACACCAGCGACCCATAAAATTTCTACATCAGGGTGGTATGTTATCATGTATGACGACACAGTTTTCTTAATGGCTAGGAGAATGCCACCGCCTCTTTTATTAGTCCTGTCATTCCGACATATTTGATACGCGTCTTTTCCGGGGAGAATTTCGTTATCCGCAATGTCAGGGTACAACAACGTTTCTGTTTGGATAGTACGCTCCGTATGTTGGTAAAAGTCAGTGATAGTGACAGACCTAGCTGTGAGGGTTGACGTAGGCAGTTTAGGAAATTGAACTCGTATACCGCTATTTAGCTATCTGTCAAGTAACACAGTAACACGACAATTTCAGTTGCAGCATCGATTTCCTCGTCGATGTGTAGCTTGTCTACCGCAAGCTTGAAGGGGTTACATAGTGTCTGGGCAAATGCTATTCGAATTTTCTTCTAGCTAGGCGAGTTGAAAAGGAAAAGTCGTCTCCGATGAAGAAATCCTTTTTCCTGTCAGTTTATGCGCGGAGTCCAACATATTATTCTTGTCTTTAAATGAAGTAAAGCTCGCTATTACTGGACGGTTCTTGTCCCCTGTGCACTTGCCCAGTATATGTACGCGTTCGAATTGTGCACTGCTAGTTGTAATTTTGAGTTTTCCATAGCGGAAAGCGATTATCTGTTGCGCGGATGCCGCCCAATACTCTTTTTCATCTTCTTCTACTCCAAAAACAGCAAGTATGACCGCCGCATCCTGTTGTCAGCATCGTCACTCGTTGTTATTGTCTGAAGCTGGGTTGCAATGCTTTGTAGCCGCGGCAGCAGTACTACGCGAAGAAGCATTTGTTCCAAGCGCTGCAACCTGCGCTGAAAGTGCTTTAATTTCATTCCTTGTAATTTCTTGGTTATCCTTAACTGTTTTGAGACCAGCTAGCACAGCCACAAAACCGGGTTCCAGGTTACGTGTCGCTGTTAACCAGGAATCAAAGGCGTCCGCTTCAGCTTTGCTCATGAGACCCGGGTTGGATCCCTCGTCGTCCGAAAGCATCAGCAGCATATTTGACGGAGCAGGTGACACACACGACGATAAATTAAACCCATGCTTTTTCACATCAAGCAATTCTCGTGGGCACGACACCGCACGACACCGCTAGTGTAAAAAAGGAAAACAAGAAAAGAACAAAAGGATTTCCAACATTTTGCAAGGATTTTTTCTCAGAACTCCAATTTTAAACAAACAGGATAGGATCGTGAAGCGTAAGCCTGCCACGCAAATGCGATTATTTTTATACTAAATCGGTTGCCGTCACAGATTATTTTGCATGGCAGCAACGGAATTCAATTTATGTGGCAGATGAATGTGTTCTTTTGCGGCGTCAGCAAAAAAGTTTGTTAAGACACAGATTTTGTATACATACACAGTTTGAAAGTTGGTTTGCGCATTCATTCCCGGATATTGCGTTAGAGATGGGAAATATTGTGACGCTCGTCTTCGATGGGCCCGGGAACGTACGGCTCTAAAATACTTTTCTGACACTTAAACTGCAGTGTTAGTGGAGACACTAGAATCGTTTCTTTCAGTATATACGTCCACTTCCCAAAACTGCAAAAGAGTTTGTAGCTGGGCTAGTTAGTTCAATGCATGGATTGAACAACGCTAAGATGGTACTAAGGGAAGAGTAACAAACAGAGGCGATGATTAACAGCTGTTTATTTTTTGAAAGAACATTTATAGGGCAACAAATCGAGCATGGTTATCTGTGTGCGCATTGCGGCACGCGGAAAACAGATAAACCAGGTTGTCAAAGCGCGTATCTAACATGGACGGGGTCTTTCAGGTAAAACGTGTTCTATCTCGCCAAATATTCGATTTCTTTATTCAGCATGCAGGGCCACGAACGGTACGCGTGACGATCCTCTGCTGTGATTGAGGAAGGCCTCGCGTATCTCACGTGTGCACTTGCCTCTGTACTTACCTTTTCAAGATACGGCAGGCCTCAAAATCAGGCTCCCACAAGTTGCAACTTCTCACACGCCGGGCAAGCATGCTGCTGGTTCCAGTCCTTAGCAAGTTGGCATGGTCGTTAATGCGCTGTCCCGTCTGGTCAATGTACGACTTTTTACAGGACAGTGGAATTTCGTAGACGGCTGCCTCATCGCATCTTACAAAGGGCGTTGTGTGACTCTTAGTACAGTTCTTGTACACTTTTTCCTGGTTGACTCTTCTGCACAGCCCACTCAGCTTGTTTGGCGCTGAAAAAAGGAGACCACACCTAAGCGGCCAACAGTCTTTTTCAGGTGGTGGATTACGCCGTGTACGTAGGGGATGACTGCTCTTTCATGCCCTTCTAGCGGGGTCTTCTTCGGAGCCGTATTGTGCATGTCGCTTAGGAGCTTGTTGGCTATGCTGTGCAGCAGCTGATCCGGATACCCAGCTCAGCGGAGACGCTGGATTTGAGTCCCAAAACTGGGTTTCATTGAGTGCTCGCAGGACCTGAAGAGGGAATTCTTTATAGCAAGGTGGCTACCACCCTCTTGTCGGAGGGTGGTAGCCACCTCCGACAAGAGGGTGGCTACCCTCTTGTCGGTAGCTACCTTCTAAACGATTTCGGAGAGGCGAGATAAAAGCAAACACTAAAACAAAGCACGTCGGCTCGAGTTGTTCAAGGAAAACAGAAAAAAAAACTGGTCCCAACAACGCGGGAGGATTGAATTGAATTGAGCAAACTTCCACTGCATTCATCATGGGAGGAGTGAGAGGGGAAGAAAATGGCTTGATGGGAGGGAGGGAGAGAAAGGCAAGGGAGTTACGTTGCGAGGGCGGTTGCGAGCGAGGGCGGAAGACTCGGTTTTCGGGGACATATGCTGCGAAGCTTGAAGGTACGCGGCCATTTTTTTGTGATGAGCACTTATCCAGCAGAGGCCGAGATTTTTTTTTTATTAGTACGCAGTCAGTAGCGCGCCTCAGTTTTTGAAAATCTCCGTCTGTTTTTGGAGGCCCCTTTACGCTTATTTTAGGCTGCCTGCAGTAACTTAATGCGCACGCACTCTTGTTTCTTGTTTTCGTTTTAATGCTGAAGCTTTCTTAGTGGGAACGATTGCGTCCTGTCAACAACAACAACAAAAACTAATGCATTTCCCCATAGACCGACTGGTCGACCGGAAAGTTATGACAAGATATCTGGACACACGGCGCGTGCGTGAAACCGGGCGTCCATTGTGTCAAAACGGTTACTTGAAAATTGCGAAAAGGAACGGTTCTAGGTAAGACAATACACGCATTGATCGTAATGAAGGAGTACAATAGTATACCTTTATCTCATAAACCACGTATCGGTATATACTTTTAGATCGTTCGCATGCGCGTTTACTTAGTGCGTAAGAACACCGCCGCACGGGTTCGTTCTTTGCTTGCGATTTGGGGCTTTGAAGGTTTGATGATCGATTGGACGCACTTTCAGCGAACTTTGGACGCACTTTTAGCCAAGGTTTTGACGCACTTACGGCGCACTTTTGGTGTGAGAAAGCTCTTGTGCTTCCCTCAACTTTCTTAGGAAGGAATGGCAAAGTTTTTTTTCACCCCCGCATAATCCCTTACCTTTCAATTTCCTTTCCCAGTGAAGCTGTTTACAGGAGCCTTTTTTGTTTGCTCCAAGCGTTTGCCGACAAACAAACCTGCGGCGTTGTGTTGTCGGGGCACTGACCCGCGCGCCGTGTGCAGGGAGCTGGAGATCCTGTTCAGCGCCATCGAGTCCCGAATCGGCCGCTGCTCGGCCTCCGAGAAGAACAGGCTGAGCCTGCTCGTCGAGAGCGGCCGCATGACAGCGGAACTCAAGTGCCAGGACGCCCTTGACAGCGGTGAGGAAAAGGACGCTTAACGAACCATGCCGCACTCGCCGGTCGGCATCTCTATCGATTGGTGTCCCTCCTTGCCGTCAGCTCCCTTCACAACCCTCTTCCCGCCTTGCCGTATTTGACGTACGGCTGGCAGTAATGAAATTCGCCTGTGCCGTTGACCGATAAGCCGAGCTAATGGCCCATCCGCATAACTTCTGCGGATAGCCCGTGGAGCTATCAACACCTCGCAGTGTGACGCGAAATCATCACTTGCAGTCGGTCCGAAATAAGGTTGGGGGCTCGACGCTTAGCATAAATTTTGTTGCTTGAATGCCCCTACATTTTAGTATATAGAGAAAGAGAGATTAAAAAAGAAGAGGACCGTTGGTCGTAATGGCTTTCGTGCAGAGGGCGATCAGTGTCCGCTATTAACTCATAGCCCACGCCGAAAATTGATGAAAGTCAGATTTCTTATTCACGCTGACGCTAATAGCTTCCCTTCCAGCGACAATGGTACGAGACTGCTGATAGCTCAGGGGATCAATGCTCAGAGCAAAATGAAGAGATGCGTGTTTTTGGATTGCTTAGTTATGATCGCTCAAATAAGGTCTGCGCCTCCCCAATCTAGAATGTGAACAACGCTTTGAAAAGACTCCCGTAGAAGTAGCATTATAAGGTCGCAGTTGGAGTAACGCTCTTAGAGCGCGGCCGGTAGCGGCTTCGGAGCGCTTGATTAAAAATTAATGCGTCGCATTCTTTCCGCAAGCACAGAAAATAAGGTAGTGGGGAAAGTAACTGCTAATAAACTATCTGCATAGCATTTTTCTCGTTCATTCACGTTAATCCTACCAGCTGTGGTTCTCTACCCCGGTCACAGCATTTTTTGAGTGCGTTGGCAGCGCCCACAGTTCCTCTGTTTTTGTAGCGAACGTTCGCTTCAAAATAGAGCGCAGGGTTACTGCGTAGGTTTTTTTCTATGGCTGTTTTTTAAAGGCGCGAGCATTCTATGGCTCAGATGCGAAAATCCGCCTGTCATAGAAGGCACAGTGTCGCACACAAGTAATAAAATGCGGAAATAAAAAGCTTGTAGGGCCTTCACACTTTGATTTCAGTCTGCTTGTATTGCCTCTAGCTGCAAGAGAGTGCTTCCAGCAATGTATTTGTGTATATTAAAAGGGGCTTGGTGTGTTGTAGAGAGGTTGGGAAGAGAAGACTCTATGCACTATCCAGCGATTCCCGCTTGGGAATTCCGTAAAAAAACAGGTCGCCATCTCCCCTTTTGAAAGTGGATGTCTAACAAAGCTGCTGTAAACCACTACGAATGCTGGTGATGCTGTTGGGCTTGTAGCTTGCGTTCGCCTTATCTGGCGGCAAATGCTGGGTCCTGCCTGGCCTGACGCATGTGCTCGGCGTCTTGGGCAACAACTGCGCTATTAGTGATACTAGTCCTGCCTAACCCTCAAACACGCCCTGCAAACATGATATTTACCAGGTACACATGGTGGTAGGGGAGGGGGGCATTGGTTGTTCACAGGCACCTTATCATCCATAATGCGGTTTCGACGATGCTATTGTGGGTTTTTTAAAGCAAATTCTGAGCTTATGTTGTATGCCTGATTACCCTGACGCATGCGCTTGGCATCTTAGGCGAGAACTGCTGGGTCCTGCCTCGGTTTTTTTTTGTTTACGAGACAAAATTTTCCGACCGACTAGAGACTAACAGCTTCGCTGTAAAATGTTTACTTATTTGTTTACATGAAACCTGAAAGTACACACGTATGAACTATCGATGCGGTACCTGAGACAGGTTGACAACTTGAGCGCGCGCTTCAAGCGTGCTCAATACTCCGTATTCAAGCACGCGCTTCGGAACAGTTTGTTGGTACGCTTGTTCGCCGTTTTATCCGCGGATTTTAATAATAATAATAATAATAATAATAATGAAACTTTATTCTTGTTCCATAAACACAGATACAAAAAAAAAATGAACCACGGGAAAAAGCGTTCACAGACAGCTTCACGAGGCCGCAGCCCCCTTTTTGCTCAACAGCAGCATCGCGACCAAACAATACACAGTTATAAAGGCAACCGGAAAAGTAGCAATAAAAAGCTATCAATAAGACACTTCTTTTTGTTGCACGTAACAGCCGTTGTCTTCAACGGGTATAAAAAGAACAGTTAAACAAGAAAGCAAATGAGAGACGTCAATAGGTTAACACATTTTGGTACACACCGGCTTGAAAATCGTCCCTAGAGCGTTCGCCTAGTCAGGAGAATTTTGGTCCCTAGGGCGTACCCTATTAGCACCTAGGCGGCACCATGCACTTGGCTCTATCAAGTGTCCCTCTCTAGAGCGATACTTTTTGGGTAAGCAAAGCTTTGCACGCGTGAAACGGGTCAATAATGCGCGTAAATATTGTAGATTAAAATCGCAGTCAATGTTGGCAATGACAGCGAAAACGTTCATAAAATATCCCCCTCCTCTTCCCTGAGATGGCGCCACTTGTCCGGCGTGGCCCCTGACATCTAGAGGGTCGAAACATTCCTGGCTGGTTCCAAGGTCACGCGGGCTATATATGCGCCAACACTTGTAATGCGCCGTTAGAAAATATGAGGGAAGGGGTAATTTGCGCATTTTCATACGGCGTGGCCGAGTGCAAGAATGAGAAACTTGCTCTTAGCAGCTGACTTTGTAAAATACCGCGTTACAGACGTGTTCACCTGAAAGGAACTGCACGCAAAAACTGTGAAATCTGCGAAAACTGCACTCTGAACATTTGGTTGGTAACTCAAAGTTGTTAGGGGTGTTGGACGGTTCTAGTTCTGAAATACTGCGACAAGCAGATGCGCTAGCTGGGTTCCTTTTCCTGTATTATATAGGAGGGTAGGGCCAAATTATGTTTGACAGCTGCGGGACAAAGATTTGGGCCGAAGCGCCGTATAGAGGAATTGTTATATAGAGCTGAGCGTTCCTACTTGAATCGTCTCCACAGTACCAGGCAAAGGTTTTTTGTTTGTTTGTTTGTTTGAAACATGTATTTCCACGTGTAAGCCGTGTTTCGCTATTTTAACGTTTGGCCCCCACAGGATAGCGCGGGGCCATATCTTTGTTTTGTTCTTCTTTCATCTCTCCTTTGTTCGACACTGGTTTTAACAGCGGAGTTGTTGCTACAAGCCATAAGTTCGTTGCTGCAGGAAAAAATACCAAGAAAATGCCGAGCGCTTACGCTCGCGTGCCTCGCTGCAACCGCTGAGTCCCCGGCTCGCGCAATGGTTTTGGCATTAAAAAAAAAAAAAAAAGCTCGCGTTGTCGTCAAGCGCTACCGCGCTAATAAAAAAAGCTCCAGCTATAATGCTAAAGTTGAAAAGTATGGGAGAAACCACCGCGGCCGCCGCATTCTGTAGAAACCATTATGGATAATTGGAAACACGGCTACGAGTGTGCCACCCCTTCCCGAGACGACTTGCACATCCCGCCACCGCTGCCTCGAGTCGATGACGAAGCTGGTGGCAGTCTACAATGCTGAGGATGGCTTTTCATCCACCACTAGCCGCGAAGAAGGCGACGACCTCTTCGATGCATATGAGGACGATTACTAGCACCGCAACTATGCAAATAAACAATTACACTGAAACATAACGATGTGTCCGGCAGTGCTCACCTACGACAGCTTCGCCATTCAAGTCTTGAGCGCGAGTGCAAGCTTCTCTGTATTCGTTAACTCCAACAACGTATTTTACAGCGAAGCTGTTAACCTCTCATTGGTCGGAAAATTTTGTCTCGTAAACGAAAAACCCAGGCAGGACCCAGAAGTTCTCGCCCAATCTACAGACAACATATCCCACTACATCCATCGCTGTTTTTAAGTGACGATGCCAGTGTTTCTGTGAAACGTGTGTTTGATTATTTGTCAGACGTTAAGTTTTTAAACCTCATTTCCTATCACGCATAATCAAATCTGGCCCTATACACCAGCCATCACCATTATCTTTAACTGATTTTACTATGTTCGGTTGACACGTCTTTTTTTACCTACCTTTTTGTGGTAACCACTTCACTTCATTAAATAAACTTTTCTCTGGTGCTCTTTGCCCGTAGTCGGCCTTGCGCCATAAAAACCCAACCATCATCATCATCAGTTCTCGCCCAAGACGACGAGCACATGCGTCAGGCTAATTGTGTGCAGCATAGAGCCCAGTATTTCTCTACAGAAAAAACACAAAACAAGCATCGAAATCGCATGATGGAAGATAAGGCGCCGGTGAACAATGGGACCCCCCCCCCTCCCCCCATGTGTTCTGGCAAAGGTTAGGTTTGCAGCTGCTCTCGAAAGGGGACGGGGGTTGACGTCCTTCGACGGCTAGCGCATGCGTCAGGCTAGGCGGTACCCAGTAGTTCTCATCCAAGACACCGAGCGCATGCGTCAGGACCCAGCATGTGCCGCCAGAGAAGTCGAGTGCAACCGGTGAGCCCGCCTTCACAGCGAGGAACGTTTCATGCCTCCCCCATCAGCATGTGCAATGGTTAACAGCTGCGCTGGATATTCACTTTTGTAGGGTGAGATGGCGTCCATTTTTTTCTTACGTCTTTTTTTTTTGTTGTGTTCGAAGCCTCTGGCGAGAGCGCGAAGTCTTTTTTGCTTCGATGCCGATTTCAAACTCTTTCTTTTAATTTAATGTATTTTTCAAAACCAATTCGACATGAATTGCTAATTAAAAGAACCCTGCAATTTCTTGTGCACTTTTGTTTAGGCCTATATCTACCGAAGGCGACCTGCGCGCTCAGCAAAATAATTGGCGTGTATGAACCCTGCCACCAATTGCAGTTCAAAAAGGTTTTACACATTATGCACACTTTATTTTCTTGCTCGCTATTGCGCAACGTACAAAGATGCGTTAGCGGTTTTTGCACGAGCAAAAATCACGACAGCATGAAAATCACGGGTGACTGAATCGCCCAAATCCCCCTGCTGCTTGCCAAGGGACGATGCAGTTTACAGCGTGCGCCACAGGATCATAATTTTGAAGGCCGCCCCTTTGAGTGCATGCCACAAGAACCACTTGTCGCGTAGATGCAGTACAAGCAAATTACCAGCTTTCCATAAACCTGCAAGGCTCCATTTGCTCTCCGAGACTAAGGGAAAGAACCTACTTTTATATTGCATTGCGAAGTCGCTCGTGCTCTATTTTCTACCTTTTTACCCCACGCTGCGCGAGTACGAGCGGGAAAAACCGACAAGTTGAATCTCCTCTAAGCTGTCGTCGTTACGGACCTGTTACTGATACATTTCTTTTTTTGCTCTAAATGCATAAAGCACATGCGGTCGATCTGCTACTCTTCGACGGAAAGAGCTAATATAACGCACGTCTTTGATGATCTCTTGGAAGTTATTGGGTAAATATATGCTGACAGCTATGCGCTGACCAGACGTCAGCTGAACACAGTTATTTGCATGGGAAATACGTGAATTAACGCGTGCCCAGAGTTCGAGTAAAAATAAATAAATACAACATGACAAGACAAAATGTAAAAAAATTTTGATGACCTCTACTGCGTCAACATCTGTGCGCCCATTTATTTGATTGTAGTGTGTCGTGTTACCCCCTCTTCCTTTTGTGTTCGTTTTATTCAAGCTGAATCCCACCTTAGATGTACCAACTAGCACAGACCAGAGCCATTTGATTGTAAGTTTTCTTACGCCCGGAATTGGCTATGAGTACAAAATGTGGCTACTTTTGTGTCGTTTTAGTTCGCGTCGGGCTATTTTGGGCTATATTGGGCGACTACGCGTTTCGGTTGATTATATTTATTCTTTGTTTTTTAACAGTCATGTACATTTACACCAGTACAACCGTTAATTGTGCTACCTTCGTCAATTCTGAATTTTTGTGCAACTACAAGGCGTCACACGGTTTGAGCTCTTTACAATATTTTCCATGTTTTTGCTCGTTAGGTCGGGTTTTTATTTCGTTCTAACGGCGTCGAGACATTTTCAGGTTTGGTTAGTTCATGTTTCGGTCCGGGGTACTGGCCCGCCACGGTGGCTCAGTGGCTAAGGCGTTGTGCTGCTGAGAACGAGGACGCGGGTTCGATTCCCGGCCGCAGCGGCTGCTTTTCTGATGGAGGCGAAAAAGCAAAAACGCCCGTGTGTACGAGATTTCGGCGCACGTTAAAGACCCCCAGGTGGTCAAAAACAATCCGCAGCCCTCCCCTACGGCGCGCCTCATCGCCTGCGTTGCGTCGGCGCGTTAAACCCTACAATCAATCAATCAAAGCTGTGGAGTACTCGGCAAAGAATGCGTACGCTTTAAAGTGATAAACAAAGGTGCAGGTGTGTGCCAAACGTAAAACATAGCCTTCCCATGAGGGGCACACTGCCTTTACGGCCGAAACAATAATTCGGTTATCGCTATGACTACTCTTCAGCACGGCAGAAGCCCTCCCAGTGGCACGGCCCTTTTAACAGTTACATATGTAGATGGTAGTTTTTCTCGGCCTGTGCTTGTTGCCACGTGCGAGTCGCTTTGGGCCCATCGCTTGTGTCGCAGTGCCATCGCAGACTGAGCGCGGTTGGAAAAAATGAAATGTTTTTACTGGTTGAAAAATTTCAAGGGACTGAACAACCCAGGCCCCCTGCTTCTGAAGCGACAATCTCAGCTGTTCCGCCGCGAATAATCGCCGATAACAAGTTATAATTTGGGTTCCGTATTCGAGTTTTGCTGCCTGCTTTGGATGGCCTGAGAGTTGGGAACAAAATTAGCCACGACTTATCAGTCGCACCGGTAGTGGAAAGAACTGCTCCAGACGCGACATTCCGTTCCCGAAAAGGTACAAGCCCGGAACTTCCTGTATACATCTAGCGAAACCTATTGACTCTCTTTCAACACTCCGGCTATTGCCTTGAAGAAATACTAAATGAATTGCCGTGTTCGGCCACTGTGGCTTAGGTTATAGAGTCGTTGGTTTTGGCGTAACAGCCTGAGTGCGCGCCCTAGCATTTTTAGCAATTTTTTTTGCAAAGCCCCTTGATGATTTTATTTAATATTTTTTAAAAAGTTTTGTACCGGGTTCGAATCCGCGTACCGCTGGGAGCCCACCGGTTTTTTTTTAATGGGTACAGGTGTCCCTAGTCGAGTGCGGACCCTTGAAAGGAGAATCCACGCCTGGAAAGCTGCCTTTAGCCTTGCGCGGGGCCCCTGACCTTTGTCCATCTAACGGGGCCCCCGGCCATCATGCCGCGTTGCCACATTTGCCGGTGGAGAAAGACTCTGGCGGTATGTCCTGCCACAGGCGTTTGCGAGTTGAGCGTCAACCGTGGCTGTGGAAGGCACCATGTGCATTCGTGTGCCTTGGTGGCGCCGGGAACCTACCGGTAAAATAGGTACAAGCGACTCCCCGGCCTGGCGCTCGGCCCTTGTGTGGGACTGCAATGCTTGGGAAGTTCGCCCGTCTTGCACGGCATTTCACCCCTATGTAAAGGGGCGGATGCAAATACGCAGGAACTTTTTTTCTAACAATTTTTCTCGCAAAGCCCCTTGATGATTTTATTTTAAAAAATTTCCCTATGGTCAGTTTTGCGCATTGTTTTGTTTTTAATAATGGTGGTTTCGTATCCTTTCGATCGTCTGGTGCGGTGCGTAGTCCATCGCCAGGTTTAATTAACGCTCCGCAGGGCTCGTACTTATCTCAGAAGGGAATGTCGCGCTCCACAACCCTGCCGACGAACACACGGAGCATATCCACTTGGCAATTAACTAATCATTGCAGTCCAGATAAGTGTGTTTTCAACCGAGCTCAGTGGACGATCGGCCGTTTACGGAGGGTCTTACCCATTAATCCCTGTCGCCTCTGTCTCTGGAAGCAGGTAAAGCTCTTGTCCGTATCTCCAGTACCCAAGCGTCGCCGCTTCTATCGGCCCTTTTCCCTTAGCCACCTCAATCCTCTGGGCCAATTTAGTACAGGGTAGGAAGCCCTTCTTCACGCCTGCCTTTCCATTCCCTTTCTCCTTCTCCTAATTTCTCCAAAATCCTCATCCCTAAAATTGGTGTAATGTTACTAAACAAAGCAGTCGTTTTAATGAACCAAAAGTGTATTTAATCTTTGAGGTTCATTTAAAGTGAAGCCAACTTTGAAGCGGCTTGATGTATAGCGCTCTAAAGGGCTTTAATGAAAAGCGCTAGGGCTTTCATACATTCACATCACTCGTTTTCTGGCCCTGAACAATGACTTTTCAGCAATGCAGTTGTGCATAATGGTGAGGTCGACTTTAAAGAACTTTTGTATTAAGCTTTCTATAGGGACACATTGTCTTACAGAGGAGTTTACTCTAAGGACGTGAGGCCTTTCTACCGTGGTGACCTCAGATGACCTCTAATGCTTCTGAAATTTTCTTGCCTGCAATTCATTCGTTATAGTAGTGAAGCAGGCCTTACATGGACTCGGTGGGTAGCATATCAGCTTACGCATTAATCCGACAATGCCCACTTCGCAATTTGTGCGACTTTTTTCTTCGCGTTTTAAAGCGTCAACTTTAGGACGCACCGAATAAGTTGCCGTCCTTGAGCAACTACCAAAATCGCATAGCTGTTCTTCGATAGCTGTCGCTTTATTGTCAAACGCCCTCGGGCTGACCGTGCGTGGATTTTTTCCTCGCTTAATGTTGCCATCTTTTCAGAGTCTCGGGTGTACGTGAACTGCCTGCGCAACTACAACCATAGCGGGGACCAGTGCTCAGAGCGACTGCGCACTCTCCGGGACCAGTACAAGGAGTACTCCGAGGGCCTCACCAACACCAACGACGTCTGCTGGTACGTGTCCAGCCAGCCACCGACGAGGCACGCAAAGGGAGGAGCAGGAAGTTGCTTTAGCTGATAGTGTGCCCACGCGCAAAACCGCGAAGAAACAAAAGCGCAAGGAACAAACATGGTATGACGGGCATCAGGCATTTTTTATCCCAAAGTTTGCTCTGCAGCATAGTACGGTGGAGGCGAGTATTATGTTCTGGATCAAGTCATTTTCAGCAATGAAATCTAACAGGCTGCGAAAATATGGCCCAAAGAGCCAGCGTTGGTAGTCAGACGACTTAAACTGAATAACTTAATGAAAGCTTATTATGTCCGCCATTGGCTGCTCAGTATGCAGTATAAAGGGGCGGATGTGAGCATCGAGGAGATATAATGTCGAGTGTTCGGAAAAAAGTACACGTCGTTAACTCCCGACACTTGCTTTGCTGGAGTAGGTAATGCAGAGGTCCCAACAGCCTTTAGCGTCCAGGGCGGGATAAAACAACTGCAGAAAAAAGGCTTTGTTTGGTTGTGGAGGGCACATGCGCACTTCAGTTGAGGTCACGTGCGAACTATTAAACGTCTCTCAATGCAAAGCAAGGCTCGAATTGGATGTTAAGACCCGAGAAAAGTTTTCAACAGAGAATGAAAGATTACAAAAATACCTAACACGGGAAGCAACTAAAAGCAACTTCCAAGTTTCTTCCTGTACATCCTGCACAGGAAGTTCAGGAAGAAACTTGGCGCTACATTGCAAGACCCAATGCACTACCGAAGCATGCGCGCCAAAATTGGACCAGACAAGAGCATACCTCGACAAAGTTAGCGCGGCTCACTCAAAGTCACTCCCAGATTTATTTTCTAATCACCACTCACTCAAACTCAGATTCATTGCTGAGCAGCACATCTGCGCTCCCTCAAACTCAAACTTACACTCAGCGCAAAACTCAGAACTCACTAGGACCCAAAACTCAAAATGTGCTCAGAACTCAAAATGTACTCTGACTCAAAATGTACTCAAACTCAAAATGGACTAAAACTCAAAATGCACACAGAACTCAAAATGTACTCGTACTCGAAATGAACTCTACCTCAAAATGGACTCAAACTCCAGATGAACTCAGGACTCACTCGGTCTCAGGCGTACTCAAACTCAGTCGGGTTCGAATTCACTCGGGCTCACTCCGCTCAAACTCACTCAAGCTAAAACTCACCATGCCACAATAGCCTCGAGCACACTCAAACTCAAACTCACGCGTGAGTTTGAATCTGAATGAGTCTGAGTGAGTGGACTCATGAGTGAGTCCTCCGACCTTTGGACAAGATTATTGAAAAAATACAGGAAACAGCGTGAAAGGGAAATTTTCGAGGCATATCTTATTAACAAGACAGGGAAGAGATGCGTCAGCAAGCCTTCCAGTGATCTGTTTGCTTGCGAGATTGACTGTCCTGGCGATTAGGGTGCGCCGCTGTCGTCATGCTCTTACATGTTTCTTTATTTGTTTTTTTTTGTTTTTTTTCTCTAGTATTCTGAGTTGTATTTTCAGAGCTTTAAAATCGCTGCCACTGCGAAATGAAGCGTCGTTGTTAGTGCGCCTCTGTCTTGTCAAAACCCCTTTTTCCTGAAGTTGTGCTTGGTGCTTAAGCCTAATCATTTTATGGCATACCAACTAGATCGCATCGAGACATTAACTCAGATCTAACACGATTCGACAAGAGTTCACCGTGCTTGTTCCATTTTTCTCGTGCTCTGATACTCCAATAGCCTGTTCGTCACTGCGATGCGCAGCATTTAAACGAATTAAGTGCAACAACAACCATAGCGTCCGAACACCCCAAATCTGTCCTCCCTGTCCGCCGTGTGGTGGGCGGACAGGTCGAAAAGGGCCCCTGGATCTCACATAAAGATATTCCAATCTAAAATGCTGAACTACTGTGATACTAGGCCATATTAGGATTTTAACAAAACAGTTTTTCACGTTGGAAAGTGAATAAATAAAAAAGAAAAAAATTAAAAAGAAAGGATCCCTATTTTTCACTAACGTTTGGGCGCAACTGCTTGGAAGAAAACAGGCCATTGAAAAAGCTTTTTTTTTTTGCTAACATTGCCACCGTATTTTCGCTTTGGCTCATCCTTGTTAGGCACAGGGGGCTGATTTTTCCCACATTTGGGCTGATTTTATACAAAAATGTAACAAAAGATCATCCGTGAACATTTGGCCCCGTCACGCTGCGGCTGACCTCCACTATTTCACTCTAAAGCGGCCTTGAAGGAAGGGTCTGAATCGAGCGGCTAGTAACTTTTTTTAGATGTGCACCCCCCTGCCCGAAATAAGCCCATCATCTTCGAAGTTCACCGTACTTTACTCTACGTCCAAATGGCGAACTCTACAATAAACTCCCACGGCTCCTTTTCCTTCGCCCTCTTGGATCATCGATCCTCGCTGCCTCTATAAAAGGTATACCGCTGCCAGACCGCGTCCGTGAGGCCATTAAAGTTATGACGGAGAGTGGAAGATTTACTTAAGAAAAAAAAGCGATAAAGCGGGCTCAGAGCTTCTGGGCGTCAAGGTGCGGTTTTTTTAATGCTACTGCCGGCTGTCCAACGCAGATTATTGTGAGTGTTTTATGGCGAGGCGATGTGTATTCTCTCCGCTTCCTTTCCCGTATTGTCATAAATTTGCCGCCATGCCCTTGGAGTCGTCAAAAACGGAAATGTATTGTCTTCCCATTCCCATTGAGAATACAGCAAGAATTTCATTTCTGGGATGAAATGCCGAGGATTCGTTCACCCTATTTCACCCCTTTTACTCCAAGATTGTATTGGAAAACGTTTATTGAGCTTAAAAGTGGGTGGCTTTCTTAGTCAAGAAAAAACATTATAAAAGAAAAGGGCCAACGAGGGGCTACTTTCTTATTTAAAGCCTTATTTCCTTAGCTGCAGGGCAGACCATGGTATAGGTATTTCCTGAGTATATAGCGGACAATCCAAGATAATTATTCATTTGGGCGTAAGGTAAGACACTGAGGAGAAAATGGGATATAATAGTTTGTTTTGTGTATAAATAGGTTGCTTTCTATGGATAGAGTTGCATGAGTGGTGTCGTTAAGTTGCAGGCGATGTGCACCTTTTCGTTAAGCCCGAAGCACCAGAATCTGTGTGTGCGTGTGCGTGCGTGCGTGCGTGCGTGCGTGCGTGTGTGTGTGTGAGTGAGTGATTGAGTGAGTGTTCGCGTGCGTGCATGCGTGTGTGTGTATGTATGTATGTATGTATGTATGTATGTATGTATGTATGTATGTATGTATGTATGTATGTATGTATGCATGTATGTATGTATGTATGTATGTATGTATTGATAATTGGAATGGAGAGATCAACCAACAGACGTAAATTGTCTCACCTGGGCGTAGGTCGGCCCGCTCACTCACGAGTGCACTCACACACCCCTATCTCCACTCATGAGTGAGTGAGCCTCGCCATGGTTTGGGACTGGCGAGTGTGAGTGCGAGAGAGTGCGGGCCCCACGCGCAGTGAGCCCCGCTCACCACTCGCGAGTGCGCTCGCGCTTATCACGCCATTCGCGGGGCTTACCCCGGCGAGCGCCACTATTGCGCTGTTGGCAATTCTTCGCATGAGCCGCTCGTTGTGATCGTTGTTAATGGTGGGAGTGCTTTTAGCTTCGGAAATATGTCGTCACTTAGCTCTTGCTATGGGGAACCCTAGAAATAATTCTCTGGTGGCGTGTTGATTTAGGAGTATGATTTCGATGGACTTGTGATGCCGTAACGCCCTAATACTGTTCGGTTTCATGACTCATGGAGGGTCTGCTGCAAACACTCGCATGCGAGGGGAGGCAACGAGTGGTGAGCGCGAGTGGTGATGGCGAGTGGTGAGTGCGAGCGTAAGTGAGTGCGAGTGGTGAGTGCGAGCGGTGAGCGTGAGCGCAAGTGAGTGCGAACGGCCACGGTGACTGTTGAGCGTGAGCGCGATTAGGTGCGAGTGGTGGAGGGTGTGTAGTGAGCGTGAGTGCGAGTGGCGAGGGAAACTGGTGAGCGTGAGTGTGAGTCAGTGCGTGGGAAAAAATATATTTATTGTGTGAGCGTGAGCGAGTGGCGCCTAGTTTTGCCGAGGTATGCGCCTAGGGGCGGACACCGGAACGCCTGCTGGTGTAAGGGAGGTGCGATAGGGAGGAAAGATTACATAGGAACAGGGGATAGAAGAGAAGGTTAACATGGTACATACATACAATACATAGGGATGTTAACAATGATCATATATAAAACACAAAGAGGGAAAAAAAGAGTTAAACAAGTGTGCAAATTGGCAATACAGAGAGAAACACTACAGATACAGAGTAAACGTGAATGTACAGAAGACAATGGTGTGACATACATGAGAGAGAGAGACAGAAACTCTTTATTAAAGACTAAACTGCAGAGCGGTTTGCCGACATCAGTTCGCCGGCATGCTACTCAGCGGAGAAAGGAGGAGAGGGATAAAGGTAGGAGGTGTAGGGAAGGAGCGGAGAGTAGTAGTAGTAGTAGAGAAAAAAAAAATAAAATACGGTTCTTCTTCAGGGCATTGAGTTTAAAGTTTCTTGAAATGAAGGGGCGACTACAATTTCGTTGACACACCAAATTACTGGAGAAATTCGAATAGCGCGGACAGGGTTTCGCGCTGAGTGGAGGGAGAGGGCCATGATCCAAGTAACAGTCTGACGGTCAAGGGTGGAGGCAATCAATTTTATGTTCTAAACGGCACCTTGTGTGGGCATAAGCAGAGCACTCCAGTAATATATGTTCAACAGTTTCAAGTGAACCACAATTATCGCAATATGGGCTTGATGTCTGGCCGATCCGATGTAGATAGGAATTCGTTAGTGCTTCATTAAGACGAAGCCCATGGAACAACGTCTCCAAGTGGCGGGGTAGACGTTCTGGCAGCCGCATTCTGATATATGGGTCTATTCAATGTAAAGGGGACATACACGCGCGAACGCACGCACCCACACACACATACCCACGCACACACACAGAGAAAAGCTGCATCAGCAGCAGCACTCCACTAAAAACTGGGCGGTTAGATGGTTAGTATGCACCGATTTGTAAATAAGCCGATGACGAAAAAAAAAAAAAGGCAAAAATGTCACCGAAGCTCAAAAATCGGAATCGTTAGATAGTGCCTAAGCATTTTTTCAAGCTTCCCATCTCTGCACATACACACCACAATGAGGGTAACTCGTACAACTGCGGCCTCGCTCCTCACTCGGGAGCTGGGTCTTCGTGGGAGGCATTACACAACCGGACCGCTGTGCTCATACCCTGCGCCACACCGTCCCACAAACTGCCCCGCCTTCACGGGACAGGACTACATCTGTGGCGGGGCGCGACATGTACAACTGCCAGTTGTGTGGACTATATGATCTATGTACACCCACAAAACTTATCGTGTCACGGCTTCAAAACCTTTCAGCCCGTTTGCACGTTCACGCGAACGACCACTACTTCTTGTCACATGTTTAAGACGACGGACAGAGGGGGTGATAGGTGAGAGCGCGGAAATTGAGATGGCAGAATAGGAGTAGGGAGATGGAAAGATTGGAGCGTGAGGGGAAGGGTGTTGCAAGAGAATACAGAAAAAGTAAGCTACAAGGCTGTAGAGGTAACTGAAAGGAGGAAATTGGAATGCTGGTGGACGAAAAGCGGAGGGCGGAATATAGCGAATGACAGCTGCCACACCTAACCGGCAATATTTAATTTGAACCTACCGCAAAGAGCAACAAAAAAAGTTCAATAGAATAGCAATTCATTTGCTTTTTTGGGTGCGGTTGATGGCACATGTCATCACCCATATATGAAGGGGATCATTATCAAAAAACAAAAGCAAACTGAGAGAAAGGACATTCGGGATTAGGGAAGTGGATGAGAGTGTGCATTGGAGGGGTGGGGAGAGTGATGGGAGGGAGAAGGTACGATTGAGAGAGGTATGTAGAAAATATATGGAGGAGGGGAGGGCAAGGGGAAGATAACTATGGGAGGAAGAGGAGAGATTGAGAGGGGAGGGAGGAATATGCGCACCATACGTGCGGTGACCCAGAGCGTCACCTCGTATCACCCTGTCCTCTTTGACGCAGCGCCTACCACTCGTACCACAAGTGCCTGGGCGACAAGTTGGCCAGCGCCTGCGGTGATGAGGCGCGTCAGTACATCGAGCTGTACGCCGACAAGCTCACCAACCGACTGCTGTACAACTTCTGTCGGAACTACGAGACCTCGGTGTGCCTCGACGACGACTCGAACGCGGCGGCGGCGGCGGTGCGAGGCAGACTCGTCGACGTCCTCGGTGCGGCCACTGCATCCGCGCTGCTCGTTTACAGCGCAAACTACCTTTGGTAGCAACATGACGCGCTGCACTAGAGGCCTTTAGCGGCACCACTCTCCCGTGTCGTATTCGACCCTATGAAATGCAATTGTAGGAGACTGCACACATAACAGTTTAAATTGCACTCGTAGACTCGGAGCAACTATGGCAGTTGTCCAGCTCGCCAACGAATGTTTTGGCACGAATGTTTTACAAATGTGTGTCCTGGTACAGATTTACCTTTGCAAACAGCATGCCCCAGATCACGAATTGGGTGTTGTGTGGGTGCTTATAGGGCAGAGGAAAAAAAAAAGGGGGGGGGGGAATGTTCGGATGTTCTGGCTTTAATATCCCTCCCTCAAAAAAAAAAAAAAAAAAAAAGAACGGGAAAGGGAGATGAATTAACGTTTACTTTTTATTGGAAAGCCAAAATCTCGGGGCAGCCAAACGACTGAATCCACAAAGTGGTGAGGTGGTGTAGCTGTACAGTTCGTTCAAACGCGTTAGTACGTAGCAGTGGCTTTGTTCCCAGTAAAGGAGTGTAGTTATCCGAGGCGATTACGCATCAGAGCTCTAGCAAGAAGCTCAGAGGGGAATAACAAAATTTATTTTCCTCGCTTTCATCACAATTAGCTGCAATCTATGAAAAAAAAAATGCCGACGTTTGTGCGGCTGTTGAATCCAAGCGTGCTGGACGTTCTTTCAAGAAAGGCCTGAACGGAATCTTCATTGTGTAAACATTTCGTACGCTCGAGGTCATTACCCCTAATCACTACGAAGACAGGCGATTATAATGACCAGTTAGAAGAATAAGATGCTAATAACTCGATAAACTCAGTTGCGCGATGCGGCATTAGTTTTTGAATGAGTAGATACGTGCAAATAACGGTAGGATATTTCATTACTCACTATGTTCCCCGCAGTCCCATATATCTCTGATACCTTGGTTGTTCGTTATGTTCCACGCTGTTCGCATTTTTTTTTGCAGAGTAAAAAGAATCATAGTGCACTGAAAGTGATACATTGTACCCCTGCTTTGTATTCGTCTTTGTAGACAATATAAATACCATTTCGCGCTCGTAGAGCGTATACCACTGCCAACCTTGTTGTATCAAGTTTCCTGTGCTTTTCTCTACATAAGTACATAGCTTGAAAACCATATATACAGGTAGTACCTGCACAAGCATACAAGGGAAAATGAGGGGGAGGCCCTTCGGATAATCTGTGGCCGAGTCTTGTGTTAGAAACAAACGCATCAGCGTATACAAGCTGCACGACTCAAGAAAAAAAAAAAAAAAAAAACGTTCTGACTCGAACATGGTGTTATGGAAACAAATTCTGAATACTGCGCACAATCTTTGTTTAAAACAATGTATTTACATGTGCACACTGTCTGCGCTTATCTGTACCGGCTGCGCTGACATTTGTGTGCGCCGATATTGATTTGCAAACTAGCTGCTTATTATGTCCTACAGAACTCCGCCTGGATTGAGAGTTAGTATTTGCTTTCAAGCTCCACCATTTCGCATTACACGTCGTACACATTTTTCTTACGTTAGAGACGTTAGAAAGGAGTTTTTGAGTATTTCGAATGCGAATTTTGAGTGGAAGCACCGGACTGTATGCCTTCCTACGTAAAGTCAGGCGAACGACAAGCACTCATATGGCATTACCACTGCGACGAGTGCCTCTCAACGTAAGTACATCACCAGGTAGCATTTTCTTACCGGCTGTCATACGATTATTGCTAGAATTTGGCTCTGATGTTTGATTTCACCACCACCACCACCACCACCACCATCATCATCTTCAGCAGTAGCCTGTCTACGCTCTTTGCAGGGCAAAGGCCTCTCCCATAGATCTCCAGTTATACCGGTCCTGTGATAACCCCTCATGATTGCTTGATATCATCATAGAGTGAAAAAAAATAGAGGAGGGGAGAAAGGGGGGGGGGATTAGTTTCACTTTCTTCGGTTTAGAACTACGAAGAATTTCTTCTTTAAACCGAAGACACCGAGCAAGTGTATCGAGGCAGGGTGGGAAAGAGTTCATTTTTTTGTGTGGTGTAGAATTACATGGAATTTATTTCCCTAAACGGGAAAGGCAGGGTGGGAAAGAGTTCATTTTTTTGTGTGGTGTAGAATCACATGGAATTTATTTCCCTAAACCGAAGCCACCGAGCAAGTGCCGCTGCTCCGTCGCAGCCTATATGAAAGAGTTCATTTTTTTGTGTGGTGTAGAATTACATGGAATTTATTTCCCTAAACGGGAAAGGCAGGGTGGGAAAGAGTTCATTTTTTTGTGTGGTGTAGAATTACATGGAATTTATTTCCCTAAACCGAAGCCACCGAGCAAGTGCCGCTGCTCCGTCGCAGCCTATATGTTCGCGCCACGCGTGAAATTGGCACTTTGTGGCTTCCACTACGGGCAGCGACGGCAAGAATATCCTGGCGACCAGGCAGTACCCGCGCGGACGGATCGCAACCAAGCACAGCCCTCGAAAGCGAATCAGAGCGATCGTCCTTACGCGTGGCTTCTTTCCGGATAAAGGAGCCGGTTCGCGCGGCAAATTATTTGCCCGCCGTTCGGGCCACGTCACACGGAAGGCCATCAGACTTTTTCGTTGGCCTCTTATTCCTGTCGCGGCGCGACAAAGGGTCAGCGAGAAGAGCATGCGAGGTAAAGGAGAACCCAAAAGGAAGCAAATGTTGAAAGGGTGCGGAAACGAGGTAGTCGGCGGCAGCTGGCGGTATTGTCCTCCCATGAGGCGGGCCTTCGGGCGGTTGGGCGAGCCATCTAACCTCTGATGAGTCCATCCATGCGAAGACACAGCGCAGGCTCGCTTCGTACGCTCCCTTAGGAATAGACAGGAAAGACTCGAGGCCAAGGTGAAACAAAAGGGGCTGATTAAGGACGGCACAAAAGCGAGAGGTGGACAAACGGGAGCCGGGAGACGGCACAGATGGCGAAGTAATTACTTCAGTCCTGCCAGGAGTCCCAGATACCGTCTCGCCGCAGCGGGTCGGCCCTGGTGTCCGGGATGCCAACTAGTGGTGTCTTCATGGTCAGCTTCAGCTCATCGAGTCGGCCGCGGAGCCTCATGTATTCCTGCACGCACAAGCCGGGCCGAGTACAAAGAGAGTTTACTTTCTGAGAAACGAAAAAAAAAAAAAAGATCAAACAAGAAACCGCGTTCAAGTTTGAACCTAGTATAGATGTGGCATCGGCTGTCCGAAAGGGCATCGAAGGTCTGCCAAAGCTTATTTGTGCGGCAGGACGAGACGAGCCTTTCCCATTTGAATTTCGCAGCCAGTAGTGAGAGTTCTTTGTTGAAGTGAGCAAATTCCTAGCGTAAATAACTGCCGCTCATTCACAAGCCAGAGTCGGTGTTAATTAAAACTTCCTATACTTTACTTGACCTGTGGTTTCATCCAGGCGTGGAATAATTACCAGTGATTCTGGATAGTCAGTAAGCTTTAGCGGTTTGGCCACTTGGGTAAAAGTTAAGGCAGACTACTCTGTTTATTTACGGCGCATGTGCACAGAGGATGGGGGCGACAACAGGTGAAAAACACCTCCACCACCTGCCCGGGCCTTTTGTAAGTGCTTGGCTTTTCCACGCCTGGAGGACGCAGTTTCCTGATGTCTGTTGGCGAGCGCAGCACAAGCTGGTGTTATCGACGATGTATTCCTCGGTGGGAACCACATATAGTGACACCGTACAGAAAGTTTAAAGAACAGACGATGGGTGGGTGTTGTCAATGGACTTTTAATACGTAACGATAACTGAACGATGATGGTAACGAGAACAATTAACTGAACGTAGGCACTTGGATCAAATAGGAAAGGAACAGGAGGAGCGTCATCGTGTATGTTGTAGAATGCAGTAAAGCTTTCTCGCTAGGGCTGACCATCTCAGGAGAGAATGCCCGGGCAGCTAAAGACAAAACGTGTTCGAGGGATATTGAATATCAAACCGTTCAATTATGACAACAGAAGCGACATAAAACTGATGCAGATTCATTCTAATCGATTTTCCGAAACAACCAGCAATAATTCAGGAACGAAGCGGGCCGACAGACTAAATCACGTATTGCAATGATAACTGCAAGCCGGCCTAGTTGCATTGAAAGACGTGTCGACATTGGAAGTGAAACAAAAGCTTTTGAGCCCGTTCGATGTTATTTATACGTTTATTGTTCCTCTTGCATTATAGGGGGCTCATTTACCACACTGACCGTACCTTCACACAAGCTCGACTACAGATTTAAAATATGGCTTTCCATTCAAGCGCGTTCGTTAGCGTTTTACGGTAATTAAGTATTCTAGCAGCCGTTGTTAAATGCAATTCGATTTCAAAACTTCATGCGTTAGACTGGCTTGTTCTGGAAGCTGCAGTCGTAATGATCCCGTACGGATAATTGCTTGCCTGTTCGCTCAAAAGGCCAATTAAGTTGAACTCTTTCATACGCACAGAGGTCAATGGGAACGCTTTGAAGCCCTCTTCGTGATCGCACGTAATGGCCTCGTTATTTCCCGGTATCATCTCTGAATAAACCAGGCGCTCCAGGTAAGGCACGCATGGACGTACTTCTGCGCATCGGGAAATTAAGTTCGCTAAAGGAATACGTGAAACAAAATGAAGGAACCTGCCACAGATAAACATAACTCATTTAAAGTACTCTACCTTCATTAACGATGCGCAATACTGCCGGGATGATTGGGCGCCGTGCAGAATGAGAGAGACTGGCACACGCTTACTCGGCCTTCTAATGCGAAAAATTAACGCAGTTCCCATCATCTTCAAAAGACATTGCAATGGCGTAGGTTCTGCATGATCACTTGGCGACGAAAGTGTGTCAATATTTTGTTGATATGACGATATGACGTTTATTTATTTATTTATTTATTTATTTATTTATTTATTTATTTATTTATTTATTTATTTATTTATTTATTTATTTATTTATTTATTTATTTATTTATTTATTTATTTATTTATTTATTTATTTATTTATTTATTTATTTATTTATTTATTTATTTATTTATTTATTTATTTATTTATTTATTTATTTATTTATTTATTTATTTATTTATTTATTTATTTATTTATTTCAGAAACAAGAACAGAAGTGGGCAGGTAGATGTAATATTTTTAGACTTCACCAAAGCGTTTGATTTAGCACCGCATTATAAACTAATTCACAAACTGCATCTCATCGGTCTTCCTTCCTTTGTTGTAGCATGGGTTTCGGATTATTTGTCTAATCGAAGCCAATATGTAGACATTGATGGTTCTATTTCTAGTACTCTTCCAGTCACCTCCGGGGTGCCTCAGGGGTAGCGTTCTTGGTCCTTTACTTTTTTCTAATTTACTGTAATGATATTGTCTCCGTAATCAAGGAACCCGTCGAAATTCGACTTTTCGCCGACGACTGCGTTATCTTTAATAATATTCATTCTATTAGTGACCAGGAAGCTCTAAACTCCTCACTCACTGCAGTCCTCTCTTGGAGCCTTGAATGGGGCATGGTACTAAAGCCCGAAAAAAAAAAAAAACGCCTCCCTTCGCATCACCAATAAACAGAATCCTCAGTTTTCGTACTCTCGCACAGGGAATCCCTTAAGCCAACTTTAACAATTATTTTAAGCTGGAACTCGCATGTTACTAATGTTTCTTCCTTTTCTTTTCGTAAATTATGTTTACTTCGGCATAAGCTTCGAGACGCTCCAACTAATGTTAAACTACTTGCATACACAGCGCTTATTAGACCTAAACTAGAGCATGCTTGCGCTGTTTGGGACCTTCATACATAAAAGAATATTGACTCGTTAGAAAAGATCCAAAGGAGAGCTTCAAAATTTCATCGCACAGATTTGGTTTCCGAGCTCATGCGTAATAACGGAATTCTAAACTTGCAGTCCAGAAGACAGTTTCTCCGCCTTAAATTATTGTATTTCTTTATCACCGCAAGCTTGCTTTGGTCTGGAGTTCCTTCTTGAAACCCCTTGCTACTTGTCGTACTCGTCATTCCCATTCTCTGTCCTTAACCCCAATGTTCGCTTCTACCAATCTGTTCAAACTTTCTTTTTTCCCCTGCACAATTAATGATTGGAACAATACACTCGAAAATTGTCTAAACTCTCTTGGTTCATTTGAAGCAAATGTTTAGTTGTGCCTGTGTAGTTGTGCCTAGCGTACAGTGTTTTATACTTCGTATTTATTATTTATTTACAATGCTGCAAATAAATGAATGAATGAATGAAACTTTATTGACACAAGGATGGCGACTCGGCCTATGTGGGGCGGGTGGGGAGGGTGGTGTCAGTTCGGGAAAACTTTACATTCTCAGATGAACGCCAGTAGCGAGAATAAAAATAAATAAATAAATAAATAAATAAATAAATAAATAAATAAATAAATAAATAAATAAATAAATAAATAAATAAATAAATAAATAAATAAATAAATAAATAAATAAATAAATAAATAAATAAATAAATAAATAAATAAATAAATAAATAAATAAATAAATAAATAAATAAATAAATAAATAAATAAATAAATAAATAAATAAATAAATAAATAAATAAATAAATAAAAATAAAAATAAAAAATAAATAAATAATAAAAATAAATGCTTTGGTGAAGTCTAAAACAATTACATCTACCTGCCCACCCACCATCATCGAGTGTTGAAGCAAAAGAATAAACAATTGAACATAACTGAGTGGTGGTTGAAAAGCCCTTCCTAAAACCATGTTGCAGTGGAGATTGAATCTGGTGTTCGTCAAGAAAATTTAAGATAAGAGTTCCTACTATATGATATAGAAGTTTCTATGAGGACGACAGAATAGAAATTGGACGCTAGTTAGCGAAAGAAAGAGGGTCACCTTTTTTAAAGATAGGAACAACACGCGCCACTTTGACATCCTGGGGTATAATAGCAGATCTAATGGACGCCTGTAAAACAATAACGAGGAAATTGGCTAAGGGTTCAGCATCACGACGCAAGAAAGCGTTGGGTAAACCATCGGGTCCTGGAGAATATTGTAGCCTTAAATTGAGGAGCATCATAAGAACGCCATCGTAAGACACTACTTTAATATCTGGGAGACTGGAATTAATTAGAGCAGGTACACCAGAGCTATAACAGACGCTGTGAAAGTATCGGTTAAACTGGCAAGTGATATCCGAGGGGTTATCTAACAATGAGCCGTTGTGTGAAATCTTATAAATCTTTTTACGTTCGCTGACGAAGCTCCAAAATTTCTGGGGTTCCTCTTTTATAAAATTGGGCAGGGTAGTATTAAAATAAAAACTCTTGGCCTGACGGATCTCTTGCGCAAGCGCAGAGCGGACTTGATTAAGTTGAGAAGAGGCACAACGCTTAGATCGCAAGCGCTTGGCTGTGCCCTTTAAGTGAATTATCTTTCGATTGATCCAGGGGGTGAATTTGTTAGTTTTCTTAAATTTGGTGGGTATGAAATGATCTAGGCAAAGATAGCACATGTTTTTGAAAGGGCTCCAAAGTACAGAGACATCATCATAATCAAAGTTAACAAGTTGTGCACTGAGGTAATCAAGAACTGCCACGTCATTGGCGCGTGCGAAATCTTTAAGTTTTTTAATACTGCATGGCTTAGTCATGTGCTTACAGCACAAAAAGAAGGTTACAGATACGATGCTGTGGTCAGATAAACCAGGCTCAACCGAAACTTCGTACTGGTTGATAGAACGCGGGAGAAAAACAAGATCAACAGGAATGGCCGGCAAAACGCGTCGGTTGTCATACAACTTGAACGAGATTTGCTGCAGCAGTATATCAAAAATTACATTTGCGTTGTTTGTAGTAGGAGCGTCAGCATCTGACCTCAAGCGATCCCGATCAATGCTGGGGGGTTAAAATCCCCTGCAATAATTAATTTCTGGTGATTATATTGAGCCATATGCGACTGTAAATTCAACAAAAAATCAGGCGCTGGTTCCGGAGGTCTGTAAACTGCACATAAGATAAAAACATTCTGAAAAAGTTTTATCCTCAGGCAAGGACTTTCACTATCCTCAGCTTGAGGGAGAGAAGTAGCTTTAATGCAGGATTGAACAATAACTGCCACTCCGTCCCCACGGGTTAGCCGATCTCTGCGGAAAATATTGTAAGTCGGAGGTATTAAATCTTCATCGTGGATGCCGTCAGGACGCCAGGTTTCCGTTAAAACTACAATGTGCGGGTCATGAGATAACAAGAGAGATTCCAGCTGCTCAGTCTTATTTACGACGCTGCGCGTGTTGATATTAAGCAATCTGTGGAACGTTTTAAGGCGCTTATATTCGGGTTATCCCATTGCAATAATATTGCGTCAATATTGCGACGGCATTACGCTCTTTCTGCACCAGTTTTGCGTGTCGATGTTTGCGAAAACCTACTGTTGCTCTGCGCAATACTTCCGGCTCCACCGACGAGGTCTTGAGGTCTTCCTATTCCGTGTGGTTGCTGATGTTATGCACGATTGCGGGATGCTTCTTGCTCGGGCCCATAGTTCTGCGCGGATGCTACACAAGAGCGCAATGCAGGCGGGGTGCACGACTCACGGGATGGTCGTGCCGATATATGTTGACCCTTTCCCAGGGGTCGTTCACGAGGTCGTACATGCAGGGCCCCAGCGACGGGTGGCAGTAGTTGCTGCCCTGCACTAGGATATCCGTGAGCACGGCGTCTGGAATCTCCTTGGGCGTCTCCAGGGTCTTGCCGTGGAAGCACGACAGCACCTAAACGCAGCATTATTCGCGCCTGAATGCTACCTACACCACAATTTTCCAAAATGTAGTGCACACAGAACACGTGATCATGATTTAAAAGAAAAATATTTCCTCCTCCCTGCCGCCTGCTTTTCCTCCGTCGCAGGAATAACCGGGTGCGAGCACCCGTTTCTCCTTAATGGTGTAAACATGGTGTTTTTGGTCATCTTAAATTTGGCGATTGCACTCCGCGTCCTAAGCGGATAGAGTGACGCCAGCCACTTGAACCTAAAGCAAATTATGAGGGGTCCACCGAATAAGTCAAGATTTGTCCGGGCTTTCAGGCAGCTGCTTAATTGGACTCGTGCACGCGAAGTTACGTTGACACTTTTGAAGTACTGAATCCTGTTTAAATTTGCTATTTAATGCATCGATGGTGTACCTGACTTATGAGGTGTGACTTATAGGGAAGGGTTCCTGTTTAATTTATACCAATGATATCACGCTGTGGATGGAGCGAGGGGACTATACTTCCACCGAGGCAGCGTGCCTAGACATGCAAGCAGCCTTCTCACCTTGGGAAACGCACCCAGACAGCAGTAATGCATCCTTCCCTTGAAAAAACGCCTTCTACTGATTTTAGGAAGCGAAGAAGAGGAAAAACAAACAGTAAATTCCTACCTACGAAAGCAGGAGATCCTTCTATCCCCGCAAGTTACATCCGCCTATCTTGGCGTCCCGATCAGCCAAAAAGGCAACGCCACAGAATGGCTCAAGCAGCTCCGAGAGAGGTGGGATGCCCCACCAACCTCATACATAGAATCAAGACAAGATTCTTCCCCTCCTCGTCCCCTTTCTTTTTTCCTTTTCTTTTTCTCTTTATTTTCCGCTGTCATCTCACTTGTAGTCGTCCCATCTGGAGTAGCCCTCTTCAGCTTTCATCAAAGATTCTCTCTCTCTCTCTCTCTCTCTCTCTCTCTCTCTCTCTCTCTCTCTCTCTCTCTCTCTCTCTCTCTCTCTCTCTCTCTCTCTCTCTCTCTCTCTCTCTCTCTCTCTCTCTCTCTCTCTCTCTCTCTCTCTCCCGGAGGCGCCAACACCGCCTTCATCCGGGATGTCAGTGAAACCATCGTAACTTCCGCATAACACATGACGGAACCTTTTTCGACCTGACTTATAACACAGGTCGCCTTGGGCCGATTTAACCAATACACTTCTCCACAATCAAACAAAAATAAACTAAAGCGATTTGCTTGAACAAAAACCACGTCTTATCGTGTTCACTACAAAAATAAATCAAATTTCTGCTTAAAAATAGTCGAAGAGAGAGTTGAGGTAAAATCGGAACGAAGCCAGAAAGGTAAAAAAAAAAAAAGACTGCCCCGTGCTGACGTCAGCTGCGCTAAACTGAACAAAAACAAAACACAAGAAGACACTTTCTGGCACTGTCGGCTCGCATTGCGTGCTAACAGCAGAGTTCGGCATGTTTACCCGCACTTAAACGCGGTCAACTCTGCTAGATTGCCTTTAAGAAAGCGTGGCGATAACACTTCAGTTGTGAACTATATGCCCTGTATGACGATTTCCCAACACCAAATTGCGGTTTACAATTTTTGTTGCCAAATCCTTCATCCTTTAGTTTAGTCCGGTGGACGTTTAACAAAGGTGATTGTGTTAGGATGTAATTAAGCGGGAGAGACAGCAAAAGACGAATCGCGAAGCTGAACGCTGTGTGACAGGTGGAAATATGCAACATACCAGTGAAGCAAAGCAGAGACCATGCACGGGTAGAAAAAAAATTCGCCGGGCACTTGGGTCTGACTACGTTACTTGAAGGCGAAAGCCAGCGACTAACGAAATTCTCCACTGCTGCATCGTGTTTGTATCTTTTACTTCTTTACATTTTTTCATCTTTTGACTCCAGTTACTCTACAGTCAGACTGGCCGCAATTCGCGCGCGGTAGCTTGCCCATAATGACTGCCCTCCTCTTCGCGCATCTGTTCTGCGCACGTGCCGTCACGTTCACCTGTCACGGGGCATGTATCTGGCTAAGTCATATTTCAGACCATGGCGGCCGCTTTTCTGACGGAGTCGAAAAGCAAAAACGCCCGTATATTCGATATTTCAGCGCACGTTACAGATCCCCAGGTGGTAGAAATTAATCCGGAGCCCTCCACTATTGCGCACCTAATCGCCTACGTCGCGTCGGCGCGTTAGACCCTACAATCAATCAATCAATCAATCAATCAATCAATCAATCAATCAATCAATCAATCAATCAATCAATCAATCAATCAATCAATCAATCAATCAATCAATCAATCAATCAATCAATCAATCGATCGATCAATCAATCAATCAATCAATCAATCAATCAATCAATCAATCAATCAATCAATTTTATTTCAAACTGGCGCCCTGCCGGGTGAGCGCCGTGCTTAGAGCACTTAGCCGCTGCTCTGGCGATTCAGGTTTAAATCCTACACTAACCAATTTCTATTTCTCTATTTTAGATTTATAGCCGCGGGCATTTTGGTACCACCTGGGTTGAAGCCAACGCCGACGACACCTACCGTCAGTATAAACGTTTGATGAGACGTCTTAGGCTTCCGCCTTAATTATCATGATAGCTTGCGTGACAGGTAAACAACGCACTTGAAGAGAACGCACACCTGAGCCGCGACGCAGGCCTGTCGGGCCTCGTGCAGCACGCTCCAGTGATCGGGAGCCAGAGCCCCGCTGGGGTCGTACCACTCGTAGTTGGGAAACAGGGTGTTGTTTAGGTCCTCCATGATCTTGTAGCGCTCGTTGCGGATCGCTGACTGGCCGCACACGGGGTCGATGTTGTACAGAACTTCCTTCCGAGGCCACGGGGCGCCCCGAGTTAACGACTCCCACTGGTTCACGCCGTCAATTTGGCGCAAGTTCTTAATGTTGCCACCTGCAATGAATGTCAAGGAACCGCGCTGTATGCTGCAGTCAGGCAACAACTAATACCTCTAAAATATGTGGCAGAAAGAGCGCGCAACAACGGTGCAGGTTATTGCCTAATGTGAAGAATCGCTACTTAGGTATCGTCAAGAGCAAAAGTTTGCGGACCACGAAAGCAGTATTTTAGGGTCAAAGTCCCTTAAGGGCGGGGGCTGTTGGCGTCTTTTATCGTCGTCGTCGTAATCGTTGTTCGTCTCATGTATTCACTATACTCAAACACCGGGAAACTCGTTTTCCAACGCCTCGCCCTAGAACGCTTCGTGCTTCAAAGAAAATAGTTTTACAGCAAAGCCGTGTACCTCTACCCCCCAATGGCTTCATCTCCGTTGGCAAAAACGCCAAATCGCCAAGAATACACTTATACGCTGCATGCTTCGCCCCTCCCCAGGTTTCACGTTAGCGGAGATGGCCCGGGATTTTGTGGGGTTATTTTTCTGCCGCACGCCATCCTGGGGTGCTATGTGCGGTATTTTTGCAACACTTTAAAATTTCCACAATATCTCACATGCATACCACAGTTTGTGGGCTGCCAACGGAAGAGAAATAACCTAAAATGCCATTTTTGTGGTCCGTAAACTTTTTCTCCTCGCTGTACGCTTGAAAACTGCGTTAAAGCCCCCAGCTTATCCCTGGAGCCTACACTCACCCACACCTCCACCAAGCGACGCATAGGAAATAATACCTGCTGCAGCGTAAAAGGTTGGCAGCCAGTCGGTGATGTGGAAAAGCTGCCGGGTGGCCTTGGCCCTGGTTGCGAGCCGGGGCGTCCAGATGAAGCCCGGGCCCCGCACGGCCCCCTCGGCCACGGTTCCCTTGGAGCCCCTCAGGGGCCAGTTGGGCGACGTGTTCCGAGAGAAGCCCACGGGCGCGCCTCCGTTGTCGGTCGAAAAGCCGATCACCGTGTTATTCAGAAGGCCCGCCTTGTACAGCGCCTCGACAATGGCGCCCACCGCGTTGTCCAGCTCGGCCAGGCTGCCTGCACGAACCCATTGGCTGTGAACTGCGTCAAGTTTTTCTTTGGTTTTGTTTTGGTGTCGCTCTCGTTGATTGTGACGTTGCTCCGGTGTTCTTGGCTACCCAGACTCGTGTTCCGGCACCTGGCTCTGAAACAGCAGGTGCGATTCACAGCCATTTTGAGTGTATAAGTGTTCTGTGCGTTCAAAGGCTTCTATAACTTAGTCTACATAAATGTAAGACAGCATGCAGCGTCGGGCACCCTCATAGCAGTAATTCAGATTCCGTGCTCTCGGTATTTACTTATGCAAACTTCGGCAGATGTTTGTAGGAGCTTCAAATCAAATCACAGCACCGTTATTCTTTAAAACGAAGTTTGGAAGGAAGCTCGAACAAAGATATCAGTGCCGTTCGGCTCCTGTGAAGAAGGATGACCATCGAAGCTGGGAGCGGTCCAAGGAGTGCACGAAACAAAACACGTTCGTTTGTAGTGTGCGATTGAGCATACTTCCTAGCCATTTATCTGAATGAAACCGGGAAGGACTCAAGCTGTGTTCTAACGTGCAAACATGGGGCTGTCCGTTTCCCTTCCGAGTCGTAGGCACATAGGTAGGCAGGCTCACCACCCACTCAACACTCAGGACTGATTGGTGTGTGAGCCTCACCATAGTTTCGGGCTGGTGAGTGCGAGTATGAGTGAGTGTGAGCGCAGCTCACCACTCGCGAGTGATGAGTGAAACTCGTGAGGGGTACCGGCTGACACTCATCCCCTGAAACATACATTTTATATTTTTGTGAAAAAGAACTTTGCTACGGAGCAAAATATTTAAAAGAATGTTTAGTGCAAACCTGGGAGAAAAGTACGTAAATTAAAGAGGTTCCAAGAGCTATCCTTAATTAATAGTAACTGGAGAAATGATGCCGAAAACATGCGCAATATTAATTATGTGTGAAACAACCATAACAGCAGCACAGAAACACCCTTTACAAAAATTTTCCTAGATATCTCGAAGAAAAATAAATAAATAAATAAAAATAAAACGGGATCGATGGACCAGCCTTATTACATAATTAAAGAATAAATCGTTTTCAAAAACTTGAGTCCACTTGTGATTATGCGTAAGAGAAGCAATAATAGAAAAATCGACAAATCTCTGATTGATTTCAACTGTTAATTCTGTTCTTATTTTTCTTTTTCTTTTTTTTTTCAGTCAATCATTGGCACGACAGAATCTTTCTTTGCATCAAAATCGCCCTGCAGTGAAACGCCCCCGTGCCTAATAGTCTGTGTGCTATGTCCGTGCACCCAAAGTCCGCGTAAAAATAACACCGTAAAAACGAGTTATTCTATCCCTTACGTTCCGTAGATTTTGGATTGTGTTATAATTTATTGCTTCGCTTTATTCAGCATTTTTACCACAATTTTTATTTGAGGAATTGGTGCCAGTGAAATCATTTTTTTTTGCAGAGAAGCTGTATATCGCTCGTTCGTATGTAATTCCTCTTGTCGTAGTCCGTTAGCAGGAATGTTCACCAGAAATACCTTGCGGCGAAGCAAAATTTTGCCGAATCTCTACACGCTGGCGTTCTAGTTCTTTGCCGCCATCAGAAAACGGCCGCAGCGGCCGGAATCAAATCGACGTCCTTGCGATAAGCAGCCCAATGCCTTAGCCACTGAGCTACTGCTGCGGGTTAACCACGAAACCTAATTAACATTTTCGATTACAAATAATCGTCAGCAAAAAAAAAAAAAAGCTGTTTAGCGATGCTTTTCTACCAGTAACAATTGTGCACAAAGGCTTCCATCGGCGTGCAGCGATCATGTTTTTTCTTTTGTACCGTCGTCCTTCATCAGTGCATTCGGGATTTTCCCAAACGCGGTTCAGGAGTCGTTCATTCGTTCTTCGTTCCGACGAGAAGGTGGTTGCTGACTTGCCGTGGTCGGCCATTGTAATGCCATGACGCGGTGAAGTTGCGTTTTGTGCCCGACGCCGGTGCCAGCGCGCCGGCCGCCGCACAAAAACGCCTCGTCATGTCTGTCTAGACAGACGAGTGAAGTATCGTCTGCCAGCCATTGCTGCCAGACGACGCTTCAGCTGGAGCGCCTCTGGGACGCTCGGAGTGTTCTCGTTCCCGAGCTTGGATTTCGGGCAGTTTTACGATGTCGCCGGCCTGGAAACGTCGTATAAGTGGTTTTGCATATCTTTGGTGATGGGTGGGCGAATTGTGCGGATATTGTGTGGCTGTAACAGATACCTGCTTCAGGCCGTTCCCTGTGGACTAAACGACGACTGATATTCACCGGTGGTGCCGCGCAGTTTCCGCCGGTATTCGCCGCCCTCTGAACTGTGGTGAAAATAACTTTCCTACTGTTTGGAGCCTTCCGGAGTTGACAACTGGTTGTGTTTATCAGTTCCAAACCAGTTGTTAGTAGGCAAGCTGGCCACAACAAAAAGCTTCCGCGTCGGGAGCTGCAGTGCGCGTAAGGTCTGTTTTTCTGTCAGCCACAGTGTCGCTGGAGGAGACTGCAGGGGAGGAGCAACTTAGAGCACATGCACTGGGACGTTTTTGTTGACTAATGATGATGATGATGCAAGGAGTTTCCTGCGGAAGTTGCCTGCCACCAGCTTGCTCAAAGGATGGTTCAGCAAGGAAACAAGATTGCCGGTAAGCTTACTTTTTAAACAGTCATTTTCACCTGAATGGAAGCCATGCATAAAACGCTCAGGGGAAGTTGATAACAGCGACAGTAGGCGCGGCGAACGGGTTCAGGAAAAAGCACGATTTTTCTGATTGCACTTTTAGAACCCTTGTTGTACTTCATGTTCCGTGACTGCGTTTGCGATTACTCTAACGCATATATTAGCAAATAGCAGTGCCAGTGCTTTGTAAGTTTTGTACCTCTACACACAAACACACGCACACATGCACACACACACACACACACACACACACACACACACACACACACACACACACACACATATATATATATATATATATATATATATATATATATATATATATATATATATATATATATATATATATATATATATATATATATATACAGAAAGAAATGCCGGCAGTCTACAACGCCAAAGAAGGCATAGGGGAATGGTTAGACTTTTTTTTTTACCGTTATTAACGTTACATTATTTTTTTTCTTAATTACGTGAGAAAGAAAGAAAGAAAAACACGCGCCCAGAGTGGGGACCGAACCCACGCCTTTCGATTAGATCTCGAATGCCTTACCAATTCGGCTAACTGGGCGACTGTGTCCTCCTTCACTTTCTGGGGTATTTATATTTACCACAACTGTATCTGACGCTTGAGGGTGGTAGCCAGCGCCACTCAGACTACGCGGGGAGAAGGGGACCTTTTTTTCAACCCCCGGGGCGTGACGCGAACGTCTACATAAGAGGGTTTCCAGCCAGTTACCCGCTTATGACAGGCTGTAGACGTTCGCGTCACGCCCCGGGGGTTGAAAAGCATAAGAGGGTTTCCAGCCAGTTACCCGCTTATGACAGGCGCGCAGACGCTCTGTCACTGATGCAGAGACCCGGTCAATTTGCGTGCTTTCGTTTGGAGGCTGCTCCTTTCTTAGCCGCACCGCTTCGCGAACGCCAGTGCTGCAGTACGAGGGCTTTTAAAGACGCTAGTAGTTCTAGGGCTACTTGAACCCGAAGATTTTGTCTCTCCCTCTCTACCCGCCGTGGTGGCTCAGTGGCTAAGGCGTTGCGCTCCAGAGGACAAAGCAGCGGGTTCGAATTTCGGCTGCGGCGGCTGCTTTCCGGATTGAGGCGAAAAGCAAAAACGACCTTGTGTGCGCCCTTGAGCCTTCGGCGCTCGGTAAAGATCTCCAGGTGGTACAAATTAATCCGGAGCCCTGCACTACGACGCGCCTCATCGCGTGCGTTGCGTCGGCGCGTTAAACCCTACAGTCAATCAATCAGTCTCTCTCTCTCTCTGTGCGTGTGCGTGCGCGTACGTGTGCGTGTGCGTGTGCGTGTATGTATGCGTGTGTGTTTGTGTGTGTGTGCGTGTGTGTGTGTGTGTGCGTGTGTGTGTGTGCGCGCGCATGTGGTGAGGGCGAGTAATGAGCGTGAGCGTGAGCGAGTGCGAGCGGTGAGGGCGAGTGGTGGGAAAATATATATTTTAGTAAGTGAGTGCGAGTGAGCGGAGTCCAATTTTGCCGAGGTATTCGTAGTCATCTTACTGTCTGTGTGACACACCAACCCAAACCGCTCGGCCATGGTGGGCAGCAGACAGGTCGCATTCGGCCGTGATACGTCCACGTTTAAATTTCGCACCAGCACAACGAACTTGCCATTGGTGAGGGCATGTGGCCTAGGGGCTCGTGCACATCTCCCTCCACACCTCCATATGCACGCATAAACTGGCAACTGATGAGGTGCGCGTACTTAGACGTGAAAGCTGCCAGGGAAAAGTGTGGCCCCGAAAAGCGTTCAAGATGAGCAGGAATCATATGCTTACGTCGGCGTTGCCATATACAATTTCTTTTTAAAAGGGAGGCTATTCCATTTCACGAGAGTTCGGGCCCTCCTATACCGGGCACTGCAAAGGTGACCAGTAGACAAGCAACAAGCCGAATCAAATCTATTCTTTCGTATATTCGGCTGAGTTTATTTTCACTAACCTTTAAATTATGCCAAACTACGGACCTAGTGCTGTTGCGTTGGGCATTGATACATTAGACGGAAGGGCCAACCCACGCTTACATTAACGCATAGCACCGCGGTTATGCTAACAATCGAACCTCAGAATATTTATTGTTGTTGTTGTTGTAATCCTTTATTTAGAAGGGAAGGCCATGCAGCCATAATAAGGGAGGAGGGGTAAGAGGCAGGGAGGAGTAGCCGAGTAGCACAAATGGTGGGTCCTTGAACGATTTAGAAGAGATCACTGCCGTCAGCAGAGACAGGCTAGGGTTACTGGGATCATCTGAGTGCAGTCAAGTCAACTTTTACGACCGGGGTAGGCCCCGGTTTACACTAATCTCGAGAGACCACTCTCTAGGCCGAACACCCCGAGGGCTGAGAGAAAATTAGCGTCTTCGAAGGGGGGCTCGTCTTGAGAGGAATCACGTGGCAAAGCGTTGACGAGTATTGGGCGGTACAAAGAAAATGCGGCGCAGTGCCAGATTAAGTGGTTGAGGGTGGCGAACACTAACGTTTGACAGTAGGGGCAGCAAGGAGGTGGAGATTTTGCCGGGTGAATCCATTTTCTCATGATGTGGGGTGTGAGGGCTGCGTTAGCAATAGTTTTGTTGATGAAGATTTCCGCAGAGCGAGCCATCGGAGGAGCCAGAGCCAGGTAGCCAGCGGGAGTAACGGACGCAAGGCGTACTTTCCGAGCATGGCGTGCGCGGTCAAGTTGAAGGCGAGGGTGAGGAGAGGGGCGCGACGCGTCGTCGTCCAGGGGAGGGGTACTAGTGAGACACTCCCTTGCTGCATCGTGTGCAGCCTGGTTGCCCCCATCCGAGTCCGTGTGACCCGGCACCCATGCCAATCGAGCAGTGGTCCCATTGCGAGCCAAAATGGCGATCACGTGTTGGATTTCGTGAACAGTTGGGTGATCACTGAAGGGCTTGCGTAGTTCTTGAAGTGCCTGATGGGAGTCCGTGAGGATCCGAAAATGTGGAGGGGGCGGCGTTGCAATATTGTAGGTCAGGTGATCCAATGCGCAGAGGATGCTCTTAAGTTCTGCTTCCAAGGGAGACGAGTGGTATCCTGGCCGAATGACAGAGCCATCCAAGTCCGGCCGAGCTGGGCAGCGCCAGGCCAGACCCATATGGGAAGGCGAAAGGCTGGCGTCCGTGTAAATGTCCACTTCATCTGGCAATTTTGCCGCAAGGACGCGCTGAAGGGCTTTCTCACGGGCAACTGGTCGGGTACGGGGGATACCAGTTCGCTGATGGGCCACTGTGACAGGCGGGAGTGACCAAGGGGGTGGCGGTGGTGAGGCCGAGGCAAGCGTCGGAGGAATTCGCAGGTCCCAGGCGGAGAGTGCAGCCCCCTGTGGCGTTAATGTCCGCCTAAGGTCATGTTGTCCGAGAGTTTCCGCGAGAAGCTCTTCCATGGGAGGCATAGGAGCAGCCCGTTCGAGAGCATCGATGCGGGTATGCCTGGGAAGCCCAGTGATGGTGCGGAGCATGGCCCGATAAAGGACCGCTAAATGTTTCTTATGAGTCGGGGATAGGCTGTAGGCCGGAGCGCCATAAGTGAGACGACCGACCGCTACCGCCCGACAGAGCGTGAGGCACGCCGATTGGTGAGCACCGCCAAATTTGTTTGAGAGACGAGAGATTAAGTGGAGCATTGGCTTCCAGTTTTTCCGCAGTTGACTTATCCACTGTCGAGCGCTGTTGTGGCTGGCGAGGGGGATGCCGAGCAAGCGAATATGACCACAGTGGGAGGAAATGGGTGTGTCGCCGATGTAAATTGTATGATGCATACTAGTGGGTGGCTGGTGCAGACCGTGGACCAGGAGAAATTCGGTCTTCTCGGGTGCTAACTCAAGGCCGAGAGTTGGAAGAGTAGTGGAAAGGCTGTTCACCGCCGCCTGCAATTCTGTTGCCATGTCCTCCGTGCAGTCGTAGTCGGCGGCCTCAACCCATACTGTGAGGTCGTCGGCATAGATGGCAAAACGAGCTGCAGTGTCCCGTTCTAGGTTGCGGGCGACGCGTGCCATGGCCAAATTGAAAAGTACGGGTCCAAGGACAGAGCCCTGTGGAACGCCCCTATCTAGATAAAAGGTCCTTGGGCTCCATCCTGGATGCGTGCTGTGGAGCCGAATCGGTCGATTTTCTAAAAAATTCCTGATCCAGTTTTGGGTCCTTTGGCTTGGAAAGGCTATAGCGAGCTCTTCAAGGATCGCTGCCTGACTAACATTGTCAAAGGCTTTTCGCACGTCGAAAGTGAGGACATAATCTGGATTACCAGCTCGTGACGTACGGTTCAGAACTCGTCGCAGTAGCCAAAGGCAATCGTGAGTACCAAGGTGAGGACGGAAGCCGGTCTGGGACGGATGGAACCACGGGCGTACATATTCCAAATAATACTGAAGGCGGTTGTTGATCAGGCGTTTTTATGACAGATCCGGACAGAATATTTATGACAGATCCGGACTGACTGCACAATATTATATGCAAGTCGCGTATTGTGCATATCAGTGCGAAATTTAAACTAGAAGCCTATAATTCAGCTGATTCTTTAATTACCGGAGCTATGACTTGCTTCTTGCTTTACACTAAACTCTTTTTAAACTCGTTGTAGCCAAAAAGGGTGTTGGGAGGCCATCACCCCCTTTTTCTTGAATACCAACACCCTTATTCGTAGTTCTACACCCCTTTTCTGTGGAAAAAAGGGTGTTGACCAACTTCGACACCCTTGGTTTTTGGTAGAGTGTTAAAAGGGTGTGGAAAAGGTGTTCAGGTGTTGATTGATTAAGGCCATGCATGCATGTGTAATTGCACGGCGAAGCACAAGAGATCCCTTCCTATCCTCCTCCCCACCGCGTAAGAAATGTTCAAAAGCAAAAAAAAGTTCGTCTGCAATGATCGCTCGCTTCCATATACGGTGCGCCTCAAGGTCAAAGATTAGCTTTGGCACACGAAGCGGCATTTTGAACTTTTAAAATTAAAATGACTAAACCTTTTTACACCCTTATTGCCTAAAAAAGCTGTAGTATAAGTGGAATAAGGGTGTTGGGACGTCATTACGCACCTTTTCTTAGGTTCCAACACCATTATTTGTAGCTTTAACTCTTTTTGTGTGGCGAAAAGGCCGTTGACCGACTGCAACATCCTTGGTTGTCTGTAGGGTGTTGAAAGGGTGTGAAATAGGTGTTCAGTTGAAAAAAAAACAGAGCAGTTGGGGGTCGACCTGGCTTCTTCCCGTGTTGCTAAGTTTCGCTAGGTTTTGCTAGGCTTTGCTAAGTTTTGTTAGGTCTTGCGATGTTCTTGCTTGGCTAGGCTAAGCGCTGAGGACTGAGGCCAAGTTAAGGCGGATTTTACAAGGCTCTTCCAGTGTGTCCCCCCACTGACAGCGGATCCAAGAGGAAAAGAAGCTAGGTCGACTCCCAGTTCCGCTGTTTCTCCACTCTTGCACCACTAGGGAAAGCTGCGCCAATTTGTATTTTTTTTTTCGTCTTAGTATCCCACAGGCTTGTACCTTTAAAATGATATAGTGAGAGGTGCGCGTAAGCATGCGCACCTTGTGCTCACACTCAAGTGCAGCTCCAAAGCCGGCTTCACTGTTATAATACCCTACCTGTGGTGGTGCACCCTTTACAGGTGGCGCAGTTCTTTTTCTGGGTGTATTGTTTTTTTTGCTGCACCACCGAACCTAGCTGAAGCTTAAAGAGTTCCGCTAGTGATAAATTCTGCATATTTATATTGTTTTAAACATCGTGAGGTACAGAATATGCCCCCGTTTGTGGAAATTGCTTAGCCCACCCGGGTAAACGGGTATAAAATACTTCCAAAGTTGGCGGTCTTTTACACCCTTTTTCTTAGTTGGCGGTCTTTCACACCCGTTTTCTTAAACTCTCCGTCAACTTCAAACCCGGACCTTCCCTCACAATACACTTTGGCATTTGATCTTCCCCACCTTTCACTCACCACAGCGCAAGTTTTGCCCCGAAAGGGGTATCTTTATCACATCGTATGGGAATGCCCCCACACACCCGACCTCCCTCCCAATCTCCACCCCTCCCCTTCACAGTGGGCCGCGCAGCTGTCCAGCTCTGAACCCGGCTCCCAGCTTAACCTGGTGAGACGGGCCCGGACTGCCAGCCAGAGCCAGGGACTCCTGGACTAAGGAGTCTCCCCACTGGTCTGCCTCCACACACGGAGTCGGATTGGGCCTCAATAAAAGTTTATTCCTACTCCTCCTCCTCCAACTCCTTAATTTGTAGCTTTACACCCTTGTGGGAAAAAGGGTGTTTAAATAATGAACACCCTATTTGGTAGTTGTTGACATGGTGTGGAATATTTTGTTGGTATTTGATCAAGATTGATTGATTGTTTGATTGTATGGTTTAACGCGCCGGCGCAACGCCGGCGATGAGGCGCGCCATAGTGGAGGGTTCCGGATTAATTTTGACCACCTGGGGATCTTTAACGTGCGCCGAAATCTCGAACACACGGGAGTTTTCGCTTTTCGCCTCCATTAGAAAAGCGGCCGCCGCGGCCGGGAATCGAACCCGGGTCCTCGTGCTCAGCAGCACAACGCCTTAGCCACTGAGCCACCGCGGTGGGTCTGGTCAAATTAATGATTATTGAACATAATAACCACCTCACAATTAAAAAGATTAAAACATTAAAACGCATTATTTCGAAATAAGCGCTATAACATCTGATTTTTGCAAGAAGCCCACCGACTCTATCAGCAGGCTTTTCTTCGCTGGCTATAAAAGTAAGAAGAGCAGATGTAGTTCTAAGTATGTACTCACTCTCCCTATGCATCCCGTTGGTTTTCTTGCCCAATTTATTTGTGGCGCAAGTGTGACTTGTGCATCTTGAATGCGTCTGTATGTCATGGTGCGTGCTTAGCCGATCCACACTGTCACGCAAATCCGCATGCTGACTTGTATATGCTCACATTAAATTGCGTAATTCCGAAATCAGTGCTAAAATATCTGATTTTAGCGACAAGCCTACCGACTGTCCAGCGTGCTGCTCTGCCCACACCCTCATTTTAGGGTGTACACAAGCACACCCTTTTTTCACCCTTACACACTTTCTTTAACCAAAATACCTTTTAAAAGTGGGCGCCATGGGACAAGATTTTTACACCCTTTTCGGCCAATATACCACCAGCGTAAATATTACATATAAAATGTGGTAGTTTCGATGGAAATACAAGCTATACCCACCTACACCAATTCTAAGAACTTTAACTACGCCAATTCGAAAAGCTTTAAATTTGGGTTAAGGCAACGGAATGCCGGAGATTACTGCGCCTGTTTTATAAAGCCTGTCGAATGTGTGGACGTCGCACTTAGCACTCATTTAGACATTATAAATATTTGTTCAGTAAAAGATGCTGCTGTGGTTAAGTGTCACACATGCTAGAAGGCGGAAACAGGGCTTTGAAACTGCATATTGGGGCTTTCCATCTACACAGACGAGAAGGAAGTAGGATATGAATGTTTATTTAATTTTCTCCATTTTCGAGGTTTGCTACGGGAAAGAGAGATAGAGAACAACTTTCTTATGAGCATCGATCAGAAGATCGTGCGGAAGTGGCTCCCTATTCACAGGAATTCATGTGTCGTCTTGACCGCGGCTGCCCTCTCGACGAGGATGGGCTGGTCCGGGAGGGAGGGGCTAGACAGCAGTGTCTCGCACTGCTCTTGGGTTTGGGGGGAAGGGAACAGCAGTGGTAGCAGTCCTGGAGTAAGTTTACATTCTTCAGTAATGTGCCCGAGTGCCAGAATTTGCATCCGGCTGAATAATGGCTTGGGGGCGTTAAGTCGGGTGAGGTGAATGTATGTATTGATTGAAAAATTGGAAGAGGTTTTTCCTGATTCTTTGGGAGGTTTGGATGCAGGAAAGTGCATTTTACAGCAGAAATGTCTTACATGACATTACGACGTTGAATAATGTCTCATCACCGTGGATAGCCCACGCAAGACATTAAACCAACATAACTTGAGCATCTCCGGAGCACCTCGGTTGTCGTCTGTCTAAAGCACGTGCTTGATCTCCGTACTGTCGATTACACTGCAGGCCGCTGGGTTAATTTAATTGTTTATATGTTCGATCGTGTGATCGCATCAAAATTTGATCATTGGCACCTATTGTACTCTTTCTTTTAGGCAGCGATATACAATGCACTTAGGTCATTTGTTTAATGGTTCGGATGCGCGTTTACGACTGTTAGTTTGTCAAATTTATCCCTGAGTTAGAGTGGTAAAACGTTGCGTGTAAACAAGTGAAAACAACGTGAGAAACAGAATGACACAGACACAGACCAGTACAAGCTGCCTCTATATGCCGTTCTGTATCACAATTTGTCTTTGTCTGTTAGCGTAGTACCTTTTTTGGCTAATTCGTTATCTCAATTGTACGCGTGCGATATCAATGTAGTAGCGAATACTAATGTACCATTCCAAGTCCTCCGCAGGGCTTACCAGCAAATACCTGCCTCTCGTAGTCGTTCAGGTACGAGTACTTGGCCACGTACTCTTTGGGCGCTTGAAGAGAGCCGTTGAGGCCGCCGCAGTGCACAGCCGTCGGGGCGAAGTACAAGAAGAAGGGCTGCGCCACCAACGTGCACGAAAAGGGAAACAGCCACGCATTACAATCTTAAGTTGCGTAGCGTCACAACCTAATGCAGACAGACCTAATTTCTCGGACGGGCAACAGGAGGGGTGCGTATTCCTCACATGGCCGAAGGTGGGGAAGTGGGGGGGGTGTAAGGTTGGCGTGTTGGGCCCATTAGGGTGATCGTTCAGGAAAGTGGGTGGGGTTGTTACCGTTCCCCGCTGGTCCGCCGCGGTGGAGTGTGCAAAGTAGCTACTGCTGTCAAAATGGCTGCGGCTGTGTCGACAATCTGATACGCGTGTCCTCCGTCAGACTGTAAAAACGGTTTCTGATGTGTGCACATACTGATTCGTGTGAGCGTGCTAGTCGTGGTCAAGTACTGAAATATAAGTTTGCAATATTTCTTGTAAGACGTTTTCCGGTCTATAAAAATAGACGAACAAGCTTTCTGCCCAATCCTCTGTCTCCTATTTGAATACTGGTTAATCAAAACCTTACTTCCCGTTCCGCCGGTTTCAAGGAAAATGTCACCCAGATCAGAATGGGCGCTGTAGATTCAGGGACACTAATTTAAAATCTTACATTGCCTATTTCTTGGTGAACCTGTGAATAGTGGCTGCGGGCTTTCTGAACCTGATCGGGATTGAGCAAATGTCCGAATAGTCATACAGGTTGGCCGAAAAAAAATATCCTAGAAACCACTGCTATCTGTTCCAAAGTAAATCTCTTAAAACATCGGCCATACCGATAAATTGCCATCGAAAAATGCCTTGGAGTGGAATGGGAATTTTATGAGCCTCAGAGGCCTCGTAACCATGCTGTTACATCTGCGCGTGTGACGACTTGGCTTCTTACCTTGTTTCCTGTCTGGTTTCCTATGATACCAATGGCTTCCTTGATGAATAGCGTAGTCAGGTAACGACCCATTTCCCCGAATAGCGGACGCCGGTTCTCCTTCAGAGCGTGTCCGGAAAAGTCCAGGGACGCCTGAAAGACATTGTCCATACTAGTATAGTCCATGTGGGGGAATATTGAAGGCTATTGCACGCATACAAGAAGGCCCAATGAGATATAGCACGTTGCTCAAAAGAGAAATGTTGCCTCTGCCGGTAGAGCTACATCTCGTTCCTAGTGACGTTCTGAATAGAAAAAAAAAGATGCTTTTGCAATGCTGACTCATCGACACAACACCTGCTATTGGCAGTGCGCACATTTAGCCCGTTTCAGCACAGTATTTATTCTATTTACACAATACTGCAGGCCCAGTGAAGGTCCCAAGTAGGAGGGGAGTAGTTACAAACCATGTAATAGGGACAACAGAAGTTCAAGAACATGAAAAGCGCAAAAATTATGGGCATAACTCAAACAACCAACAACAGCGAAGAAATTAAACGCATTCACAATACAGGTCCAATACAATATGGTCATTGAGTCGATGCTATTTAAGAATGATGCTGGTAGTGGATTCCATTGCGTTACATTCCGCGGTTTTTTATTTACTGCTGTTCCCGCGAGTGTAATGTATCTACTGCATATTTGTTCCGGTTGTGTCCATTTGATAAAACAAATCGAAATCTGAATGTCGAAACTTTTTCCCGAGAAGTACGTGCAGCATACTAGAGGCGGTCAATGAGAGGACGCGTATGTGGGAGCAGGCTACCCCAGATAGTAGCGGGGGAATTCAACGCACATCTCTGCTGAAGTGTGTCCAATAATCCACTTCACCGTTGTACACCCCGTAGAACGTGTCGAACCCACGGCGTGTGGGCTTATACTCGTCCTTGCTGAACCCCAAGTGCCACTGCAAAACGGGGAATAGTGTTCTCGATGTATTTCACAATCAATCAATCAATCAATCAATCAATCAATCAATCAATCAATCAATCAATCAATCAATCAATCAATCAATCAATCAATCAATCAATCAATCAATCAATCAATCAATCAATCAATCAATCAATCAATCAATCAATCAATCAATCAATCAATCAATCAAACAATCAATCAATAAATGTAACAAGGCAAACTTCAGATAATTCATTAGTCAATCGATGACTGAGTCAAGTGTTTGTGCAATTACTAAAAAACAAATAACTGCAGGCGGTTCATATGAAGCAAGCCTCTCCGGAAAAAAGCACCCAGCTGGAAAGTCGGTCTTTATTTGCCAGAGGTGCGGACGAGTACAGGCATACTTTACGGTTTCGACCATATTCGTTGTGTACCGGCTTCAATCAGAAACAGGCTGCTTTAGTGGTTTTTGCATACATTTTTAGGAAACTTTCCCTAGCTGCTTCGGCTGGATTGTAAACTTTGCAGAAACTTCCAAATGGGAATTGACAAAAAAATACTTAAACCACTCTGCTTTAACCCAAGCCCTTAATGTCCACTTTCCTACAACACGAACGTGCATCGCTAAAATAAACATTTTTGAGCGCCATGTGTGCAGTCTGATTACAAAGTATGGAGGCCCAAAGGCCTGTTATTAAGGGCCTATTATTAGGGAGGCCTAAGGCCTAGTACCGCCGTGTGGCAATATCTCCATAAAAAGCCCATGCACTCTAAGAAGCCCTCGTATATGCCGAGCTCGTTTAGTGTCGACTTCACCCCCATACACCAATGCTTTGCTGGAACGCCGTTTTTCAAGGGGAAATAAAAGCAGTCTGATATCTAAGTAAGAAGGCCGTCGAGGCTCATTCTGAATACCCCCAGAAAACCTCTCGCATAGCTAACGCTATACAATGAGCCCCTCCAAAGTCGGCTTCACCGCTAACCCAAGCGCACTGCTCGAAAAACATTGTTATGGGAGATATAACAAGTTTGGTATCATTTTAGTTTAAAAGCTTTTAAAGAGAAGATTTTTTGGTCTCACTGAGGACAGTGCCGTTACCTAAAACGCACTGCAGGAAATCCAACTTTACACAATGTGTGTGAAAATTGATGATGATGATTACGCAAGAAAAAAACGCTTGCCGTTGTCGTAATCGAACATGGGTTTCTCTCGTTATGAAGCCGACGTCTACTATCCGATTGCGTCATTCCAACATGGTCGACGATAGGGGGGGGGAGGGGGGGATGGGGGGGGATGGGGGGGGAGGGTGCGCTCCGCTTTCTTTTGAGGGATTCGTTTGCTGTCGACTGAGTAGGAACTTCGACTCATAGACAGTTTGCACTTTGATCGTTTATGCCTAAACTTCGGCTCTGAGGCGGCTTGCATTTTGATCGTTGAAGCTTTGACTTTCATTGCAGCGGCTTCGACTGTGGCATTTCGCCATTTGATTTTCGCACGTAAGCAAGCTTCTCGTTTAAACCGTAGTCGGAGGGGGATTTGAATTTAATGGTATTTTAGAATGCGGCGATTGTGTGACACATCAAGCGATACAGATGGACCGCCAGGTATCTGTGTTGAATCAACATAGAACTGCTTAAACAGGTCATGCAGACAAAATACAAGTCTGTCTGGTTCCAAAGATTTCGTGTTTTAGAGTGCCCCCAGCGCTTGTCCGGCAGCAAACGATGCCGTATTTCCTAAGAAAGTATTCAATTTAGGTTAAAATTTTCATTCTCCCACCAAATCGTGCGTTTTCGTGACGTCTGCCCTGATGTCATGAGGGCCAGTATTCAAACTAACTTCCAGTGCGTCATTAGGCTCTGCAGCTTTGCTACCGCCAGTCCTCCCAGATGGCGCTGCCATAGTCAGCCGCAGACCGTTGTCCGCCGTTGTTTTGTTTTTGACCGTATTTGCTCCTCGCTTGTTTTATTACGGTAGAAAGTAATCGTATTGTGAATCATGGGGTATCCTCGGCCAACAGGGTCACGTAAGACAGCGTCGCTTGCGCCAATAGGCCAGTGTCGTGTAAGACAATTCCAAAGCGGCGGCCTGCTGTGCAGCTAAAAAAAAGCATAGCGCGCCCAGTACCGACAGCAGGTTACTTCTATGTTTACGTGTATTTTCGTAACTTTCATTAGTTACCCCTCCATTCTTACTGCTGCAAGATGAATAGGCATTACATTTAAGCGCAAAATAGCTCCTTCGGCAAGATTATAAGCTCTTCCTAATTTGCGTGGGCTTTTCGCGGCCTCAGAGAGAAAGTGTTTATTAAACTGAAAATATTTACAAGGCGAAGTTTTGCCTCTCGACAGAGGGCACAGGTCTTGCCCGGGAAGGAAATAGCATTGATGAAAAAAAAAGGCAGTGAAAGGGCAATGGAAAATTATGTGTGATAACAGGCTATTAAAAGGCTATGTACAGACTATTTACTTACACACGCACTCACACATACACAGCCACGCACACAAAAGGGTTAACAGTGGGTGGATGGTGGGTGGGGTCTGGCTTCTACAGTTCATGGGCGGGTGTTGAGGCCCGACCCGTCGAGGTACGAGAGGAGCAGCCTGAAGGCCTCTCGGTGCAGCATGAAGGGTCCCCGAGACGCAGGATGTCCTCTGCAGTGCTTGAGGGTAGAGTCAGCCGCCGTTACCCAGACACTCGTTTGTTCCGGGCAACAGCGTACGCAGGGCAGGAGCAGAGGACGTGATCCAACGTCTCGGGGTCGGGGCAGTGGGCACAGGTGGGTGTGGCCTTTCGACCCTGACTGTGGAGGTGGGCTGCCGTGCTGTAGCAGCCGGGGCAGAGCCGGAGGGGGAGGGACCGCTCTGTTTGGGATATCCCACTGATGGGAAGGAGCCGCGGGGCCTCACCGGTGGCCACTCGTTTGCAGTGGTGGCGGGGGCCACCTCTCGCCTGATGACGCCCCTGGCAACATCATAGCGCACCAGGGACGCGGAAACTGGGGCCGTTGGGGTGTGGTGGGCTGCTTTCGCTAAATCGCCTGCAGCCTCGTTCCCCGGTATACCAACGTGGGCAGGAAGCCACTGCAGTCGGGGGTTGCAGCCTTGTCCCTGCAGGTCGCGCAGCTTGGCAACTAGGGACATCTCGAGGTGGCCACCTCACTCCCGTGGCGCAGATGCCTCCCTCAGGCGAAGTAGGGCCGGCCGGGAGTCGCAGAAGATGGTGGCCGCTGGTGCTGGATCTTCCAGCCTCAGCCAACAGCACAGCTGGGCATATGACAACATAGGTCGTGTTGCCGGAAATGAGCTAGTGTGTCGCACGGTCATTTCCTTTTTCCTAATTATATATCTTATTTGAACGAAGTGTGCGTTAAAAGTGGTGTCGGTATGATTCTAACGAGGCAATCTTTCGAATGAACCAAACTTGTGTTTTGTCCGCATGGCCCCTTTAATAAGCATTTAATAAGTTCTCTGTTCTTCCACTCGCGTGCACAGCGCCTATGGTCGCTGTCAGTGCCCCTCACCTTGCCCACCATGTGAGTGGAATAGCCGAGGTCCTTGAGGTATTCCGGTAACAGCTTAAGGTCGGGATCCAGGCCAACGGCGTCGGCGCTGCCGAAACTCATGTGCTGCGTCCCTACGGGTGCAACGTTCCAGCTTTAGCCGAAATTGGGCTTGACTCATACGAGCAGGGACTGGGGTACAAACTGGGTACGCCTTGAGCTTCACCACGCTCATATGCTTAAGGCAAACGTCCAAAAGCGCTTTTGGAAAGTGACTTGTCAGCGTGACAAACTTGGGATCGAATAAGTTACGTAATGAGTCTAGACTCGCCGCAAAATTCAGAGCCGCGATCACTGACATCCACAGCGCATTTGACGCTGCATAGTGTTTGTATAAGGTTGGCGCCCTTTTAGCGAGCCTTCCCTGAAATAAATAAACAAACAACTTACTAAAACTCAATGAGCCTAAGACACAAACTTGTTTGAAGATCATCAAGGTCTTAATCCCTTATGCCGGAGTAACAAACAAAACGAAAACGCAGGCTTCCTAATTTAAACAATGTGGCAAGTACATATTTCACTGCTCCAAACAAATTAGTTTCCCGCCAGTATCAATTAGGAAGATTCGCTAGCTCATTAGCGCTGCCGGTGCGCAGTGAAGTATCGTGTTTGCAGAGCGTAGGAGTCACTTTGCTCCCGACAAAAGACAAAGTGCGGCGCTTAGCTGTCCACTAAATATCAGGCTGACGTAATCGCTCATTCTCTCCATTAGCAACAGTGCGAGGGTCCAAGCATGACTCGACGCAGGAAGGAAAAAAGAGTAAGCGTTTTTTTAGGGGCGAAGCACCTTAGGACCTCGCATTGTCCGGGGCTTAGCGTCCGTGTACACCGTGTTGCGCATGCGCGAGGAGCATTGCATTGCATTGCATTGCATTGGATTGGATTGGATTGGATTGGATTGAATTGGACTGGATTGAATTAAAATGAATTGTATCGGACTGGATTAGACTGGATTGGATTAAAATGAATTGTATTGGATTGGAATTGTATATACTGTACACACGTACGCGTTGTCACTCATTTACATGCGCGAGTGGGCAATGCCACGGGTCATTTACGATAAGAACGATCGCAAGTGCTTCGCCGACTCGTCATGATTCACATCCTGGAGATGCGTGAATTTTTGTTTTCGTCCTTTGACTGCCTTTAAGAATGGAAATTCCGCTTGAGGACGGCATGAAAAAGGGGGATTTCGTCAAAACATCTCCTCGTGGCGTTTTTTTGCATTTGTTTTAGTTTTGAATTCAGCAGAAAAAAGGCAATTTTCCAGAAAACAAACATGCGAGGGTTTTTTTTTTTTGCCACAGAACTTGTATCTTTTCTGCCGTTTGCGCATTTGTAGGAATTTGTGCCTTTGACCTTGAGAGAAATGACCCAAACGACCTCCCTTCAGGTCGAAACAGGCAAAAGAACGTATAAATTGGCGGAAATATTTCTGTAGTATTTTATTTATATATGTATTGGCGTTTTGCCTACGTCAACAAGAATCGTGTGCTTTAGCCCTCCCTATTCACCAGAGCCGCGTGTTCGAAATGACAGGGTCTGCTCTCTAAAAGGCGAATCTAATGGCGCCGTAAAGAAAGCGAAAAACAAGGACGGGTAAGAGGCGTACTCTAGCGCTGGTATTCCAAACTACTTTGAAGCAACTTTGTGCGCACTCGCTTCTTTGAACTGTGAACACAAGGAGGCGGGCATTTCAAGTACAAATGGCCCCAATCAGCGAAAGCATACGTCCCACAATGTTAACGCCCTCTGTCCGTAGCGCCTACAGGGAACCCAAAAGGATTTGGTATTTATTTGTAACTTCCGATTTGTAAAGATTGCTACTACTGAAATCTTCCAAAATCACGTACTGTGGGCGCTAAAAAGAACGACGGGAACACGATATTTGATCGAAAACTTGTCTGCTTAGGTTCTTCGAAGACGAAATCCTAGCGATTATCGACTTCACGTAGTGTTCGCGTCTCTTTTTAGGATGCAGCCCTTCGGCGGCCGTCTATCGGCTGAGCCGCGTTGTCGGCGTAACTCAGCAAACGATGGCAAGACGGACGAGGGAAAGAAAAAGCGAACGATGAAAGAAAGCAAAGGAGGAGAGTGTCGCAAAATTGGGAGGGGAGGGCGGTTCGCCGTGGCGGCGCGAGCCAGCGTCTCTACGAAAGTGTGCGGTGGGGGTGGGGAGAATATGGTGTGCCCGAAAGAGGCGCTCGACGGCGCGACCCTTGGCGAAAACGGGAGGAGGGTGTGCGCGTGAGTGTGATGTGCGTTCGTTTAAGACGTATTTCGCGGTCCGTTCCTGAGACAAACTTCGCGCCGCCGACGCAGAGGCTCATCATCGCTGCCGTCAACATAACCCACGAGTTAGTGCTACCTCAGCGCACTGCTGCTGCGCCCTAATATCGCGTTGGGGAGTATCGTAATCGCCAGCCAATATTTTTCGCTTTCGTTCATTCATTTGTTGACGGGAATTACTCCGACAGGCAGACTGTGAAGATCACATTCAGAGCTCTCAGAGCTCAGGCTCATCCAGCCTGCTGAGGCAGCTGGATGCTACAATGGGGTCCTGATCCTAGAAAATTAATTACGCGACTCCTTTCATATACTAAATTTCATGCGGTCTCCTCCGTGTGTACCTGTTCTACTCACGTGACGTCACGCTCACTTATGATGCGGCACGCACCAGGCTAATTTCTGTTCCTTCCCTGGCGTGGTTCCGAGTTTGAGCTGCGGTTGAAGCGCCTGAATCATGTCCCGGGCAACCGGGATCACATACCACACGAACCCACATGTTTTTATTCATTGATTTTCTCTTAACATCGGCGGCAGTTATCGCACTATTCGTGTACTATTCAGGGATTTATCCCCCCCCCCCAACACCACCCCAGGAAGATTTCAACCCCCCCCCCCCCCCCCCCTCCGAAAAGATTCCACAACCACGAGTACCCTGCTCAGGGATTTGTACACCCGCCCCGCCAACAGCCCCTCCTGGAGGATTTCGACACCCCCCCCCCCCCTCCCACCCCCCCCAAAAAAAATCGAAATTCTGGTATACCCCTGTTCATGTTGAACAGCGGTTTGTTTTCATGTTTGACCAGGCATCTAAGGTTTCCACCTTAATAATCGGCACCATTTGCAAGAAGAAAACATGATTAAGACTTAAGCCTTACGCCTAATTACTCGGATATCTATTTTGAGCAGATTAGTTATCAATAGGCACCATTTTTTAAAGTTCAGTATAGAGCCAAAATAAAAGTGTCGGTGTATATGTATGTGTCTCTATTAGGGATTACAACTGTTGCGATGACCCTGGAAATAACGCACGAATGCTGAAACTTTTATAAAGCGCATACTTTGCGATTCGCGGCTTGTTTAGAGTGATCAAAGACTAGCCTATTTAGTTCAGTGACAGTATAAGGCAAAACTATCTTGGTTTTGATAACAGATGAAGACTCACTTTGCAGCTCTGTTTGTTGATACATCCTGTGATAGGCCAATTACGGTCTTCTATGAAAAGGAGTGGCCCACTCTTGCTTCCTTCGTTCGTACGTAGATAGCACAAAGGCGGCTTCTGCAAGGACTTTATAGAAATAGGGCGCAGAGGATCCTCCAAATGGAGGATCTCAAGAAGCGTTCGTTAAAGGCTTACGACATGGCTTTCAAGAGCGCGCGATGCTGCGCCAACTGTCATGAGTGTTTGGCTAAGCAGCGCATTCAAGGGCCTTTCAAGAAACGAGCGCAAAGATCATGGCCGGAGTGCAGTTAGAAGAATATGAAGGTCCGCGAGAGAAATCCGTGCAGAGAGAGCCGAGGAGGAGAGTTGTGGTGCGTAAGAGCGTTCCATTTTCGCAAGATCAAGGGAAGGATTTAGAGAAGCCGGTTCCGCTAAGCAATGAAAGAATTCTGAAGATAAAGACGCTGTTTATATTGGCCAAGCCACCACGGCCGCTCCTTTTCACCTTCGAGTTTTGGTTCACTGCGCCTTGTGCATTAGGTAGTTTGCACGCTTGGCGGCACTGTCTCTGAGAGACGATCGCTCAGCCCAATGGGAAATGGTCGTAACTTTAGAGTGCGACGTGTACCGGTTCGGATAAATAAAAGAAAAGGAAGCGATTTACGGTCGTAGGATTCCTCACCTTACGGCGGATTGAAACTTGTTTTGGCCATTTCCAGAAACTGCGAGGCAGAACGTAAAGTTCTTTTACTTGTACTGGGGAGTGTCCCGCGAAAAATCAGAGACAGACAGGAACGCAAGGAGTCGCAAACAAAACGGGAAAGCCGCATCTACTCAACCGCGCTTTACCTCGGTGGTCCGCATTTTCCTTCCTGCGAAGTTCTCCCTCCGAGTTTCGGGAGACGAAAGCGGACTTCCCTCCTTAGTTTGCGATCATTCTTTCGCATCGACGCTGTCGCTTTTTCTACACAATGGGCCTTTTCCACGACCTCTATCTGCGCATGCGCTGGCGGGCGCCGCCATTAGATTTGGTGGCTCGCACTTGTCTCAGATAGCGTTTCTAATGGATGCGATAGGGACGACGGGCTCAGCTCCAAACTGATACGTTGGCACTTGGGGGCCGCTACAGAAGAGCTAAATCATGGGACGGTCAATCACCGGACTAAGAAAAGGTACTAAATTTTGTCAACAGCGCACTCACAGAGCGGCCTTCGCGCATAAAGTTGAAAAAAAAAAAAAGAGGAGCGCGGTGTGCATGCAAACCAAGCCTCTTGGCTATCACCGCGGGCGTCCTTCGTGATTAACTGTATTGGACAAGAAGAGCTTTACCGGAACCGATGGCTGAAATACGCACCAATTTTGCTTTTCCTATTTCCCGCTACGAGCGCTCTCCTTGGCCTGGAAAAGGTCCATTACGTGCAGCTGTCTGTCCAGGTTGCGTGAAGAGAAACTATGGTTTGGCTTTCCCGCATCTTCGCGATAGGGAGACACCCGGATGTTTCTGGTGTGCAGCCATTATTGATGAAGCCTGCGCAAAGTAGTAGTAGTAGTATAAACGTTTATTTGCCATAGATGGTAAAGGAGCGGAGGATGATCTCCTGTGTTTGTCTTGAGGTGATCGCCCCCTTTGGTTGGCGTCCCTAGTCCGGGATGCCATGGCCTGCCGCAGCACGAAGAGCCCGGTTCACCAGACCACGCTGGTTCTCCAGGACCGCGCTGGTCAGCACGGCCTCCCACTGCTCCGGTGATGGCGGCAGGACCTCCGGTAGTTCCTTGACGCCCTTACACTCCCACACCATGTGGTATAGGGTGTTGGGCGTTCCGCTGCAGAACTGCCATTCGAAGCTGTATAATGTGGGGTACATCATATGCAATTGTGTGGCATGTGGGAAGGAATTTGTCTGAAGTCTTCGTAGTTGTGTCGATTCTTCTCTGGTGAGCTTTGGATGTGGAGGTGGGTATTTCCTTCTTGTAAGCCTGAGGTGTTCCAAGATGTCTTTGCTTCGTTTGGCGATGGGATGGCTGTGTGGCATCCCGGGCAAGACGTGTGTTCCCGTCAAGGCAACTGCCCGGAGTGAGAGGTCTCGGGCTACGGCGTCGGCCGCTGCGTTACCTTCTAGGGACTCGTGCCCCGGTGTCCACACGATGTATATGTCTATTGGGTTTCGGCGTGATTGAAAAGTCTTGGATAATATTCTAAGCGCCGTTTTAGAAATTCGTCCTTTTTGGTAATTCCTGCAGGCTGCTTGCGAGTCCGTGAGCACTGTGATTCGCTCTTTGGTTACCGGCGCTGTGGTGACGGCAAGCGCAACCGCTGCCTCCTCCGCCGAGTCCGTGTCTCCCGTCTTGATTGTTGCCGATGATAGGTGGGAACCTTTAAAGTCTACAACGCTTATTGTATGGGCTCGTTTATTTATTTGGCTTGGATACACTGCCGCATCAACGTATCTTGAGTTTTGATCATTTCTGTAGGCTCTGTGGAGTGCTTTCGCTCTGGCTTCGCGACGCTTCTTGTGGTAGACGGGGTGCATGTTTCGTGGGATGCTTGCTACTTCGATGTGCGTCCTTAAATAGAGGGGGATGCGTTGCTTTTGGTTTTCTGTTTCTATTGGGCCCTGATAGTTTAGGCGGCACAAGGTAGCTCTGCCCGTTTTTGTAAGCTTGAGCCGTTCCAGTTGGCTTGCCCGGTGCGCTTCTGTCAGTTCGTCCCACGTATTATGCACCCCTAGTTGCAGGAGTTTTTCGGTTGAGGTTTTGGCCGGTAATCCAAGCGCCATCTTGTATGTTTGTCGAATTAAAACGTTTAATTTTTCTTTTTCTGCTGTTTTCAGTCCTAGGTAAGGGGTTCCGTAGGTTATTCGACTTATGATTAGTGCCTGGATCATTCTTATCGTGTCTTCTTCTTTTATAGCCCGTGCTTCTTGCTGGTCACTCTTTTGATCAGGTGGGTGACCTGGGAGAGGGTAGACTGTAATTTTTGGAGAGTGGCTGATCCTGCGCCGTCCTTTTAGAAGACAAGTCCCAGGACTCTGATGACGACCCCATGAAGCGTCACTTCGTGGTCGAGGGACTCCGGTGGTGGTCGTCCTCTTGTCCGTTTCTTTAGTATTAGAAGTGCTGATTTCTCCGGAGCTAGGGAAAGGCCACAATTCCTGAGGTATTGTTCCGTGCGGTTTACTGCTTCCTGTAGTGCATCCTGTTGTGTGCCGGTTGACCCTGTCGTCGTCCAGAAAGTAATATCATCCGCATAGATAGCGTGCCGAAGCCCCGGGATAGTTTTTAGTGATTCTGGTAATTTGATCATTGCGAGGTTGAATAATAGAGGCGAGATCACTGAGCCTTGGGGTGTTCCTTTTGCTGGTACGTCGAATTTTTCGCTTTGTAGGGTTCCTAGGCTTACAGTTGCCGTCCGTGAGGATAGAAAGGCCCTTACATAGTTATAGGCTTTCTCTCCACATTGAGTTTCCTGGAGATTTTCGAGTATGGCTGCATGCGACACATTGTCGAACGCTCCCTTGACGTCTAGGGTAAGAATGGCGCTTTTTTGCGTGGTACTCAGGTTGTCAATCACTTCTTCTTTAATTTGTAAAAGGATATCCTGGGTTGATAAGTGGGGGCGAAAGCCATACATGGTGTCCGGAAATCCCCCTCTGTCTTCTGGTGATTCTTCGATATGGCAGGTGAGTCTATTGAGAACCATGTGCTCCATTAGTTTACCCAAGCACGACGTCAGTGATATTGGTCTGAGGTTAGATATTTCGACAGGTTTGTTTGGTTTCGGAATCATTGTGACGTCGGCATGTTTCCAACTGGCCGGCAGCCTGCCTTGCTCCCATACATCGTTGATTTTTTTTAGTATTTTGTTCTGCATATCTTCGTTTGTATTACGCAATAATTTGTTCGTCACCTTATCACTTCCCGGGGTGGTGTTTCTTGTGAGTTTGGCCAGAGCGGCGTCCAGCTCACACCTGGCGAATGGTCTGTCTAACTCGGGGTTGGGGGTCCCTCTGTAGTCCAGATTGGTAACGGTGGGTGGCGCGGACGTGGTGCTATTATTTCCAAGGAACTTTTCTTTCGTCGCTTGGAGGACGTCCTTTTCTGTCCCTGGGAAATTGTGAATAAGGCGTGTGACGTGTTTTCTGGTAGATGATTTGGATTCAATATTTCGAGGCATGAGGGATCTCAGGATATTCCAAGTGCCCCTTGTACTAAGAGTCCCTTGTAGCCTGTCACATAGTTGATTCCAGTTCTGTCGAGCCAGTTGATTTGCGTATTCTTCCGCTTGCTTTGTTAGATTTGCAATACGGAGTTTTAGCTTCCTATTGCACTTTTGTTTCTTCCACCTCCGGCTGAGGCTGCGGCGGGCCTCCCAGATGTGCAGAAGGTGAGGGTCCACTGCTGGATTATCTATTGTCAGTTGAATTTCTTTTGTGTATTTGTTGGCCCTTTCCACCAGGCTTTTTGTCCACTTTTCTAGGTCATCCAAAGAATTTTCCTCGTCATCTTCTTCCTCTCTGAATGCCTTCCAATCCGTGATTCTTGCTTTGCCCAGTCTGGTGGGTGTTCGGTTGTGGTGATGGTTGAGGCTCAGTTGGACTATGTGGTGGTCACTGCCCAATGTTTCATCTAGCCTCTCCCATTCTACATGTGGTATTCCCCTGGAGAAGGCGAGATCAGGGCTGGTGTCTTTCGACACGCTATTGCCGATCCTGGTGGGGTGTTGTGTGTCGTTCCACAGGGTGAGGCGGTATTGTTGGGCCACATTGTGGACTTCAGCCCCTTTCTTTAGAGTTCGGGTATATCCCCATGCTACGTGGGGTGCATTGAAGTCCCCAACCATTATAAGTTTATGGCATTTTGTCACTTTCAAGACAGATCGAATTAGGTTGTCAAGGTCCCCTAGTTTGTCTGAGGGCGGGCTGTATATATTCAATATAAACAGGCTCTTCTGATCTGTCCCTGTTTCTTGAAGGGCCAGGATGTCCGGTTTTTTCTTTTCAGTTAGTTGTGAGAGATTATGTCTCTTTAACCTAATTGTTCTACAGTTCCATTGCCAAATTTTGAGTCGTCGATCCGCGCTCTTGTAAAAGCTATTTTTTTTTAAGTGCAATGCACTTCTTAAGCGACCCTGAACCTGCGTCCACCGGCGATGTCCGCGCACGTGGAGATGGGCGCGCGCAGCCTGGCCGCTGACATGGCACATACCCACGTGGGGGATTGGCCAAGAATCGGGCGTGAGAAGGGCTAATGCACCTGCTTAAAGGAGTACTGACACGAAATTTCAAAGCTGAGATCCGCTCTAGCAATCAAGTACAACGACAACAAAAATAGGTGTCTGTGAATAAATGCATCTTTCTTTCTTTGTAGTTGTGTGTGTGTGTGTGTGATCTCTCTTTCGCGAACATTACCGAACCGCGCAAATTCAACTCGTGCATTCGCACTTTCACATTCTTCCCCTCGGGGAAATGCGGGGAATTTTTTATTCGGTAGACGATGGGCAATCTTATTTCTGCTGTGTGATAGCCAGAACCACCCGCCCACTTGCGAGTCTAGCGACGTCAGCGCAATGTGGAGCGAAGCCTGTGCCTATGTGTGTGCGTTTTACCAAGCTGCTATAAGGCATGCCACAGAAAACTAATTTAGACCACCGATGTTCGACGTGCGCCGACATTCACCCCACGCGGGGAACTTCCGCATTCCGTGCCCTTCCGTAGCACAGCCCTAACTGTTGGGACTAGGGACGGGCCACCCCGAGTTTCGTGCGGTCGATTCTTCCTACAGCAACTCCGTGGTAACTCCGCCAGTGCAGCGGGTGGGGCACGAATGACTGCGGGGAAATAATTTTGTCATGGAGCACTTGGTAGCATGCTTACTTACTCCTCAGATGTAACAGGCATCGATTCACGTTCCATTACGTCAAACAAACCGTATTTTAAAAGCGAAAACCTTAAGTACTCCATTGTGTAAAAAAAAAAACAAAAAAAAACTGAGGTTTATTCCTCTGTCATAGGAATCGGTAAAACACGAAAGTGAAATGCGCAGCGAAATCTGCAGCTGAGCATGATTTTCGGGTCGGCGGCTGTCTTGTCGATGAGCTTGGCGAGCGACGTCCTGCTGGCGGGTCGCTTCGGCAAAGTATTACTAGGGTCATTTCCGTTGTGGATATGACGTCAGCGAAATCTTGGGGCATGCCGGCATAAAACGCTTTCGTGTTAAAATATAAAACCCGAGAACGAACAACCCTAAGTATAACCTACTGATGATGATGATGATGATTCCTATTGGTTTCCCCTTTGAAGCGGGGTGATGACATGTCATCTTACCAAAAAGGACTAATATAAACATGTTTTACACTCTTGGTTTAATACTAGCGCTGCTTAGGGCAGGCACTAAAGCTTATTAGGCCCGAAATACTTTCTTTTCCCTGTTACAGGTGGTAACTGTCCTAGGCAATATTCCCCTCTCTGCTTTTCGTCCACCAGCATTCTAATCTTTTTTTCGTTCCCTCGACAGCCTTGAAGTTAACTTCCTCTCTGATACCCTTAAATCCTAGGGCTTCTGAAAGCCCAATATTCCCTTCATGTAGATTTGGATGGATACCTTCACATTCTAACACTATGTGCCGCATAGTTTCTGTTTCTTTTCCGCAGACCACGCATACCCCATCATTTTGTGAATACTTCCCCACAAAGCTCTTAGTTCGCAGGCAACCTGCTCTAGCCTCAAAAAGCAATGCACTGCCCTGGGAATTATCGTAGAAATTTTCCTTTCTGATGTTCATCTTCTCAGCCCTGTACATCTCTAACGACGTTTTAGCTTCCATTTTTTCCCCTCCATTTATTCGTTTCAATCTGCCTTGCCTCTTTTTTGGTTACCTTGGCTGTTTTGGATTCCCCACTGTTCTTTCCGTATTTCATCGTTAGCCTTCTAGTCTTCCTTAGCCACTGCTTGTCCCCGCTTTTAAAGTATAGGTACCTAAAAACCTTAGCTGCCCACCTTCGTTGATCCATTGCCCTCAACCTCATCTCAAAGCATATTTTACTCTGAGCTTCTCTAACTTCAAACGACGCCCAGCCCATATCTCCCTGAACTGCTTCGTTAGTTGTTTTTCCATGCGCGCCTAAGGCCAAACGTCCTACCGTTCTCTGGTTTACTTCAAGGCCTGATAGAACGTCTAATTTTAAGCAGAGTACAGCATTCGCAAACAGAGACCCGGAACCATTACTCCTTTCCACATTCCTCTTACTACTTCATATTTGTTATACCCCCACAAAGCTCTTTAGTATTAAAGGTCGCTTCCCCGCAAGAAGACCATGTGTGCAGGGGTGCACCCTTTACAGGCCGCTTGCTTCGTTGTACTCAAGGAGGTTAAAAAAAATTGCAATCTTTTTTAACCTCCTTGGTTGTACTGGCGTCACTTCCGTGACAGATATGGCGTCATAGAAATCTTGGTGTAACCCGGAATAAAACACTTTCGTGTTAAAAACCGGCGTTGTAATTGCTCGGCACAGAAAATGGCCACTGTAAAGAAAGAAAAAAAAAGATTGGCCGTGTATCTGCTCACTTCGCTGCACATGCCGTAGAAAAACGTCTTCTGCCGCCCTAGCAACGTAAATGCACCCCTTCTCTTTCCCTCTCACCTCTCACGCTCTTACCCTCCCATTTATCTCCTCCCAAGATAAACACGGTGGAGGTTTGCTCAAGTCAATTCAATTTTGCCGCGTTTCACAGGTCGCTCCAGCTACTGGAACATTTCGTTACCTTTAAACTTGGAACACTGTCACGAGAGGGCTCCGCGAGCGCTTTTTGTTTGTATTTTCTTGGTCAAAACATTTTTTAGGGTGCATTTTTTTATTTGCTCTCACAAAAATCAAGAAGTCATGTACTTTTAAATAAGCGAACACTGCAAGTAGCACTTATGAATTGATATTTTGCCTAAAATATGCTTAGTGCTTTCTTATTGCTCAAGAAGTATGAAAACTGCCACCGGACTTATTATTTTTGAAATGCTTTACCCATATTAACATGTCGTTCAAGAATTTTTAACTTTTGGCAGGGGGCGCAATCAAATGACAGACCGATAGACATACTAACCAAAATTTTCGCGTTTCAGTAGCTCAAGAAAAGACCATCGTACTAAAAAAAATCCCGGGACATCTCCCCTAACGTTAAACCTGGGGAGAGGTGGAGCATGCAGTGTACAAGCGTATTCTTGGCGCCTTAGCATTTTCGCCAATGGAGATGAAACCGTTTCGGGGTATCTAGAGGTATATAGCTTTGCTGTAAAAGTCTCTCGTCTTTGAAGCACGGAGCTCTCTAGCGCGAGGCGCAAACGAGAGTCCCGGTGTTTTTTTAGTACGCGTTACGTTCTAGCGCGAGTCGTAAACGAGTTTCCCCGTGTTTTAGCACGGGGAAACTCGTCAGCGTGACAACATGAGACGACGATTACTACGACGACGACAGGAGAGGCCAACAGCTCCAGCCCCTAAGGGGCTTCGCCCCTAAAACACAGTGGAGTTTGTGAGGGAAATTCAACCCGGGTTCCCAGAGTAGGAGCCTAGTGTCTCATCACTGCGCTACGTCAGGGCGTTTCCTCAGCAGCGGAACAACAGTTAGCCAATACATGCCACCTGACAGGTGAACGTGGTGGTACGTGAATATAACAAGCGAACAGAACAACCGCGAAGAACTCTGATGCCGGGGAAGCTGGGTCGTGAAGTGTCGCCACTCCGCCTGTTGAAGAGATTCGAACAAAGGACGAAGAAAGAGACGCAACTTGAGCTTCACATTTTGGGACCACGAAATCTTGATACAGCCAGGCTGAGGTCGTTTGATCCGTACTTGGTGTTGCGAAGCTTGACAAAACTTGGCGACTCGTCCAAGTATAAACGTAAATCTTACTCGAGCGTCCACAGTAGCACCATTCATTTTTGCTAAAGAACTTAGCGTAATTATTACGCATCACAACACTAATCGCATAAAACGTAAGTTGCTCTAAAAAGGGTGTGCTTTAACAGGCAAATTTTGGTCGAGTAGAACCAGCTGCCTGAGAGCAAACACTTTTCTGAGAAATGAGAATAGCTGCATTTGAATAACAAAGTTTACTTCAAGCATTATTCGAGGAGGGCTTTAAGGCAGGCTTGAAAATTTGAAGTGTTTTAAGCTGAGAAAATCAGCCTTCTCTCGTCCTCATCTGTTCCTTAACCTCCCGTCGCGACCTGTCGCGTTCAGTATTCACATACTGAAATTTTCCGCACAACGAACATGGGAAAGCTGCCAATTTCCATTAAAGTGTCAACTTTCCGGGCGATTTCGACATGCGAGGGCATTTGGAGGATTTCATCCATCAGTTTTCTATTTTCGTGAACGAACGAGAGTGTGTGCGTAAGCCCAAGTAAAGGTACTTCACCAAGAAACAGGGTCGGTATGTGAGTTCGGGTTATTGACTTCTGACGCGCGAAATGGGACAAGCATACGCAAAGAAATGCAATGCAGGAGCACACGAATTCTCCGCTCTGCCGGTGCATAAAGAAAGTAAGCTGGCCAGCGGCTCAGCAGTATAGCGCCCTAGTGGAAAGTCCGCGCTAACGATGATAAATCTCAGCTCCGCGACGCCATCCCTGAGATATGCGTAATGAGGTGGTAAATGTCCGCTAACAGTACAAACACAATGCATACTTCAATTTTCTTGACCTCATTCTTTCTCTCTCTCGTTTTCTCTCTCGTTATTTGGCTGCACCAAGTCTTATTATGTACGCAGCGGTCCTTCAGATGGTTGTAGCGTCTAATAAGCCCAAAATGTGTGTGAAACTTGAGCATTCGGAATATGCCGATAATTTACTCACGTTTATAAGCAACGGTAACTTCGCGCAATAAAAATAGCTTGCGGTGCAGCATCAGTCGATTCCGTTTTCGCAAATGTACTGTATCGACCAGATAGAATTCATTGCTTTGCAGGAGTGTGAAATTGAAGGACCAGTGCAAATGAAAAAAAGGGGGGTGGGGGGGAGAGTCATGATAAGTAAGAAAGGTTAACATGTCGAAGGAAGCGCATGGACTTTTTTTTTTCGACGAAAATATTATCGACAGAATTACGGGACCAATTAAAAGGTACAATCGAACCTCGTTAATTCGAAGTCGCATAATTCGAACCAACGGATAATTCGAACTGGTTCATTGATCCCGGCGAAGTGACGTGTATTTGAATGGTAGGGGGGGGGGGGAACTCTCGCTAATTCGGACCTGGGAAACGTGCCACGGGTAATTCGAACAATATTGCGCGTTCGTAGAGACTAATTTTCGTGAAATTCGAAGCCGAATGCCAAAGTTCACTGCGTCTGTGCCTCCGCCGCTAGTGGACGTCATATTGCAGGCGTTGCTACCTTCGCAATATGAATCGTAGTCCGGAAGTGCGCGCCTGCTTCTTCGGGTTCGCATCTCGAACTGATTATTGCGTATGCCGTACTTTCGCAGCACGTAGTCATTTAAAGTGCGCTCCGAAGGACGTGCAATACCGTCTAATTAATCGCGAATGCGTTTCTAATACTGGTAGCAGGCGCTGTACCGCCAATGAAATGGACCCCCGCAAGTTCAAACTCTAATTCGAACAGATTTTTTATGCCCTCACAGTTGGAATTAACGAGGTGCGACTGTAAATGTTCACGATGGCTCAGTGGCTAAAGCGTTGTGCTGCTGAGCACGAGGACGCGGGTTTGATTGGAGGCCGCGGCGGCCGCTTTTCTGATGGAGGCGAAAAGCAAAAACGTTCGTGTGTTCGAGATTTCGACGCACGTTAAAGATCCCCAGGTGGTCAAAATTAATCCGGAGCCCTCCACTACAGCGCGCCTCATCGCCTGCGTAGCGTCGGCGCGCTAAACCCTACAATCAATCAATCAATCAATCAAGCGACTGTAAATGTCTGGGGGCGAGGGTGACTGGGTTGTCTAAAATGAGCGCGCCAGTCCAATCAAAAACCATGGAAAGACTTAACGAGCGACATATGGTTGGGCATACTTCAGTAAAACCCCAATGCACTAGCAATTAATCAACTTAAACAGTTAAACCAGCCTTTCATCAGTGCATTGTTGATTTACGAGCATTTCTTCCTCTCAACATTTCAGCAAGGTTGAGGAAATCTGTAGGCGCATATAGGAACAAGAACTTCGTATTCCCAAGAACCTACGCAGGATGAATGACAAAGCACTACGTAGTGAAATGTCATCAATCGATTGCAATACAGTGACAGCTCGTTAATTCGAACTCGGTTAATTCGAACTAGCGCCCTGGTCCCGGTACCGCCCTGTTTATTTCAATGGGAGGGTGGGGGGAGCGGGAACTCCCGATAATTCGAACGTGCGGTATGCAGCACGGTTACTTCGAACTGGGATCCCCTGGTTTCCGTCGCTCCTCGAAGAAGACGTCGGCCCAGAGTGATTACATTGTGTTGCAAATCCAAATCAAACTAAGGTTTTTAGAGATTCCAAATAACTAAACAAAAATTGTGGTTGATCCCTCTTCCATAGGAACCGGTAAAACACGAAAGTGAAACGCGTTTTACAGGAGCAGCTGAATGCTTATTGTGCATTGAAATGAACTTGAACATCGCTATTTATATTTCATCGGTATGGCAGCGTTATATGCATGAACGTTAGACACTGGATTGCACGGGCCGAAGCATTGCGTAAATCCGACTGAAACCACAGGCGCTCGCAAACCGTCCGTGCGAACGAAACCAAACGAGTTGTCAGCGAATCGTTTGGTGAACACACGGTCCGCTGCAGTGAAAGTAGCAGCGGACCGTGTCAAGAGCGCGACATTCGCAAGTCGGCGTCGATCTGTGGTCGTTGCCTTACAGGCCTCTACGTAGGGTATGCGTCGCGTCCCCCCTACACGTAGGCGCTGGCATCGAGGCGCCAACTGTCGGCACTCACTAGCACCATGATGCACTACTTCGCTTCGCCGCTCCTAGACGGCAGCACCATCCGAAAGGAAGGATATAAGGCGCGTTTCTCGTCCTGTTTACGCGTTTGTTCATAGCGCAGTCGGGAGCGAGTTTCGTACCTCTCGTTGCGGCAAGATTTCGTTGTTCACATCCCTGCGCAGCCACGTCCATGTAAGTTTTTCTGGCGATGTCATTTCCGTGTCGGATAGGACATCAGTCAGATCTTGGTGGACCCCGGCATAAAACACTTTCGAGTTAAAAACAACCGCATATAGCGCGCTCTACGCTGCTGCGACAGCTTATTTCACTTCCGCAGCGGGCGCCGCGCCGTTGGCCCAGTACTCCGCCGCATGCAGGTTTTCTTTGTGACGCGGTTGTGGGTAGTATATAGTTCCTAATTCGTGATAAAAAGTCCAGAGATGGCTTCTTTGTGTTCTGCCTGCGCAGTGTGGCGCGATGTCCATTCGTTCTAAAGCCCGACCGCTAATTCGAACTCCGCTTAATTCGAACAATTGTATGGTCCCTTTCGAGTTCGAACTAACGAGCTTTTACTGTACTAGGGTAGGGGAATTTTCGAATGTCAGTAATTAGTGTACACGTGAAAAGAGCAACTGAAATTTAACTGTCAGCGATTTCTATAACAATATTCTTGGTTGCAGCACCTGCACTTATCAAAGAGACTATGTGAGATGGTCTGCACATGTGGTTACTATGATGAAATAGCCATTGCGGTAAGGTTATGTGACTATTAAAAATCTTTGGGCCAAAGAAAAAAAGCCGTTTGCTCCTTTCCGGGATGTCAATGTAGCAAAGTATTAGACAAAGTCCTTCGGCTGAATACAGTCGTGTGTCATGACGACCGAGATAGGCACTATAGCGGCACGCTTTTCATAAGTACCATATTTGCACGATTCTAACGCGCACCTTCTTTCGCTAAAAAGTAGAACCTTAAACTTTGCGTGCGCGTTATAATCGGGCTCAAAACCTGAATCAGATTTAAATGTCCCCCGCTGAAGGTTTAATGCTAGCAGGAGCTGGATAAGCAATCTGGATAAACATGGATAAGCAAGTTTATGAAGCACAATAAATTTTTCCTGTCCCGGCTGCGTGCGTCAAATATAATATATTTTGCCAGGTACGGGATGTTATTTCTCTTACATATGCATGGTATAGTAGGCGTCAAATTATGTTTTCTAATTTTCATCATTAAATGTGACTGCGCGTTACAATAAAGGTCGCGTTAGAATCGTGCGAATACGGTAAGTGTTTCTGTGTGCTACAAAGCATCCATTCATGTTCTTACATGAACTTCCTGGGCGTCAAGTTGTCAGCATTCGACAAAGTACCAAATTCACCCGGCCTCACTCAGTACAAAGTAACTAAAGCTGTGAACAGAGTTTTTGTGTCCTAATTTTCTGCAGGAGAACCACTAAGTCTACGGGCGCACTTGCAATTAAGATAAGCTTGTTTCGCCACGCAATTTCACCGTTGTTGCTTTGTCAGACCTCTGAAGCGTCCCGAAACTCAGCCTCATTTTCTCTAAATGCACCGGTTAGAGTGACACGTGTGTTTTTGGCGACGTCGCGACTGGTGTAGCGAGAATGGATGGAACAGAAACGTTCGCAGTAAATATATTACGGTGCCACTTAGGAGTCGTCGCCTTAAACTAGCTTTCCTCATGCAGGGTTCGGGTTTCAAGTCGGCTCGGCGTAGCGTGGCACTAGTCGGTACACGACAAGGATGCAGTTAAATTTGACCCTTCACGAGGCACTAAGTGCATGCATTGGGACAAGGCCCCCGGGGTGTGACATTCCGTTTCAAGATGGCGGCAAGCCTGGCGCTTCCGGTGTGATAGAAAACGTTTCTTTACGCAAGAAGAAACTTTTATTTATTAAAAGAAAGCGCAGAATTGAGCTAAGAGAACATTTTACACATAGAAAAGTTTCAAGGGTATCGAAAAAAAAAATTCACGCATCTCCACGAAGGGAATCATGACGAGTGGGCGAAGCACTGGGGATCGTTCTTACCGTAAATCACCCGTGAGAGTGCTTACTGCTGCTAAAACGATTTCCAATCCAATCCATACAATACAATTCAATTTAATCCAATCCAATCCAATCCAATGCTCCTCGAGCATGCGCAGCACGGCTCTCCAGGAGCACACACTCTCTCTCTCTCTCTCTCTCTCTCTCTCTCTCTCTCTCTCTCTCTCTCTCTCTCTCTCTCTCTCTCTCTCTCTCTCTCTCTCTCTCTCTCTCTCTCTCTCTAACCTTTGTGAACCTTTTATTTTGTTCCTTGGTAACCTTTAGTGAACCTTTTGTTTCCAGATGTTTCGATTTACACGGTGCTGTGCCATGAGCACGGACACCGGACGCCGGACCAGCCTCGGCCTTAAGGTGCTTCGCCCCTAAAACTTTGCTAGCGCGAGGTTCGAACCCGGGAACGTGTGGTCTAAACCCCACGACTCTATCGACTAAGCTACGTAGGCAAAACGGCGGAGTTCTTTTAGCCATTGTAGAAAAAAAAAGGAGCGGATGCCGCTTATTGCGCACAGGAAATGCCTGGCTTGTACCCACACGCCCCCGGCGTACACCTATACCGAGCTAGGCCGGATAGGGCGGGCCGGTTATGTTCACCAGTGTGTATGGGGTAGTATCCGGTGAGCAGGGCGGCGCGAGACGGAGTGCAGAGCGGCTGGACGTAATTGTTGGTCAGCACGACGCCGTCCATGGCGAGCACGTCGATGTTGGGCGTCGGGATCTGGTCCGAGCCGTGGTAGCTCACGTCGTGCCAGCCCTGTAACAATACAAGGAGGCGCATGGCGCAAATGGTCGAAACTGTACGCAATTGGAAAATGGCGTACGAACTGTGCATGTGTTGATGCCGTAGGAAATGTTTCCTTCAAAACAGTGATTGATTGATTGATTGATTGATTGATTGATTGATTGATTGATTGATTGATTGATTGATTGATTGATTGATTGATTGATTGATTGATTGATTGATTGATTGTAGGGTTTAACGCGCGGGCAGGCAGGCGATGCGGCGCGCCGTAGTGGAGGGCTCCGTATTAATTTTCACCACCTGGGGATCTTTAAAGTGCGCCGAAGTCTCGCACACACGGGCATTTTTGCGTTTCGCCTCCATCAGAAAAGCGGCCGCCGCGGCCGGGAATCAAACCCGCGTCCTCGGGCTCAGCAGCACAACGCCTCAGCCACTAAGCCACCGATGCGGGTACCCCATCGAAACAAGTTGTTATTTGAAAAATGAGATAGTAGGTCACTTCTCAATGTGGTTTTGTTAGGGGAAAAGTTTATTGAGACGCTTTATAACTGAAAGAAATGCTAACCCTTAGCAAATACAATGCAAACAAAATTATTCCTGCGAATGTAGCATTTTCGCAGTACCTGCTGTAATAGGGGAGCAATAAAAAATGTCCTGATGACGCGCCCTTAAACGCTGGCTGAACCAACGCGACCTGGAGAGGGAAAAGGCCCGAGTGCTGTCTTCCCCCTGAATGACAGGCGTCACACGAACAGGCAGTTTCTGCGCTTCCCCTTGGTTGCTGGTAGCTGCTGTTTGTCTCAGCCGGCAAGCACCAGAGGCTCTGCAATCGGACTGCTGGCTAGACAGGAGTTTGATGCTTTACAACAAACGTCGAGTGTGGCGGCGTCCCTATACGAAATACAAGAAACAGGTACTGCGCTTATCTGCAGTCGTACCAGCCGCTTTCGTACAGAGATTACCATTGAATTTGTGCCGTACGGAAAGACATAAGCAAAAACATAAAAGGGAAAAAGTTCGATGGTAGAACCGCACCTATAGCTACTGTTTTATCACTGACTGTATTTCATTTCGGGCGTTACTCATGGTCAATAAAAACAAATCAAACAAACAGGAAACCTTCAAGGGACCCTGCTGGGGTGCCGATAAACGCTTTTGCTTTTTCCTTTGTTCTTGGAGGCACTGCGGGAGCTGTAGTTATCGCCAAAACAGAGCGGCACTGGGCCATTTTCTCACCCGCAGCAGATACGTACCTCTTCTAGTCGCTGCTTTACTTTTGTTGCTGTTTTGTTTTATGTGGCTGTCGAATGCGTTTCTTACAGCAACTGCAAGAAAGCCGGTCAATAGCGGCGATATGGATTGAGTGGCGTCGCTGAAGCATGCGAACGATGCCCAGACTTTGAAGAACACCGATATCCATTTTACGCGGGCGTTTTAAAGCATTTCGAACTGAATCTCATTGGATTCGTATGCCACGATTGAGCTGTTACACGACGTTTTTCAAGTATATTGGGTTGAAATGTCATTCGAGTCCAAGAAGCACAACTACCAACTTTTAAGGTTCTCAAATACCTTAGAAACATGAACGTTGGTAGTTTCCCGCGCAGTTTCTGCATGCCGTCATTACAATTTTTTTTGCGAGTAAGCTTAGATTTCAAACATGAAGTTTTTGACCATTTTTCATGTGTTTTAGTTTTCTATCACTCAGCGTACGATTGCAAGGTAACTGTACTCACGACACCAGCGGTGCAGAAATATAAAAAACGGCCTGTAGAAGCCATGCTGAACATCCTGTCTTGTGCGTATTTCAGGCCGTAATCAGTTTTATCAAACACAGTGGAGTTTTTTGGACCAGAATAACTCTAAATGAAGTTTTTCTCTCAAGGTATGAGAATAGGAATGGGCAGCAGTAGCGACTCAAAACATGGTGGATGGTCTCGGAAGCATTCAACTGACTCTGAGAATTTAAATTAAGATATTGGAATTTTCCGCACCGAAGCCACACTTATGGGATAAGAGGCGCATCGTAGTGGAGGACTGCGGGTTACTTTTGGCCATCTGGGGATCTTTAACGCGCTCTGAAAAGCAGCCACCACGGCCGGGATTGAAACCCCGTCCCTGAGCTCAGCAGCACAACGCCTTCGCCACTGAGCCACCGCGGTGGGTGCTTCTGGGAATTATCGTGTAGATCGGTGAAACTCCGTTCAGGTCGAAGTACTTTGGAAATTTTGAATTCCGTTGGACTAGAATGTAATTTCAACCTACCCTATAGCAACGGCATTAGAAAGGGAGGAAAGCCTTCTGTGCGATTTTCTAAGTTACCTTATGTGGGCAGAGCAGTACTGTTGTTCCCTGGTGTTCCCAGGCCACCTATAGTCCACAGACTGGCGCTTATTCACCACATACAAAAACGTTTCAGATGCTCAGAAAAGTTTAAAAAATAGACACTGCTAAGGAGACCTTTTAAAAAATAAATGGGCGGTTCCGCTAAAAGCCTATGATGTCAAAGGCGTTTTGATCTTTGCCGCCGTGTGTTCACATACCGGTGCTATCAAGTAACGATGAAACAATGTCAGAAGCGTTGGATGCCCTCTTTACCGAAGGGTGGTTTGGAGCGACTACAGGCGCGTCGTCAGAAACAATTTTTAATATTTCCTCGTTAGTTTCACAAGGCCCAAACTTTTGTTGCTATAACGCCTGTGGTCGGGTTAGATGCAATCCCGAATGCCCTTTCAAACGCGTAAGCATTTTTTGCTGGGTACCCTACAGCACCAACCTTGCAACGCCCTGTATCTTCGCAAAAATGCATCATTGGTGATCTTGATGCATTTATTTGTTATAATAGTGTAAATAGATAAATGGTACAAAAGAATTTGAGAAAAATAGAAATTAATAAAAACGAAAATGAAGAAAAAATGAACTGACAAAATCAGAATGTCTAGATGACTAGTTATTCAACCTCGTAAGAACTGAAATGTTCTTAAATCCTAACATTTGATTTTAGACAATTGTATTGGTTGGATGGCTTAATAGCGGTCAGGGTAAAAAAAAAGACATTTTGGTAGAAGTATATTTCAGCAAAGTATATTTGAGTATATTTGTGAAGTATATTTGAGCAAACGGGAGCAAAGCTCTAAATAGTGATGGTCCATGGATGGATGGATGGATGGATGGATGGATATATGGATAGAGTGAGCAAGAGGAATAGAGAGAGTTCACTTTTTGCCATAACGAGGGAATATATCTGTGATTTGTGCGATGAGCGATCGTGTCACGTTATCGAAATGGTCGACCCTTTTATAAAGGCTGCGATGGAAGTACGAGTAATCATAGCAAGAAAACGTAAAGCATTTTTATTACTGGTATCTGGAATTACTGCAAGCTAGGGAACTGATCCATATTACCGCGCCTCAATTTTTTATGCCGCAAAGACCTCATTGCTTTGGTAACGAATCCGCGTATAATGCCTGCAATAAAATATAATTAAATACCCGTTCTGTAATCTTCACTGTAGCGATCTATCTTGAAAAAAAAAGGAAAAACATGATATTCCGAAAATGACTTGGCTGTAAGAAGCTAAGTGGTCGGATAGTCACAATTCGGGCATTCACCCCACGTAAGAACTTGTAGCTCAGCGTGGAGTGAGTTTTTGGAGGAAAGCAGAAATAAGGCACTTTCTTTTTTGAAGCACGCATCTCCACATCAGAGTTCTCCCTTTGCGGATTCGATACGCCACCCCAGTAGGCAGGATTATGCGATATCGCCCTCTAGCGATCTCACTAGATAAATCAATAAAAAAGTATATATAAATAATTCCAGTCACTTGGACCCATGAGCGAATGCCGTGGGACGATTTTCAATTTCGGTTCCCGGGTGAAATGCGACGCATCATGCGCACGGAATGTATTTTCTATGGTAAGGTCGATCACTGGTGGGTGGGTTTATTTTTGGCTCAAAAATACTTTCCTAGCACAGACAGCACCGCAAAGTTCGCTCGCAGCTCGTGCGACATCCCACGCGGGAGACGGGGCCTCGAAAGGACGCGAGCGAAGTATAAGCCACCGGCTGTCACCCCCGGGTGAAAAGTGAACGGCGTCCAGGAACGACGTCAATGCTACTCTGTTTTCGCTGTTGGGCTTTGCTTGATAGGCCAAGGTACCGTGGATGACGTAGCGTTACTCCGCCCTTCAGCCTAAATGCGTCAGGTGGCTCGCTGAACAACGACACCTGGCAGCCGAATGTCTCCTCTCACACCTACAGTTTATTTAAAGGTATTTACAGAACGTAAGATAACAGATCAGAGTTCGAACACAGCTCGCATCAAGTGGAGGTTTTTCTCTTCTCCTCAAAAGATCCAGACACCGTGCACTCTGAGGTAGTCCTGTGAATCAGCTTCGTCACAACGCCCCCGATCGACCAAATATTCTTGGAGCCAGCAATGAAATGTCGGCGAATGACGACGTCGAGCATACGATTCGACTCAAAAGTTTGTTCTGCGCTTTGGCAGCACTCAATGCAAGAACGCGTTCTACACTGCACGATGCCACAGCGCCGATCCCAATTTTGAGTCGAATGTTATGTATCTCGTGGTCATTCACCGGATTTAATTTCTTGGCGGCATACATTGGTCACTCGAGTGCATAGCGGTGGAGCTGAAGCGCAGGATTCTTTTCGAGTGCGTGGTTATATTCGCGAAGGCGCGCTCCCAAATGGGGCACAATAGCCGAGAGTGAGAAGGAACGTAAAAATAATGCATTTTCGTCCACTCACAGGCCCCAAAAATTAACCAATCAAGGCGGTGTTCTTGAATAGGCACGTGACATAACACACCCCCAGCAGTGCCTCAGTGTTCCCACGCTCAATAGTGGTTCTCGATATACAATTTGAACAGAAAATTGTACCCTACATCAACAATTGTCCCCCATTATTAAATGCCTTGGACGTGCGTGGATGAATTAAATGAAAAGAAAAAAGGCAAACTAATAAACACTAAACAAGTTAGGCCATTCCTAGAACACCTCTAAAGTACAGCAAAAGAAACGTGTTCCCACAGAATAAAACAGGCTACGCGGAATTTTCTACTAAAGAAAGAATTTACGGTCGACCTTTGTCCCTTCGGGAAAATAGCGTGCCGCCCACGCATGTTCGAAGTCCTTCCGCCTACCCCGGCCAAGGAGCTAGATTATACGAGCGTGAACTACTCAAGTAGGCGTGCACTGGCAACACCGCAATCTCCAGTCGACGAGGCAATATTAGGCGCCACTCCACCTCCGAAAAAAAGAAAAACCATTTCCGCGTTCAGCGAATATCTCTCCAGACAAAACTTGACCAGCCCTTCTCCTCCCGTTCCAAGGAAAGCCGGCCCCACATGCTGGCCTTCCAGAAAAACATAATGAAATTGTAGAAGCGGTCCCACGGCTGCGCTGAATTCGAGCCTCTCGCGCCAAAGTATTTGGTAAGAATACGGTAGGACTGCCGTCACAAAAAGAATAAAAAGAAGCAACTGCCGGCGGGCCGCCCGTGTTAATTAGGTGAGCTGCCACGAACTTTACTCATCCTCTCTAGTTCTTCTCTCCAATTGCCTCGCGCAGGCTTCAGAGCCGTCTGATTTAACATTTTAATTATTTGTTAGTTTCTTTTCTCCAGTTTCTTCAACCGCCCATCTAAAGACGTCAAATTTGCATTCAGATGCCCATTATTCGGGGAAAAGCCAGGGATTTCTAGTTATCTTGTTGCCATATAGAACACCCGAGCACTTTCCTTAAGTGACTTGTAAAGTAGCTCGCACTCTGACTGCGGATATCGGATAATACAGCAAGGCATGCCAGGAGGTGCTACAGATAATTAAGAAAGTGTCACAGCCGCTCCCGTGGCTAATGCAGGTGTTTCGGGTATTTATCATTGCGCTGCGGAGACCTAATACTTTGCTAATGCACCGAATGGGCTGCTTACCAGATCGTCGGCCAGAATCATCACGATGTTTGGGGGCTTCGTTGCTCCTGAGGCAGGCCACAGCAGCAGGATCCAAGCAGGGGAGAAATAAGGCAGCCCTTGCGACATTTTCCACTCCTAGAACAGAGTACGTGAGGAAGGGCCGTGCGACTGCCTATAGAGTCTTAGAAATGTGCAATAAGTGATTTTCTGTCACATATGGCCCCGCGCGCCCTTGTCAGAATGTGCAAATCACCGGTACGCTCAAAAGTCTCTTTGAACGTGGATGTCGAGAAAGCGACCGCAGCTGTTACGTCACAGTGTGCAAGGTGGCTTATCGCGTAACTCAGCCAGACCTGGAAAAGAAGGTTGGTTCATTTTTTTTTAGGTTGGGATGATAGCGCTTCCACAGGGTGTGTAATTCAGCTAGGATTCTTCACCATTGCAGTTATAGTCATCCCAATTCATTTTCGCACCGCACAGATCACGAACAAAGGGGAGGTTTCTAACACAGGACAAGCGCTGGACAAACACAGGACAAGCGCTGACCTTAACACAGGACCAAAAAGCGAGAGAATTAGTGGAAGCATATAGGATTCGAAAAATGTCCGCTTCGTGTGTTAGCGCTCCGTCTTTGTCGCTTTTAGATACAGAATTTTCATATCTTAATGAGAGTGGTACAGGAGAACGTGCGCCTTCGCAGTTGCTTTTAACGGGTTCATGTATCAAGTTTTTATCTTTGTTTTTATACCTTCAATGACTTTATATTTGAGTCTCTTCAATAAAATTGTTAGTTTTGGTCCAGCGCTTGTGCTGTGTTATGAACCTCCCCTTGGTCCCGTGATGTGTGCGCTGCGAAGATGAATCTGTACCAACTAGCCCGGTTTTCTACGTTACTTCAGGTCATCCCAATCGTCACCACGTATTACCATCGCCACCATCATCCTGTCGATTCAGAGCAGGACGGAGGCCTCTGCCATAGTCCGCTCAGCATCTGCTCATAGTCAGGATCTGCTCATATCCTGCGCCCTTCGAAGGTGATCTTTGGCGTCAAAATGTGTTGCCTCAACCCGCCACCGACTCTTGTTTTCACCCATTCAGTCCCATTCCTTGGTAAGCGTTCATTTACTTTGGTGTTCCACTTCTTGTTCGTCCACCCAATCAAAAAGCAGGCCGTATCTCTAAACGGGAACTACAATGTCTTCTACACGTGATTGTTTCCCAAAATCTCGCGCTCGTGTTTTTTTATTTATTCTTCAGGGTTACTTCTACCATTTTACTCATCTTCTTTTGATCTGAACACAGTTTTCTTACTCAGTTTCTTGCCCCGTATTTTAGCACCAGAAATATGCATGGGTTGTACACCGTCTTTTTTATTGCCAAACGTAGATTCCTTACATGAAAGCGCTTTTCGAATGATTCCAGCTCATACTAATTATACGCCTGATTAGTTGTGAGTATCTAGCGGACTATTTGCCCAAGATATTTATACTAATCAACTTTAGTATTTCAGTACCATGGTTGAAGACATTGTATACACACTTCGGGAACTGAGTGAATCGACAATCATTTCTTTTTTTTTCCTCAGACAAGTGATAACTGGAGACCGGATTTTAGGCAATTGCCTATTCTGTTTCTTGCGCTCCTGTCACGTTATTTCGATATATGAGCAATAATTAGAGGGATAAGAAGCGTTTTGGGGTGTTTTTATAATGCCACCCCTCCTGAAACGTTCCGTATATACGGAATTATGGGAATGCCGAGTACATTCCTAGCATGACACAAAGCCGCCACAAAACAAGAACGATTTTTGAGAAGCACATGCAAATGAAACAGTGCATGCCTATTGAAAAATTTGACACCGGTTTTAAGTCCGTATGATCACTAGAACCGCAAAATCATTGTCCGTATGAATTCCGTATATACGGAGTATACGGAAATCATACGGAGCATGATTTGGCTTATTATTGAAGATAAAAACACGAAAACAGTGCGAAAATTTCAGATTGTACGAACTCATATAATTCCCGCCTTTGTGGAAAGAATATCTACATTCATTACGCTTGGGGGCGTAACACTCCGTATGAACTCCGTATTGTCATAATTCCGTATATACGGAACTTTTTAGTAGGGACAAATGCCTATTTTGGCGTTTGTGAATAAATGGTTAAAAATGTCCACAAATGCCTATCTTCAGTGGCTATTTTCAATGCCTATTTCAATATCGCCACCTGTGTGAACACATTTTTGCCTTCAAGTTTCGTTTTAGGGTGTGGTTTGAGATCATTATTTATGTTACCGGGCAGGATTGACTGTTCAGAACTCAATAGGGTTCACCCTAGCCGTCTAGTTCAACCAACTCCCGGAAATCAATTTCCCGGAAACCAACTCCCGGAAATCAATCTAGTTCAACCAACTCCCGGAAATCAATTTTTATTATGGTTTCCACAAATTTTCTCAGTTATTCTTAGAATATTTTCCGCGTGCTGCCCAAACAGATTTCTTTGAACATGAGAAATTGCATCCTTGCTTCGAGAAGCATACTCAAATCCAACTCTATTTTCAACGCAACGGTTGAGTATTTAACACGCCTTTGTTGGCAGATCACTGCCATATTGAAGAGCCACAGGCGAAACAACACTGCGCCGATTCATTTCCTTACGCCTTAAAATTGACACTGCCGGTGGGTTCCAAAACGGGCTTATCCATCAAAAAATCTGCTGGACTGCTAATCATCTTTCCTAAATTGGGGTTCAAGTGTGTGTAATTGCACTTGCCATATACGTATTGATTGTATGATTGTTCAGTTCGGATATAGCTGTATATGACGAAATTGCTAGACTTTTACCTAGCAGCCCTCAAGTAAGAGCGTATTAATTTCTTTATAAATCGTAGTCTCCCATGTGTCAGTTGCGTCTTAACTAAATGGTTGTGTCTATTAGCACGGGAACCATGAGAATTACCATCAGAAATTTCTCACGGCAGTCACCCCTGATTGGCTAAATACGCCACCCGAAGATTCTCTGGAACAAATATACCCTAAAATCTCGTTCCGCCCGCTGCTCCTGTGGCGCTGTGGTAAAGTACTTGGTTTTTAACACTAAGGCCCCAGTTCGAATCCGGCATTGATGAAGTTTTTTTTTTTTTCGAAGCTTTCGGAATTTTCGAAGTTCTCGCTCATCGTGATTTTGGTTTTTTAATTCTTATTCTGGTTATTACTATATTAAGAGATCGACGCACATGGCTTCTAGAAGGAGTTGGATTAGGTTTAATATAGGTTGCGTTTTGTGTCGTTGGGCTGGGTTAGGTTAAGTTTGTTGCAGTTGGGCTGGATTTGGGTAGGTTATGATACGTTCGGTTAGGTTACGTTAGGTTCAGTGAGGTTATGTTAAGTAAGGTTACATTGGGAGCTAATATTATTCAGGGAATTTTAGGCCAGACTTCCTTTAAGAAACTGCCGCGAGAATATCCCGGAGGTAATTCTCACGGCTGACGGGAGATTAGACTCAGCCTAATTAAATTGCTTCAGGCGGACATCAATTACAATTATACTCAGCTACAAATTAAGAACGGCAAAGCAAGTTGCAGCTGTGCTCCATCATCGCAGCCAGCTGTTCCCCCTGGCTGCGCAAAGCCCGCCTTACTGCAAGTATTTTGAATATGATGCGAGTCGTTTTATTGATTTTTAAGCCTTAATCTGCCTATCAATTACTGCAGCGACGATGAACAAACTACATGAGAAAAAGCAGGTGATGTCACGCATTAAACGCAATCCCCTTTCAAAATGCACGTCCACGCTGACATCCGATGCCGTCGCTTCAGCGGAGTGATACACTGCACGGTCTATTGCCGTTCTTAACTTGTGCCTGAGTATAGAGTTTTTTGAATCAGTGTTCCCAGCTCTCAAGTATCCTTTTTCATAACTGTTTCACCATTGGCGACGCTTGAGCAAGTGACAGTGGCCATTGATCATAAAAACATGAATGTCAGCACTGCGCTCGTTGAATTGAGTCAATGGACCGCCATTAGTTTAGCATATGAGACAATGGTTCAGCGATATTCAACTGTTGCCGCCTTTGTGCCATCACAAGCAATTGCAGTTTCGGTTTTCCTGTCGCAGATACAGGTCACGCACATCATCGTTTGAAAATATTTCAATTTTTATAAACATTTATGGCGCCTATATTTCCGACGTTCGAAGCCCAAAGCGCTGTCTTGTCTGCCTGTTTTTGGAGCCTAAACGCGTTTTCTTAATGACTAAAAATCCGGCCCCTAGTGATAACCTTTCACACGGTAAGTCGCACAACAGAGCTTTCGCTTGCCGGGTATAGCATTTTAATTTTTGATCCTTAGACAAAAAACGATTGCGTTCCTTAGCCAGAATAGAACTGGTGCTCCTTGACCGCAGACGCTCTTACGCCACTAAAACACACTGAAAAACAACAACCACTTTCCTGAACATTTGCATGAGCGCAAATATTCAATAAAAATATTGAAAGCGGGAAAACAAATAGTAAAAACTAAATCACTGCAAAACATTAAGTAGTAGTGCTCCTTGGGCAAGCTGGAGCAGGGTTCGTTTCCATTTTTCGCGGAATACCAATTCGCAGAAAATATGGTTTCAATATTTTCCATGCAAGACACTTGCGAAGTCACTAGTAACATCGACGTAAGTAGCGTAGCTTGGGCCACGTCATCAAAGTAACTCTGGTGGAACTCAATATGACAGCGTGAGAAAGCGTCTTTCTTTTTCAATGTGTTGTTCTCGTAGCTTTTGACACCGCTTGCGACGGAGCGAAAGAGAATATCTTTTTCTTTATCTCTTGTTTCCTCTCCGCTTTTATCTAGCCTCTCTTCGATGACATTTTCAAACTCCTTCATTTTTTTATTTTCGCAAAAACAAGCCCAACCTGAATGGACTTCATTAAAAGAATGCTATAGTTTTTGCTGTACTTCTGTTCCGCCTTAAGACTGCCCAAGGCTACCTGTGCACTCAGCAGTGTTGACTTGTTTGAGCCGGGCCAGCACTGGTAGAAGTATGAAAAGTGTTGCCTTTATATACATACTTCGTATTCAGGCTCGCTATTATTTAGGCTCGTGCACATAGGTGACACAAGTGGTTCTGAGCTCCAGCAAAGCACTTCAGCACAAAAAGCGCGGACGACCAAACCTCCTACGCTCCAGGTTATTAGCGAAAGAATGCCGTGCTTTAAAATTGCATGCGCGGCGTGGAATTGTGGTCTCGTGCACCCTTTGATAGCAAAGGCGGCTGAGCGCCCGTGAAGCATGCTGGCTTTTCCCTTCGGGACAGCGCGCTGAGCAGAGCGAGGCACGCGAGTCTTGTCCTCCACTTCCACATCCGGTCGTTTAAATTTGGCGCGTGTTATTTCCAGTGAAAACGAAATTCATCAGCGCAATCATATCGCTTCAGAAGCTGCTGAATTAAGACTTTCGTTTCGCGCTCTGCGTCTTCCCAATTTAAAATTGGTGACTAAATTACCCGGAGAAAAAAAAAGTATGTGATGCTACCTCAAGTAGTTTTTGACCAACCCGAATGCAGAAATTTGGCTGGATTATCTACGCCATCTTGTATGCGTTTTTTTTTTCTTGTTTTTTTTTTCTGGAATAGTATGGGCTTACAATTTTCTCGCTTCCTCCAAGTTTCATGAAACAACACATACACGCCGTATATTTGTCTCATGCGTGCTCCTGCCGCCTGTTTTAGAACGTCAGAACCGAGGAGGTGGGTATAGATATTATTGGAAATAGATGTTGCCCGTTAACAAGAAATCAAACACGTTTCCTTATAATATTTGCCGTCTAGTTATTCCAATGACAGTCATTTTATTTCTGCTGTACATCTATCCCCTGCCAGTATATCATGCGAGGTAAACATCAGTTGCCTACTTATCCAATTGAAGCCATATAAATATGTTTGTTGTGTCTTTGGGCGTTTTTTCCTGTTCCCGGTAGCATGAAAATACTATTGCTGTATTATTCAGTGTTACTCCGCGACCATCGATAATCAGTGATGCGGAATTAAAGTTGCGATATAATAATAAATTGACCAGTTAGTATCAAAGTGTTAGCTTACGATACATGTGTCCGGTCAAAACTGGAGTATGCCGCTGAAGTGTAGGAGCCCCATTATAAGAACGTTATTATGCAGCTTGAAAGATTTCAAAAAAAGGCAACAAGATTTATTTTTTGTAGAAGGCACGAGTCACCATCCAAGCACGGTGTACCGGCTCTCGAGGCTCGCCGGAAAATTAGACATCTTCGGATTCTTCACGACTGTCTTGCAGGGAAAATGAAATTAATACTGTCGCGTACTATAAACACGCAGATGCTGAGCCGGGGTCCTTGAAGGAGACGACCAGGTCAGAACAAGCAGCCGGAGAGAGAGAGAGAGAGAGAGTAAACGTGTTTATTGCGAAAAGCAATGGGGAGGAGTCCTCAGTCCAAGACCCCTTGAGCTTTCGCCGCCTCAACAGCCCTCAACACCAGCAGGCGCTGGTCATTGAGGTCAGAGCTGGTCAGAGCTCTCTCCCAAAGCTCGCAAGAAGGAATTGAGGGATTTCGCGAATGTAGTGGGGCGTGCGCGCAGCCCCCTACCATATGAAAGAGCGTCCCGGGGGCTCCGCAGAAGCGGCATAGCGGGGAATATACGGTGGGGTGCAAGGTATGGCATTTAGTGGGATGGGGGAAAGTATTCGTCTGGAGTGCACGGAGCTGCCGTTCCTCCTCTTTCGTTAGGTGTTTATGCGATGCTGGGTAGGTGATACGTCCCAACTTGTAGTGCTGCGTTATTTCCTGATACGTTATCAGCGGGGTTGGCCTCTCTTGCTAGTTTCCCGGGGCCCGGCGGGATAACTCTCGGGCCAACCGGTGGGCGGTTTCGTTGCCCGGGACGGCAGAGTGGGCGGGTGCCCATTTGATCATGATAGATCTGTCTGGTGGACGCTGGCAGATGATTTGGTGGGTTGTGCGGTGAATTCGTCCGCATGAGAAGTTGCGGCACGCTTGCTGCGAATCTGTGATGATTACGCTGGCAGTAGTTTGCGTTATGGCGAGAGCGATGGCCGCTTCTTCCGCTTGTAATGGGTCGTATCCGGGTACACACAAAACACAAGTTAGCCTGAATGGGAGTTTCTTGGCTGGAATACGTCTTTTAAACTCCTCACGGCAGGCGGCCTGCTCCCACGTGTGGTAGTATGATGGTGGAAAAACTGCCAGTTTACACCGGGGGCCACAAGCCGTCGTAAATAAGCGCATTTACCACGGTTGTACCTCTTCACAAAACGCAGTATCTGGCTGTGATTACTGCGTTTGTCCTAATGGGAGTATTAAAAACTCCCACGCCACCTCCATTTCCTTCTCCTCCTCCTTCACCCCTTCCTCCTCTACGCGTCCTTACAAAATGGCTGCCAGTTGGTGTCGTGTGTCGTGTGAGCTCCAGCGTCCCCGAAAATTTATTGCCAGTGTGAACTTGCGGCCGGACGAACGGATGTGAAGTGCTTCCCAACAACCGAAGCTCGTTGCGAACATTGTGGAACCAGCCTGGACTGACGTGCGACGGACTGCAACGTCACCGACCTTCGAGCCGACGGAATACGCCAGCGAACCGACGCGAGGCCTAAATGCAGTGATCGCTGAGAGTGGCTCGTTAAAAACAACGTGGTTGTGCCTCTGCGAGGTGGTTGAAGGTAAGATTTTCACGTTTTTATTGTACGCAGCATTTTGGGAGACTTGTGACCCTTCTAGCGTCAAATAAACTCAACGTGTTTCCCGCGCCACTGCACGGGCGATTCTCCGCCACTGGAGGTGAGCGTTGTGCTTGAAAGACGGCACCATGCCCGGAACGTCATTGGGGAGGCCGAACGGTGTGAAAGCAATGCGTATTTGCGCGGGTCTCGAGCAGAACACTCACTCATTCACACTCGCAAGCAGAATGAAAACTGTCCGAACTCTGGACGGCTGTTAGGTGTTTTTGTTAGGCTGTGTCTGTGGTTTACTGGCAAGCGAGGGTGAAGTTGGCCGGTCAAACGTCGCAGGGCGGCCGCTTTTCCTGAGAAGTAGGTGTGGTGCCAGCCGCGCCTGCTACGAGGAGGGTGACTGCCGCGTGCCGCCGGCGATTAATTGCATTCACTGGAAAGGGAGAAGGTCGGGGCCCCGTGGGAGCTCTCCGTACGCTAGGCGCGTGTAACTATAACCAGCAAACGCCATTCGAGGGAGCATTCTGTAGAGTCGACAGACGACTGCTTATTTTATTTATTTATTTTTTTTTTGAAGGGGGGCACGCGCAGGTGTCACACCGACCGAAATTTTTCCTTAACTTTCGGTGAGGCGAGAGAGGGGCAGTGCGGGGGGTAAAACCTGAAGCTCGTTCCCAGAACACTACACGCAAGGAAAAGAGGCAAAGAAAGCATTTTGAGAAGTTTGTCGCCACAAGAGTCGCGCACCTTTTTGAACAGCAGAACACTTCGTTTTGACGAACAAGTGAGCGCAGGTGTCTCGGACAGAAGTGCAATTTTGCGTAGCTTTAAACAAACATTCAGACATGACGGAAAGTTGGACACAAGAGTGACAAGTTCAGCGTCTTTACAGTGCCGTTTCTTTTTTTTTTTCAGGTCAGATGCCCAAATGCTTATGTATTTGCTACCGCAGATTTAAAGCGTTTTGCTATCCCTCTAATGTGCTGCTGTGGCTTCCAGAAGAACGTGCCAGGGGGTGCGGCAACGTCAGCGTTTGGGAGGCAGGTGCAAGCAAACAGCGCACCGACGACATGCTGACCTCATTGTTTGCAAATGGCTTAAATTTTTTTGTTGAGGAGTGTTGTAGTAAATAAAGTTCTTACCAAGATACCTTGTGTTCTCGATGTAGGTGTTTTGTTGATTCAGTGTTTTATTGTCTTATTAACGTGTTCACACGTATATCGTATTCATGTAATTTTTATGCAATAAATTGATTGTGCAGAAAACAAACTTTTCACGTTTCGCCATTCAACGTTTGAAGCGGAAAAAGAGTAGAAATTACGTGATCCCCAATGAAAAATGAAAATGCGGCCTGTGCCCTTATTAAGAACTCCCAAATGCAGTAATAAATTCCACTGCAGCGCATATATATGAAGCGCACAAAAACACACACAAAAAAAACCTCGAATGCAGGTCAACACTGCTCCCAATGCGCCCCCTGAAAACTCCCAGTTGGAGGCAACAATACACTCCCAATGGTAGCCCTGGAAACTCCCATTGTAGTGGCAGTAAAATGAAACTCCCATATGCTACTGAAAAAACTGCCGAAATAATGGGAGTAATGCGAAACTCCCATTGGAAGGAGTTTTGAAAACTCCGAATTGGTACTGAGTTATGACACAAGCCATTTACTCCCATTCCGGCTTATTTGTGTTCTGTGTGTAGGGTTAGGCTGGTGACGTGCTTATTGTTCTGGACAACCACGGCTGCCATTGCTCTTATGCCGGGATAGGAAGACGCGTCCGTGTACACTGTGGTTGGTTCCCTCCCGCAGTAAGTGTGGATGGCCTTGGCTCTTGCTTCCCTGCGCCCAGAGTGATGCACAGGGTGCATGTTTCTAGGGAGCGGTGAGACGTACAGCTGTTTCCTGACATTGTGGTCGAGAATTCTCATTTCAGGTGTCTGACGCTGCAGAGGGGATGTGAGCCCCAGACGAGAGAGAAGAGTCCTCCCTGCGCTTGTAACTCCCAGCCTCAACCGTTGGCTCGAAAGATGGGCTTCTATGAGCTCGTCGGCTGTATTGTGCAGGCCCAGCTTCAATAGCTTGTCGGTGGCCGTGCTGACGGGAAGTCCGAGTGCCTGTTTGTAGGCCTTCCGAATGATGACATCCAGCCGTTCCATTTCTGACTTGGAGAGAAGAGCGTAGGGTATGGCGTATGTAATTCTTGAGATTATGAATGCTTGGACGAGGCGGAGGGTGTCCTCCTCGCGCATTCCCCGTGTTTTGGTGGTCACACGCCTGATCATATGTGTGACTTGGTCCGAGGTATGTTTCAGCCTATTTATTAGGATGGAGTTTGTTCGATCGGCTTGAAAGGTGATACCAAGGATCTTGATATGCGAGGAGGGAACGATGGTGTGGCCCTCTATGTGGATGGTGACAGTGGGTGGCCTCTGGAGGAGTTTCTTTCTTGTACAAACAAGGAGGAGTTCCGATTTTTGTGGGGCACATTGGAGGCCGCAAGACTTGGCGTAATGAGTGACCGTGTTGGCTGCAGTTTGTAGGCGCTCCTCTATCTCGCCTAGGGATCCTGTCTTCGACCAGATGGTAATATCATCTGCGTACAAGCCGTGATGTATGCCCGGAATAGAATCCAATAAGGGAGGGAGACCGATCAGCGCAATATTGAACAACAAAGGGGAGAGCACTGCCCCTTGTGGTGTGCCGCGGCTGCCCAGCAGGATGGGATCTGTGGCTAGGTCTCCCACTTTAAGTATTGCCCTACGATCTGTGAGGAAATCTCTTATGTACTGATACATTCTAGGCCCGCAGTCGAGAGCATTTAGTTGCGAGAGGATGGCGGCGTGTTTAACATTGTCAAACGCCCCCTTGAGGTCCAGCGCAAGGATGGCGGTGGGTGAGTTGCGGGTGGCAGGCAGCATAACCTCTTCCTTGAGCTGGAGTAAGATGTCTTGCGTAGACAGACGAGGGCGAAAGCCAAACATGGTCGTAGGTAGCTTATCGTGATCTTCGAGGTACGTTTGTAGCCGGTTTAAAACGATGTGCTCCAACAATTTGCCTACACATGATGTGAGGGAAATAGGTCGAAGGTTATCAGTGCTCGGTGGTTTGCCCGGCTTAGGTATGAGCCTGACTTCCGCTGTTTTCCATTCATCTGGGAGTAAACCCGTCTGCCAGATGTGATTGAAATAATCCGTTAGCTCAAGCAGGGAAGGGGTGTCCAGATTAGCGAGGGCCTTGTTGGTTATTTGGTCTATTCCGGGCGCCGTATTGCGGCGAAGCTTGTCCAGAGCGGCCGTAACCTCATGCAGATGGATGTCGTCGTTCAGGAGCGGGTTGAGCCTTCCAGAGTAGGGGGGAAGGGGCTCCGTAGGGTGAGTGGGAAGATAGCGGGCCGTAAGAGTGGCGAGCAGGTTTCGTGTGCTTCCCGAGTGTTGATGAAAAATTCTGGCCATTGTGCGTTGGGATTCAGTCTTGCTCTTGCCGGGGTCTATAAGAAAACGCAGCAGCTTCCACGTTTTGGAAGTGCTAAGGGAGTTACGCATACCATCGCAGAGGGCGAGCCAGTTTTCTTTGCACAATGAGGCGGCATAGCGTGCCGCTTCCTCTGTAAGGTGAGCAAAGCGTTTTTTTTAACTTACGGTTGAGCTTTTGTTTGCGCCAGCGTTTAATTAGACTGCGGCGAGCTTCCCACATGTGGAGGAGCCGCGCGTCCACGCATGGGGCGGTGGTCGACGTCTCAATTACTTTTGTGTGATTTTGGACGTCCTGGTGGAGACGGGATATCCATTCTTGAAGAGTGATTGGTGGATGATTTGTCGGTTTTTCTCTTGTTTGACGTTCTTCTCGGAGTTTGGTCCAGTCAGTGAGACGCGCCGTGCCGAATTTGACTCGGTACTCTGTGCCGTGTATGGTGGTGGCCAAGATGGCGTGGTCACTTCCTAAATATTCTCCGAGGTGCGCCCAGTCCGCATGAGAGATGTGACCAATCATAGCCAAATCTGGTGAAGTGTCCTTGGTGACGCTGTTGCCCATGCGCGTATGGGAGGCGGGATTAGTCAGGAGAGTTAGGTCGTAGTTTTCGATGATGGCATGCAAAGCATTACCACGTGTATTAGAGTACGTGTAACCCCAGAGCTGGTGGGCCGCGTTGAAATCGCCCGTTATGAGAAGAGGATGACTGCCCGCTTTGCGGATGGCCTGAGTGATCACATCGTGGAGGCTTCCGGCTTTACATTTGGGTCTGCAATACATGTTCAAAAGGAAGAGGCTGTGTATCGGTTTTGTAGCACGTGGGATGAGCTCTACCAGGATTCCCAACTTCTCTGCTTGTTGGGGAGCGTGTTGGATAGCAGTGATTCGTTTGCTCACCAACGTGTGAAGTCTATTGCCAGTGTCTTCTCCGTACGTCACGTAGCCGGGAAGGCGAGGGGAAGAATCGGTCTCTTGAAGTGCTATGACATCCGGGGGTGAGGTAGACGCCGCGACGAATTGAGAGAGTGAGCCGCACTTGTTTTTGAATCCGCGACAATTCCATTGCCATATGGTGGTTTTGTGGTTGAGGGTTTGTTTATTCTTGTGCACTGCCATCTTCGGTCGGATGATCCTCTTGGGGGGGAGTAGGTCTGCTGTAGGGCTTCATGTCGCGCCGTGCTAGGCGAGCGGGGTGAGTTTGAATGTGAGCTTCAACCTTTTCAAAGCGGATGTTAGTTTGTTGCATATAGTTCAGAATAGTTGCCAGTTGCTGTGAGATTTCTGCGAGATTCGGTGCGGGTGTGAGCGGTGCTGGCGGGGGTTCGACTGGGGTTGGTGGTGAGCGTTCTGTCTTTCTGCGTTTCTCTGGAGTTAATTGCGGTTGCGCCTGCTGCCTGATTTCATTGCGAAGGGCATGTAGTTCTTCTCTCAGACTGGTTATTTCCGCTTTAAGCTGTGCATTCTCCTCCATTAGTCGCGTGTTGGCAGCTTGGATTTGTTTAAGCTCAGCACCAAGAGGTGATGGGGAACGAGCTTTAGGAGAGAGCATCTGTGCCCAGCTCACCTGCGCCAATGACGGGTCTCTTCGCCTTGGGGTGCTCCGACGCCTTCCTCGGGACTTTGAGCGCGACCGAGATCTCGAAGTGCGACGCCCGTTGCCCTGGGAAAGGTGGCGACAGCTCCGAGATCTGGATCTGGATCGGGATGGGGATGAGTGGTCACCCTTTTGGCGAGAGGGCGTTCTCGACCACCGCTCGGTGTTAGGCTTCCCCTGTTTCCTCTGGTTGACTGGTGGCAAGAAGCGCTTGGGGCAGGACTTGCTAGCCGTCGGGTGGTCGCCACTGCAGAGGGCGCATTTTGGTTTGCACTCGTGAGGCTCTGAGGTGAGTCGGGTTCCACAGTCCTTGCAAGCCGGCACAGCAGGTGGGTGAGGGCATACGTCCATGCGGTGGCCGATTTTGTGACATACGGTGCAGTGCGCGACGGTGCGTTTGTAGAGATAACATCTCGTCTCCACTCCACCAACGTATATTGTGAAAGGCACTTTCTTGCCCATGAAGGTGATGAGGATGGTGCTTGAGTCCCCGAGACGGCGGCACGTGAGGGGTTCGTATCCCGGTGCTGAGATCGCCTCCATGATTTCTTCAGGGGTGGCTTCCTTGTGAATATTGTGTATGACGCCCTTACAGGAGTTGTCGGGGGAGATACCATACGACGCAATAGCGTAGGTGGTTTCGCCAATAGTCAGCTTCTTTATCTTGCTCAGCGCCGAGGCTGCGGACTGGTAGGGTGTGCTTGCTACAAGGATGTTCTGGTCCTCATTGATGCGAATTTTCATGCCTGCATCTTGGGAGCGTAGCTTGGCTTCTCGCAGTATGCAAGTAGAAAGAACCATCGGGCTCGCCTTGCTCAGCACGAGACCATTGCGAGGTCGGATAGCCAGTTTGAAGTCGTCAGGCGGGAGAGGTGGTGGTTTCGGCTTGCGCGCCTGGCGGCTTGGTCGTAGAGCCGACGTTGGCGGCGTTACGTTTCGAGCTTGGGTTGCGACTGTTGCTTGCCTCTTGCGGCGAATGGCTCGGTTGGTGTATTGTATCCAACGTGCCGTGTCGCCTTCGTCCTCTTCTGTGGCATTTGGAAGGTCCTGCGACGTACGCACGTCCATTTCTTCGTCGTCAGCGTTGCCGGGTAGCGGCTGGTGGGGTTCAACGATGCTTGACAGAGTAGCCGCGGACGCCATAACCGATGACTTGGCCGCCTGATTCGTGGCTAGGCCCTTCCAGCGGTGTTAGGGTTAGCGGGGCATCTCCGCCTCGAAACTCACAGTGGCCGCAAAAAGAAAGTTTTTGCACTTACGGCCCAAAATTTGGTATCTTCGTGCTCCTGGAAGCTTCAGGCACGTGATGAAAACGTTCCTCGGGGTCTTTAAATGAGAATTCAGCAGATATTAGCCTTTGTTCGGAGAGCCGATGTAGCTACCACCTCAAAGCCTCAAATGCTGATGATGATTTCCAAGCAGCCGGAGCCTCTTTAATCGGATAGCTCGAGCAGAGGGTTCCAAGCGCGAGCGCCAGAGCTCTGAATGACAATGAAGAGAGAGCACGCGCACTCAACTCCTGGTTGAGTGCGTCCTCAGAGTCGTCTCTTGGCGCCGATGAAACACGTGACAATACTTCCTAATAGCATAAAACCTTAAAAGGACAACTAGACATAGCCATGAATACTCTTTATCGCCAATTTTCGCTAGAACCGACGCACGAAAGTAAACATTTTTTTTCCCCGAACAGTGTCCGAATGGATTTCTTTGGCCCGAAAGATTTTTGAATTCGCTGATTTTATGAAGGAACTCGAGCGTTCGTCCTGTGTTTTTCTTACTCGTGTGGTCCGTCTTTTGCGCTAGTGAAATGTACCGTTTATCAAGTCTCACATTGTGAACTTCCATGGTTGAACATTGCTATGGTCTTTGTGTTCTGTTGATTATTGTTGTTGTTGATCTTCATTATATGCGATGTATCTTGTGTAGCCCCTCCCTCTAGGGCCAAATTACTGGCCTGCAGTATTGCTAAATAAATAAATAAATAAATAAATAAATAAATAAATAAATAAATAAATAAATAAATAAATGTCCTACTCCAGGCCACGACACCTCCGAAATTCGTGGCGACGTTGCTTGGTTAATTGATGATCGAGCGTGTAGGGCGCCAGCCAGCTTTGATGCCTTCGAAGTTACAGAACTCGCGAATCATAAAGACTGTACCAGGAATTATAATATCAGACCAATTGAAGAGGGCATTTCTCCTTATGAGACGGTCATATATATGACATTTCTAAACTGGTTCAAGGCAATTACTTAACACCTTAATCGATGAGGCAGGCTTTAACACCTCGGCAGGTGTTAACATCGGCAGGCGTAACACCTGGCCTTATCCAGCATTACCCGGCGTTATCCGGATTTATCCAGCGTACCCATACAGCGGTTCATCCACAGTAGTGAGTTCGTATACGCCAAGGGTTCGTGTTTTCTGCCCCGTGTGTTGGCAGGCACAGCGCATTATTTCGAGCAACAATTCTTGGCGGATAGGATCTTCACCGCACTTTTCCGACGTGTGTATTAATCTCGTGCTTCGGCATTGTTGCGGCTTTTAGATTTTTGACTGTGCAATCAGGGTCATCTCGGCAAGCAATCGCTTCCTAACCAAATTTATCGCATAGGCCGTCTTGTCACACGCTTGATAAATGTGGAATGCGAATAATGGAAGCAGTTTGAGAACATCGGCCACAGTTGGAATAACCGCCTACATTGGCGGCATCGTATTTATGAACACGCTACCCAATTTACCGTTTCAAACTGATTAAACGTTTAGCCACCATTTCCTCCACTGTGGGTGGTTATTTCTAGGCGTTGCTACGTCCCTCTTTTTGTAGTTGAGAAACGAACAAGCAGAGACCAGACTAAACAGAGAACCAAGTTGCAAAGGCGAGAAGAAACACTGAGAACGCCCACCTACCTTTCGTGGTGGTTGTTGTTTCACGGCGCGTGGCACACACCCACTAGAAGACTTGCCAGTCATTAGGGTAAGAAACAAATTCATCGACGGATTCGGGGGGTGGGGGGGGGGGAGACTAATGATAATTTAAGTGCCGGGGGTGGGAGAGAATTATTGGTGAGAGAAAATAAAAGGCTAGTGATGAAGCAAGTTTTAACCTCCACTCCGTCTTCTTTCTTTCAATGAAATTCAAAGATGGTGGGTGGACGCTGCCCCATCTATCGTCCTAGTTTAGCGTTGATGAGGTCGCTAATTGAGGAGCTTCTGCACCAGGCACAAAGTATAAATAATGAAACGTATCTTTCTCTGTTTATGCCATAATATTTATAGTAGCGACGTATGGGAACAGATTTTAAGGTTACGTGGGTTGTTTTGCGGTTATTTTGCTAGCGCCAGGGAGGAGCGAGTGTCCTGTAACATTCCGCACGACTCGTGTATTGTGTTTGGCTGTGTCTCGAGTGCCGTTTCACTAAAGCAACGCTCCAGGCGTTCCATGAAAGAAGTGCAGTGTCTGGATTTTAACAGAACAGCTGTTTAAGCTTTTACTTCCGCCGTGGAGCGTTACTAGAAAACTCAGCCCTGCCGAGCGCACGTGCGCGTGTGTCTCGTGAGGAGGTCATGGCGTCGTCCAGGCTTGCGCCTGGGCTTGAGCCACGTAAGGAGTTCGCAAAAGTTACCAAGAAAAAAAAATACCGAGTGCACGTGAGCGAGCGCCCGGTGCCGGCCAGCTCGACCTTAGAGAACACTCTGGCCGGCGTTTGTGGCGTCACCTCTCGAGTGTTCTTCTATATACTCGCCTGTTAACGTTTGCTCGCTCCCGAAGCGGGTAGCACAGACACCGAGTTCGCGCTACAGACGCCTAGTTCGCGGCGCCGGTTGCCGCTGGTTCTAACGTGCTAACGCGGTCCACTTTGGGAGAGATGTGGAAGCCTGCGAACAAAACAATCCGGACCTACCAGACTTTCAGCGGCAAGTTTGTAAATCCATGTGAGGTGCAACAGAAGGAAGAGGGGCCGCCTGGTCTTGCATTTTCTCCAGCGTCGCATCACTAGCGCAAGCTGCGCCAATTTTGTTCCGCTCTCCCTAACATCACGTAACGTAACCTAACCTAACAAAACTTAATGAACTGAAAACAACCGTTTGAAACTCTAAAAACTAAGGTAAACCACCTAAAATACCATTCAAACTAAAGATGAAAAAAAAATGCAGGAGGCAAGAGCCGGACACAAACCACCGTCCTTGGCATTGGGTATCTACCTCTGCACCACAGCTGCAGACGCTCTGCGCTCCGCTAGCCAAGTGTTAAAAATTAAAGCGGAGAGTTGGGCGAGTTTGTTACCGACTAATGAACTCATACTTCTGGCGAACTTCACACTGGACGAAGAAGGAAAAGACAAAACACACGCTAGACTTCCATTGGTTTATGACAAAAGGGAACAAGAAAGCACTCTTATCTGTAGATGAATCGAGAAAAATAACATTAGTCCATTAAAATTAAACGCCGCAAACTTCGCACTCGCTTTTATCACTATTTACAGTGAAGAACAAGCAATACCTGGTCACACGACATGCTGTGTACCGACACGTGTGTCCAGCAGTCACCGATTACGCATGGTCATGAGACACCCCTTCTCCTCACAAAAAGTTGATTTCTTTGGCCCAAATGGTCAAAGATGGTGCGCTGACGCAGTTCTCGCCCTCCCTGTTTATCACAAAAGCCTTTATCAGTTTGATAACAATATTTAAGCGAGATGGGCGTCTGCACGAATTTCGGCGCGCACCCGCACCGATGGCAATTGCCAGCGAGGTGGCCAGCCCCAGTCTGCGCATCCACAGCTGCGCGACGCCCTCTCAACCTATCACTGCGGCACCTGCCGGTTTGACCGACGTAGCACCGATTGCACGCCAAAGGGATCTGGTAAAACACACCCGTCGCGCCCGTCGGAACGTCTGGATGACTGCGCTGCAGGTTTTGATGCGTCGCGTAGCCTCAACACAACTTTTGCAGGTTTGGAGTGCTGCCTGCTGCGGAAGTAACCGTCATCCAGGACACCTAAGAGGCTAAACTAGATAGGTGCAACCAAGCTAGGAAGGCGTTTAGGGACACAAGCAGCACTCCCTGATCAAAGAAGGATCTGGCCATCCTGGTGCCGTATTTGGCTCCCACCTCCTATGACTGAGCAGTGTAATGCTCGGCCTTCAGTCCCAGAAGCTGTAGAGCACCTGAACACGGCGGTGGTCAGGCCAGCAATACACCAGAGTGTGCTAAGAATCTCTGGGTTCGGACAAGGCCGCTTTTGCAACTTGAACCGGGAACTGGAACCGCGTTCAACAACGGAAAAAATTATGGCTAAGGTTTCATGATGTATTGTGTCGGAGACGAATTTTTTGGAGGGGATGACCGACGTTAACGCTCGAGAAAAGTAAAAGTTGCTCAGTACCTTTGTCAGAAATCCTGTGTCACATGCATGTCATGTGCTAAAAAGCTTCGCTAGTGATCCACTAGCACACAGCGCAATGCATAAACGCGCCTTATGTCGTCCCCTCTAACTTGTCCATTCAGATAGTGCTGTCGTCTAGAAGAGGTGAAGCGAACTAGTGCGTCATGACGCTAATGAGCGCCGATAGTTGGCGCCTCGATAGGGCAGCGTGTAGTAGCGGAAGCTGCTGTGTTTACCCGTCCGCCGCCTATGGGCAACGCCGCCCAGCTTGTGGAGCGCCGCCGCAGCGTTCCACAAGCTGAGCTCTTCGGAACGCAAGCGTCTGGCGTACACGCCACGGATTAGGACCAATGTGGTCGCACCTTTGCCTAAGCGATACGCCAGCAGCAGGGCGTCACTCGAGCCAAGCACACCCACAAAACTGCAGCCGACCTACAAATCATGCTCCTTTCGATGTAGCGTACTGTGACTTTCCCAAACGATTCGCTGACAACCCGTTCGGCTTCGTTCACATGGTTTACGAGCGCCTGGGGTTTCAATCATATTTACGCAATGCTCCGGCGCGAATAATCCAGTGTTTGCGTCCAACATGCGACATGCGTCCAACATGCGTCCAACATGCGTCCAACAGTGCCATACCGGCGAAATATAAATAGCGGTGTGCAAGTTCACATCGATGCACGATAAACATTTAAATGCTCCTGTCAAGCCACATTTCACTTTCGTGTTTTTCCGATTCCTTTGAAAGGAGGATCAACCACATTTTTTTTATCCCGTTTCGCGTCTACTTGTTCGCACTACACTATAAGCAGAGAATCTACGCCCGTGTTTCCAAACTTGTGCTCCATAACTAAGGTCACCTTGCCCCCTTTTTAACAGCGGAGCTGTTGTAGCTGGCTGTAATGTGTGGCGCGTAACGCGTTAAGAATTCAAAGAAAATGCAGAGCGCTCGTGAGCACGTGCCCCGCTGTGACCGCCCAGCGTCCCCGGGCTAGGACTGTGCAACGCCTTTCCGAGACAACTTGCAGGTCCCGCTTCCTCGATTTGACGAGCAGGAACTGGTGGTGGAAGTCTACAATGGCGAGGATGAGCTTGCAGAAAACATGTCCACTACTAGCGCAGTGCAAAGCGATGACGGAATATGTAAATGAACAATTTCAATCTTGTACAAATGCGTGGGGATGTGTCCTTCACTGCTCACGTAGAAGTCCTGCAGCTTCGCTACTTTTCAACCCTTGCGCGACATTGTGCACGCTTCCCCAGTTTTTTCCTGGCCTCCTGTTGAGTGGTGCAGCGAGAAAGGTGGAGCTAGCTACACATTAATGAAGTCTTATACCACAAAAACACACATGAAGCAATAAATTACGGGGCCATAAAAATAAATCAGCAAAAACTCTCAGTAAACGGCATTTTCTACGCCGTATTCGTTTATTTCAGCTACATCCAATGAGCACACAAAACAGGCAAACATTTCAGTCCGACTTTATTGAAGCGACACCTAACATGAGGTTGGAGTTTCGGCCTGAGATCAGATCGACTGTTATTTCACACAGCAGAAGCTACACCGAAGCCGCAGGTGCAATAAATATACGGCCAGCGAAGAAATATTCCCAAGGACTGAATCTTCTTTTCTTTGGTGTTTACTCCCTGTTTTTTTTTTCTTTTCTTTTGTTCAGGGTAAACATAAGGAACCAAGCTTACACACGAGCACATTGGAGAGAGAATGATAGAAGTTTCAGAAGCAAGCTGAACACGTGACGAGTTCAGTGAAAGATTGCCGTTGACAAGGGGACAACAAAGTGAAAGAAAACTAGTAGTCACAACGCTGCGGCGTGATTAGTGCAGCAAAACCAAAAAAATAGAAGCGATGAGTGACAATGGGTTTTCCTTTGTAGTGGAACGTGGCAAAGCCTCGCCGAATCTCGCCGCAGCGTCCCGAAGAGTCTCGTCGCCTTCCACTCAGGACCGCACACGGGCGTACAGCCTTTGTATGTACACGTGGATCGGCACGTCGCATGATCCCATCAAAGGCTGTTTTCTTTGACGGTGGGTCTGCTCGAACCTGGTGTAACTTCTGTGCAGGGGAAGTTTCACGTGGATATTTCTTTCTTTAGCTTGGCAATCACCTGAAGCAAAGCAGACAAAGCCACCAGATGTTGCAACACTGCGCGCTTTTACGGGCAAGAGCAACCCTATACAATGGCTGAGCTAACAGCCTCATGATCCACTCTAGCTGCTTCTTTGAATGCGCACCGTATTAGCATCGGTAGTATGAACGGGTAACTTATTTGCAGCGTGTAGTTTAGACTGCGTACAGCAGTGGGCCACATTTCGATGTCATAAGCCTTGGGGTCGCACTGCCCCCATTCGTGCTGCACGATTATCCTGGGCTTGTTATCATTTGTAACATTAATAAGAAGCGGGATGAAACACCTTTGTCGCCGCCCACCAAAACACATCTGTACTGATATCACGTGTGACGATTCCAGCGTTACGAAACCTGACTGCTTGGAGAACACAGAAGAGTGCCATTTTTTACCGTGCGAGTGTGGTACGAAATCGGTAGTTCAGCAATTTGATTTACAATAAGCGAAATAATAAAAAAGGAGACAAATACCAAGTCCACACCAGTACAAATTGAAGATCAGAATCCAGCAGCTGTGTAGGCGCTATATATTTCGTAACTAGGTAATATTGGGCGTCGGAAGGTTGTTCACTCGCGCTGTTCATCCGAAACTCGAAAACATCTTGTTTGCTTTGCTAGCACAACGAAAGCCTTCTTTCAAAGCAGGTGTTAATCATACGGGAAAATAAAAGAGCGATGAACACAGGGAGTAGAGAGAGGGATTACAAAACAGCGCTGTGGTGCGAATCATCTCTTTCGTCCATCTCTTATTACTTTGTTTTGTTTTCGGTCATGCTTCACCAACTCGCCCGGGCGTCCGCGTTATGTATCGGTCAAAGTACAAACTCCCGACTAACCATTTTTCATTTTACGGCTCACCTGTTAACGATTTTTTTTCTCACTTGTTCACCTCCTATGCCAGTCTCAAAATAGCAACCACAAGATTCAAGGGTTACCTGGCACCCTCTCAGTACGTCTGAATAATTTTTAGAAGAACTTTTGTTATGCCTGAGAGAATGTTTTCCCATTAATAAAAGGCGGGAATCATAAAAAACTAGGAAGTAATTCCTCGCCGATCATTAGAAAGCAAAAAGATCACGGTGCCGCAAACAGGCGCAGGTAGTTCCTTTAACGTGTTATAGCATAAAACCCTTCTTTTTGCCCACTATTTCAAATCATTCTTTGTAGCTGTGCCACATTTTAATACAAAATGTAAATACGCCCCATGCGATCACTTTCGGGATTTGCAGGGCGTGACGCCACGTATCCTCGTTATTTCCGTCTGGCCACTACACCCATGAACTTAAACTTATTCCTTAATGAAGAGATGGGCCCGATCAGCAAGCACAAATTTTGACGGTTTGCAGCTCGCGCAATCAACTTAACCAATAAAAATATTGCGCCCAAGAAAGTACTTTGGAGTGGGTAAACATAGTTCCCTTGCAGACCAAGACATCACGTTGGACTCCTTTAGGAAGAAAAAACAGGTTTGAATGCCTCTGGGCTGTGGCTAAAAGTTATTGAATTAGCTAGTATAAAGGTCACCACTAAGTGTGCTTGTGAAATATATCATCAGCGCGAAACTATAGCAAGGACAAAGAGTGGGAAAAAACCACAGTACGAGCATTGTCATGGCTTGGGTAGCGCTGCCAAGTATTTAGCGGTAATAACAACCAAATAGCCCAGAGAGAGAGAGAGAGAGAGAGAGAGAGAGAGAGAGAGAGAGAGAGAGAGAGAGAGAGAGAGAGAGAGAGATATTCAATGAGAACTGGAAAAGTGAGCCCTGTTCATGATGGACCTTTATGTGCCACATGAGTAGAATTATGCGAGATGATCATGGTGGGATGTTCTAGGGTGCAGAGCCAGGCGAGAAATGTAGGGAAATGTTGGAAGCAGAAAATACTAGAAATACGGTAAAATGAGTTAAAAATACAGTTCATACAGAAAAGAGAATACTAGACAAATAAAAAGAAAGGTATACAAAAAAGAACGTGAGCGAGTGCACATTAAAATCACTCGCTTTGTTTGAGAACTAAAGAGTTTTTCAATTTCGGCTATCCGCGTAATTGTGATGTCATGCACAACGAACTCTCACGCAGAACCTACTCACAGATTTAAGCTTGGCAATCTCTTTCGTTTCGGACGCCCTCACTACGTCGTTAGTGATCTGACGAACGCGGGTGGCGTACCTGCAGGAAAGAGACAAGGCACCGCAATTAACTCAACAGTCGAAGGCGTGGGGATTGAGCTGCTTATCTGTTACGAAAACATTATTGTTGTCAGCCTAGCAATATTACCGGCGCTAGAACTGACTGTTACACAGCAAAACAGGACGCAGACAACGACAGAATGTTGCTGTTGTTCGTGTTGTGCTCTCGCTATGATTGGTCCTGGCGTTATTCATTATACAATATACAAAGTCGAACAAAATAAACCATCTGTCCTACCATGCAATCAGCGCTGATAATTAGGAGAAAAGAAGAATAGTGACATCGCTCATCGTAACACATCAGATAGGCTCTACCGGTCATAGTGGTTAGCCACGAGGGAACGCCAGGATAGAGGATGCAGCTCAATTTTGTTGTTTCAAATAGCTGACAACCCCTTTCTTCTTTCTTCTGTTTGTAGAAACTGAGCGTTTAATAGTTATCATGGACGTACACGAGGGAGTTGACGGTCTCCTCGGCGTGTTCGCTGCTGGGCGAGACGTTGACGAACATGAGCGTCTTGGCCGTGCCGCCCAGAGAATCCTGCATCAGCATGGTGAGCTTGTTGTTCCGGTAAGGCACATGCGACTGCTGCGTCGCCAGAGCCTGGATCACGTCGCCTAGCGCCGACAGCGACTTGTTGATGCTGTTCGTCTCCTGCGCAAGCAACCATGTCGCGCAATCTGTGAAAATTGTTGACAGCCGCTCATCCAGTCGATATTGCAATTGTTCAATTATTGGGATGTTACGTAAAGCCAGGATTGACACCCCAGATATCAGCACGGGCTATAGAATTCCACGCAGAGGCTTTCATACATTGCTTTTGTCGCCATATTCACAGAACCCTCAATATTTCGTAACCGTAATACGGATTTACCGGGGAAGACATAGGATAGCTCAATTTAGTTAACGTTCAATTAAAGATTTTCAAACTAACCATGTGGCAAGTAAGGCGGCCTATTTTTTGCTGGCGGAAAGATGCAACAGATAAGTTACGAAACCGCGACCTCGGCGATAAGTTTCAGGTTTCATAGCTAGCTTCTACAAAGTTCGGGCGAGACGAGAAGTTCAGTTCCGGCTCTACTTCCAGTTTGCTCCAGTTTTTTTTTTTTTTTACGTAGGTATGTACGGATAGTTGGAGCGCCTTGAATGGCCTATTCGAAGACGACGGTACAACGACGATACGGCCGTGTGTAAGCTCGAGCTCATCTTATTCGTCTGTGTAGCTAAATAGCGGAATAAGCGGGTTATTAAGGTAGCGTACTGGGAAACTTGTGGTAAGTGTTCATCGTGTAAGAAACAGCGCAGGGAAAGCACTGTATAAGAGTCGGTGGCATACAAGAACGAAACTTAGACTCATACAAGCATACAAAACAGAGAATGAGGGGTGCGGACGTGTATATACACATACATGTAAAAACAAACTACAACACCAAAAGGGCGATATTATTGGAGAGACATCAACACCTTCATTTATTCACGTGAAGAAACAGTGATGTATTATTCAAGCAGTTATTGGCTCCTTGATATATACGAAACGCCTCCAATGGTTACCCAGTTGCTTGGCTTTTGTTGTTGGATACTGGACCCATTCTATCAAACCTCGGAGCACACCGATCTCCCCTTGCAGTGCATCAAGAGATGCGTGTGCACCCTCCAAATTAACCAGCTCCTACGTTCACTTTATCGGGTATTGACTCATATGCCTGTTCGTCCGTAATAAACCCGACCCCGTGAGGAGGGTATCCTAGAAACGACGCCCTGCGAACCCCGCACTAATGCATCCACATGCCTGATCACACAATGGGGATCGCACCTAATACTTTTCACGACCGGTTCCTCCTTTCCACGGATGTACCCTGATGTCTCAGCTTATTACGCACAAAAAAAAAAAAAAGGAAAGAACGTTCACCCCGTGTCTCTGCCCCATCTTTCTCAGTCGGTATGGCAGACAGTACAATAGCAAGTCTCTTTGGCTGCTACAGTCTCTGATCACCATTTTTTTAACAGCGAAGCTGTTGTTGCTGGTGGTAATGTGTGCTGTGTGCGCCGTAATCAAAAGACTGGGTTATAGTTACTCTCACCGTTCACCGCGTACGTGAGCACGTATTTTACGAGGAGCGGCCGGCCTCGTCCAGGCTTGCGCGTAGCGCTCGCAAATCAAAATTGAAAGAAAACAGTTCACGTGCGTCCGCTCATCAAGGGGGAAGCACAAGAGAGAGAGAGAGAAACTTTATTGCGTGTCCGGCAGAGGGAATTAGGCCGTGGGGGTCGGCCCCGATCCCGGGCGGGTCGAGCCCGTAATGGTTTGCGCCACCGCAGGTCCTTCCCGCTGTCGGGTCAGGGCTTCCTCCACCTGCCGGACGGCCTGGAGTTGTGTGTTGTAGTCTGAGGAGGTGATGGCTTCACGCACTTCTGGTGGCGATTCTTGTGCTTCAGAGTGTGTTTGTAGGTGAGTGCAATCGTTGAGGATCTGCGCTGTCGTAGCGGGGGCAGTCTTGCAGATGATGCAACGGTCGGTGTTGTATGGCGTTGGGTAGATGTATCTGGCGAGCACGGGTGTCAGGATTGAGTCCGTCTGTAGCTGGCGGTATAGCATGCCTTCGCGGCGCGTTAGTTGCGGGTGTGGGGCAGGGAGTCGCTGCCTGTTGTGGCGGTACCATCTCAGGATGTCTCCGTACGTCTCCAGTGGTACTGGTTTGCTCTCTTCGGCTCGCAGTTGGCTGTTCCGATTGCGGTCCGAGTGTTGGCTGGTGTGCGTCGCGCGGTACGTAAGTCCTCGCGCTGCGCGGTCAGCCTCCTCGTTCCGGTTACGGATCCGCCCCTCCGGGTCGAGCGGTCCCACGTGTGCAGGATACCAACTGATAAAGATCGGGTGCTGGCGGGTTTGGCCCGTCCTGTGTAGGAAGCGGACCGTACTGGTGCTTGTTGTGTTGTTCGCAAAGCGGAGGATCGCTGTTTGTGAGTCGCTGAGTGTCGTTCTACATCGAGGGTCGGTCGCGGCGAGGGGGATCGCGAGCTCTTCTGCGTGATGCGAGTCCGTGGTCTTGAAGCTGCCGGCCGTGCGGATTGTTCCATCGGATGCTGCGATTGCGACTGCCGTGTAGTAGTTGGGCCGGGCGCGGTCTTCCGCCGCGTCGACGTAGTATGCGGTGTTATCCGCGGCGTACGTGGGGGCTAGCGATCGGGCTCTAGCCAGCCGGCGTTCTGGATGGTGTTCCGGGTTCGTAATCTTGGGAAGTGGGCGGACTCGGAGGAGTCTGAGCATGGGTTCGGATAGGATGGTCGTGTCCTCGGCGGGCTGGTTGCGGGGCCTGATATTCACTTGTTGCACGATGTGTCGTCCAGAGCGCGTGGTCGACAGCCGGGCTATCTGGGACGTGTTTTGGGCTTCTGCTATTTCTGCCAGAGTGTTGTGGACGCCGAGGTCGAGAAGCCGGTCTGTGCGTGAGTGCTGGTAGAGGCCGATCGCTGTTCGGTAGGCTTTGCGTATTGCCGCGTCAATTTTCTCACGCTCGGCCTTGCTCCAGTTGTGGTACGGGGCTATGTAGGCGACGTGGCTGATAGCGAAAGACTGCAGGAGTCTCAGTACATGTGCTTCTTTCATGCCGGCGTGTCTCGATGAGACCCGGCGGATCAGCTGCGTGGCCGCGATGATCTTGGTGAGGAGCTTGTTGACTGTGAATCCGTTGCGTCTGTGCGCTTCGATGTGCATGCCGAGGACGCGGATTTTAGGGACTTGGGGTATGCTTCCGCCGTCGCGTGTATGTAGTGCTATGTTGGCTGCGGCGTTGCCATCTTTCCGGTTTGGTCCTGGTGGTAGGATAAGCAGCTCAGACTTCGCAGGAGAGCACTTGAGTCCTGTGCCCTCGAGGCTGAACTCGACCGCCTCTTTTGCTTGCTGAAGTGCATTTTCGGTCTGACCATCGCTGCCGCCTCTTGTCCAAATGGTGATGTCATCGGCATATATGGTGTGCCGGATGTCGGGAACAGTGTGCAGGGCCGTGGCTACCCGTATCATGACCAAGTTGAACAAGAGCGGCGAGATAACCGAGCCTTGGGGAGTGCCTTCAGAGCCGAGGGTCTTGGGGACGAGCTCGATGTCGCCGGCGTGGATGGTAACGGTGCGTTCTGTTAGGAGACAACTCGTGCTACCGACGCCCGGTTCGCGAAGCCGGTTGCCCCCGGCTCTAGCTCGTGCTGACGCGTTCCACTTTGGGAGAAACATGAAAGCCTGCAGACAAAACTATCCGGTTCCGCCAGTCACGCATGAGGAAGAAGGCGATATAGATGGATATAACGATGGCTACTAATACCACAGAAAAGCGAGGAAGGAACATGTAAATAAACAGCTTCAAAGCTAATGCAGTGCGTAGTGTTGGGTCCTTCAGTGCTTACATAAAAAGAAATCCTCCAGCTCCGCTATGATTCAAGCCTTGCGCGACGTAGTGGAAGCTGCGCCAATTTTTTGGCTCCCCTGTCTTGAGTTGTCTTATCCAGGCCTCCTCCTCTTCCCCCCCCCCCCCCAAAAAAAAAAAAAAAATTGGGGGGGGGGGGGGGAGGGAGGTATATAATTTTTATGGTTGGACCGCCCTTATATCAACCTTTATTGTATAAACTTGCAGTTCTCCAGTTTGAAGTTGGCTTCCCTTCTCTGGTCATTGCTCATGACTTTTATATTTATTCCGTTAGGCCGGGTTCAGACTGTTGCCGCAACTGTCGTAATAACTGTAAAGAATGACGTCATTTCACGTCTCAGCCAACCGAACTGCGTTACACGCGGTTTTTTTACGTCCATATATCACGATATGGCTTTTGCGTCTGTAGTCTGACCATAGCCTTACACAAAATTTGTGTCCTTTATGTGTGTCGTGTGCTAAAAAGCTTCGCTGGTCATCCACCTTGATAGAGTCGAATATCTCGTGATTTTTATGCACTGGCTCTTCCACTTTATTTTTATCTTTTCTTTTGGCTATTCCGCCGCAAGAACAGGCGCGCATCAAGCGGCGCCGACGGAACCACTGCAAACTAAATTTTGCTTATTTTGTTCACCGGCGACGCCTGACGTCACTACTGTTCCCATCGACGGAAATACGTTCATAGCCGCACGTGTTGAGAAAGATTACGCTGGCTGATATCTGTTGTTACTTTACCAACACGGAAACATGAAGGCGTCGGCGTGCCTACTTTCGGCGAAAGGAATTGAGCTGCGTGGATATGAAAGAAGCAACCGAAGAACAACAGTTCTTCCCTGCCCGTAGCGACGCCGAGTCAGCGCGCCGACACCGCGGTGGTGGGCGCAGGCTCGGCCACGGCCGGACTGGACAAGCGGCGAGCGAAGTGCAAAGTGCGCGCCCGCCGCTCCTCCAGCCCAGCCGTGGCTCGGCATCGCTGTGGGCAGGCAAGACGAAGTGACGAAGCGAGACAAAGTGACGCAGCGGGCCGCGCGTCTCCTCATGGAACATCTGTAAAACCGACCCCGGCGACGGATTCTGTTAACAGCCTCAGGCCTCCAAGATGTGTTTGTGTCGTTTTATGAATGACTGTTTCTTCCGGCGTCTTTCTCCTCTCTCGTGCCTACTTTAACCAATCCCCATCCTGCACATAACAGTACCTATATTGCGAGTGGAGAGGTCGACATTCGACCTTTCCACTCGCAATAGGCGGCTGTACTTTGTTCTTCTGAGTACCGATTATTCAGGAGGCCCCGGTACTTGAACGGCCCAGTGTTAACATCGGCGTGCGGTTTTCCTCCTGGCCCAGGCTTCCTCCTGGCGCTCCTGACGCTTCAGCCTCGGTGGTCCGAAGGCTTCGACCTTACGCAAATTTCCTGTCCGTAGCCAACGTGATGTCCACCTGTGTAAGAGGGAAAGCTGCCCTCTCTCTGTGAGTGTGTGGGCGTCAATTTCAGCGCCATGGATTTTTTTGATTGGCATGTTTCTGAACACAGCGGAGAAAAAGGGTGAAAGGGGACGGACCCAACAGGAGTGCACTGCTCTGTTCAGTCAGTCTCAAACTGCGTAAATTTCTATACATAATGTCTCTTTCTTCGATCTACTCGACCTCAACGTTTGCCCCAGCTCAGCACCAACGGACGACATCACCTGACACGCTAGCAGATCCGCAACACCGGTCACACGACCTGACTGAAAGTGACTACCAGGGAGATCGTAACAGCGCTAGCGCTAGCAGTGGTAACATGGCTAACGTGGTAGGCAAAATAAAATTTCTCGATGTGTGGTTGTGGTGTGACCTGGAGGCAAAGAAATCCGGCTACTGAAGAGGAAAAGGCAGCTGCTGACAAGGACAAGCTACCTAAAATGTTGAAAGGCAGCGGGAAAGCATCAGTGGATCACCCCGAAGTGGTGGGTGCAGAACAACCACATGGATCGGGTAGGCATTTCTGCCTTTACGTCCTATATTCTCTTGGCGGAAGGGGAGGGAATTTTTTTTATAATATTCTGCCGCGTGAATCGTAAACTGCCAGTAAGAACTATGATTTATTGCGTTCACCGGTGAAAGCCATCATTCTTTTGATTAGTTTTCGTTTAACAAATGTTGTGTTGAATGGTGGCTTGGTTTCGTGATCAAGCACATGAAAACTTTACAAAAGACAGCGTATTACGCAAAGTAAACGACTGTCCATTTGCTTCTTGAAGAGCTTTCTGATCTCGTTCGACCACATAATCTAGCTGGTTATATTCCTGTGTGAAATACTTTTTTCCATAACCGAAGTTTTCAACTTCGTAGTGTTTTGAACTTCGTCTGGAAGCCCTCTGCGCAGAGCTATTCAACAGTTGATTTTGTAGCATTTCGTCCAAATTGATCGATACAGTATGTTCGCATTTTCGGTAGGAAACTGGTGTTGGGGGAAAAAATTGTATGAGAAATATGTACCCCCATGTTGATATCCAGTTCCTACATACTGACACTGCGCTCGCGTTAGTTCCACGGTCGCACCGACGCGGCGACGCCATGTCTCGTGTTAGAGCCATCCACGCCGCTGGCGCATTTGGGTCTTTGCCGGCTTTACATTCCTCCTTCACTCTCTCCTGTACCTACTCACTTAAAACCTATTTTGCATGCTTCGCTCCCATGAAGTTTCGCCTTGGACTCCGACTCACAAACACCTCAATGAGCTGGGAATATTTCTGCGCATTTTTTACTAGAGCAACTTTACTCAACCTCTGATGAAATTGCGGGTAATGGTTGCTTCATTTTATAACGAGTACGTAGGTTCGTGCGAGAAAATATGCAGTAATAAAAAAGAACCTTGTCGATATTGCGCCACGGGTGAACCGGTGTTTCAGCGAAGCTGTCATCTGTGTTTGCGCTTAGTATTGGTGCTTTTGACTCCGTTTATTGACGTTGTTCATATGCAGTGCAACATTAGTGGCATTTCGGCGCAGTCCAGTACCGCGATTGTACAGTACCGCACTGTTTAGACAGTTTTTGACTTCGGTATTACGATTAAGTACGGACGCGCCTTCAAGGTTATCCCTTGCGACGTATCGAATCTGTTCCGCTTTTATGTTAACGAGAGTGGAATTGGTGATGATATTGACTCTGTGTGTCATCAACGAAAGATTGCCTGTCATCCATCTTCCGTCACAAGCGATGTGTTGAGGCTGCGCGACTACAACGTCTTCGTTCATCACGATAAGACAATTTCAATGCCACTGCATAAACACAAAGATCACGAGAACAACCGGAGGGTTTGTAAAGGGCGGCTACTCTGCCCTGAGAAGTGGGTCTTAATTGCGATATACTCATTAAATTTCACGTTTCTGAATTTTTGTTCGTTCGTTCTTTTTAAAAATTTTCTGTGGCTCCGCCACCCCCCCCCCCCCCCCCCCCCGCTTCCAACCGCAATCCTGCGTGCGCCACTGAACTCTTTACCTTCTGCCCCAAGCGGAGATAAGCCACGCCGACAACATGGAAAGGGTGGTAGTACAGTCATCATAACGGAGGTAAGCGCTTCAAAAAACAAGGCACACGACAGAAAACGAACAGGCACGGGTGTGTCTTGTTCTTTGAAGCGCAACTTCCGTTATAATGAACTTGAACCAATTATCCCAGCAGCAAGTTTTATTAAGTGCTAGTACAGCTTCCGCAGACGTCCAAGGAAAGTACTACAGAATTTCTTTGCGTTTCTGTGCAGTACCGGATAAAGAAGTACACGGCTAAGGTATTCTGTGCAAAGCCACGCGCGCGGCTTAATGCTCTTGCTTTGACAGAAAAGATGCTGTTGAGATCGAAGCCGTGAATAGAACAACCAGGCTGTCGCAAATTAATTCAACCCCCTCCGTACGGTATATGAAACTTCGCGCACTAATTTAGGCTGTACAGGCGTTGCAAGAGCCACCCCATGTGCTACCGCGGTGTTGAGAGCATGTCGCTATTTCACTGGCGCTCTCCCGTAACAAGTTACACGCGTTGAATGACTCTGTATAAAAACTCAAGTTACTAATACTCGCTGCCATATGCATTTTCCCGTTGTTTAGGCATGCAAGTGATTTACGGGCGTTATGCGGAGAAAGAAAGAAGCGCTCACCTTGATGTGCTGGCCTTCCAGGCCACTCTTGTCTAACCGCTCACTCCCCGCGAGGTCCACAAGGCTCAGCTGTAAGAAAGCAGCAAACGCAGTCCCGATGTCACCACTCTGGCGTTTCGATCCGATTCGAATTCCCTTTAATTCTGCGTTCCGATCCCATCCCACTTCCCTTCAATTCTGCAAGCTGTACAATGAAACGATGATTTGCTCATTGTGTTGCTGTTTGTTTCAGAGTTCTGATCCTATAAACTTGAGCAATTGCTTGGTGTAGTACCTATGTCCAGGTAGCCCTCGTCCCCAACCACTGCGTAGGTTCGAGAGACCAGTCATCTGGTCCTCCCTTCAGTCGGGAGCTGGTCAGTGTGCCCTTGCACTGCTCAAGGGCGGGGAAGGATTGGCATTCAGGAATTGGATGTTTGTGCATTCCCATGTCATTTTGCTCCTTAAGGGCTCTGCACGGGGGGTATTACGTCAGGGGTTGTGTGAGCGCAAAAAATTATATTTTTACGTAAACGAAGTTGACATGACGTATGAATGGTTAATTATGCTGGTAATGGAGACGTGCTGGTGATGATGGCGATACGTTATGTGGCACAAATTGGCTGGTTTCGCGCGAGATGCCTATGCCTTCGTAGGGACTGCACAATTAGAGCGGCATAGCTATGGGCACACAGAGTGTAATGAGATGAGCACCGCAGTTATTAACGCAACTGACTGCGTATGCAGGAAGGTTTCGTCTTTATGTTTCTAGCGCGTATTATCACCCGCAACATATTTATCATTTTATCAGCCGCAGTATAAGCGGCAAGAACAGCACGGAAGGAGTAATCTGCTTCCATAATGATTAACAAGCTTGTTAGCGCGCTAAACGGAGAAGCTAATTGTTTCCGGATGCGTACAGCACGTGGGAGGTAGAAGATGATTAACGCGAGGGCGCGTGTTCTCTTTATTGCCCGCGCCGTGTCAGTTGCACAGCCGCGTACAGATCTGGCCGTGTTACACATGCAACGGCTGTTTCTTCGAACTTTTACCTCTCGCTTTATGACTTTGGTGCGTAACGCCAAGCCCGAGGGTGAAAAGAGATGCAACAGCGAGGCGGCACGAAGCTGGTGCCGTTATATTGCGATCTTCGAGGGTACGAGCATGCCCTGATTCACTTAGAATTGGAAATTAGCCTTAAATAGCAGCGTCCCTTGTTATACCGATACAAAAAAAAAAGCTGTCAAAGCGAAGTAATTAATTTCTCATTTGCCAGACAGCCGCCGAGTCGTGTCGTCGCAGGCTAGCGACAATTTGCGGTAATCTTTATTCGTTCTTGTTTCATGTGGCGGGTTTGGCCTGAGGAGGATATGTCGACAAGTATTGCGTTCAAACGACATCTCTGCTAAAAAACTGACAACTTCGCCAAGTAAACCCGGACCCAGTGTACAGAAGAAGGGAAAAAATTAATCCGGCGCTGAAGTCTGCTTACGTAGTTCGAAGGCGAAAACCTTGTAATTATCAGGCTTCTTTACGGCTACATCGTGTTTGCGGCTTTTCCTTTTATTCATCCTTTGACGCGAATTTCTCCGACGGGCAAACTGGCCGTCAGTTCTCATCCCCATGCACCGCCTTTTTCTTTATTGCCTGACTTGGCATAACACAGCAAATACCACTGTCGTAAATTTTAAAAAAATGCATAACACAACATAACACAACTAACACACAACAAATACAGGCTGTCAAATACAGGAATAACACAACAGATACAGGCTTGGACCAGAAAATGCCTGTAAGCTTAGAAAATTGTATGTCCCGCAAAGGTGTGATGACAAAGTAGTGACAATCATGAGTGATTTGATTGTAATGAAAGTGTGTTTGCACCACGTACACCTGTTCTACTCACTCGCCGCCGCGTTCACCTGTCACGGGTCACGCACCAGGCTCATTCTTGTTCTGTTCTGGCAGGGTGCCCGGTTTTCGCACTGGTTAGCGAATCCGGATTGTGCACGGGCGATTAGGGCTCAAATACCACAAGAACCCAACTGTGTTTTCAAAAGGTACTTGACAGGGGCTACTTTTTACTCTGAAACCGCCACGTGGCACGCTCCACAGTAAGCACATCGGGAACCTGTTAATCTGAGATCCACCTGATTTTCTACAAATAGGGGTTAACCACACTATAGCAGTGCACTGCGCCCCCTGCTGCGGCCCCGACTGGTTGGGTGTGGGTGCGGAGGGTGTGTCGTGCACGTACCTTTCCCCTGAGCACGGCTCCGTTGAGGCGGTTGGTGCTGGTCACCAGGACGGTGGCGACGAAGTGGGACCGAGAGCTCTGCACGTTCATCCGCGTGCAGGCGACGCGCCTGTTGCGCAGCGCGCGCGCGAAGCACTCGCACAGCTGCGCCGAGTTGGACACTTCCTCTGAGGTCACTCCCGGCACGAACGTGTGGCCGCTAGAGTCCTTGCGGACCTCCAGCTTCTCCTGCGCACGCGCGTAGTCGAAATTGAAGCTGTGCGCGTGCGCATTCTCTAAAGCTGGCACCCATTCAACGAATGGGTGGAATCATAGCTACTACCCAATTGCGAATGCGAAGATTGGGCTATCGGCACATATTTTGAGCAACAATGTTTGCGCTGGGGCACGGGTTTCATAGATGTGGCTTAAAAAGACCAGGAGGGCTTGCCCTCTGTTGGCTTTCTCTACCGTAACGTCATAGAAAACCATAGGAAGCCGAGTATCTACTCAGTGCTAACGGTATGCACTGTGGTTAGTATATCACTTTCATGCGAGAATCGTCGTCTCGTATACTATTGTTCGCCTCAGTTGTTTGTTCTGTCGCCACGTAACAATATATTGATTCTCGTTGAAACCGATATATTGTTCATAATCTCTGTTTTAGTACTTCTTGGGCTAATTAAACACAAAAATTTCAGTAACTCTGCCTGTATGTGTGTAAGGCTGCCAGTCTGTCCTTCAGTAACTCTGCCTGTATGTATGTAAGGCTGCCAGTCGGTCCCTCAATTCAGCCATCCGGACAAAGGTTAAAAGAATTCTTGAGTGAGAAGTTTATACCTCGCTTCTCGAACAAGTTTTACGGTGCTCATCAATCGGCGTGCCTCACGCTTTGGCGGGTGGTAGGTGTCGGTCGTCTCATTTACGGCTCTCAAGCCTATAATCTATCCTCTACCCACAAGGAACTCTTAGCGGTCCTTTATCGGGCCATGCTCCGCACGATTACTGGGCTTCCCAGGCATACCCGCATCGATGCTCTTGAATGGGCTGCTCCTATGCTTCCCATGGAAGAGTTCCTCGCGGAAACCCTCGTACAACACTACCCTCGGCAGACGTTAGCGCCACAAGGCGCTGCACTCTCCGTCTTGGACTTACGTATTTTTCCGACACAGTTCCGTCGGCCTCACCCCCACCACTGCCACGGTCATTCCAGCCTGTCACAGTGGTTCATCAGCGAACCCGTAATTCCCGCTCCCGACCCGCTGCCCGTGATTAAGGAAGTTCAACGCGTCCTCACGACAATACGGCCAGACTACATCTAGACGGACGCCAGCCTTTATCCTTCCCATATGGTCCTGGCCTGGCATCGCCCAGCTCGAAGGGACCTGGACGGCTCTGTAAACCGTCACGCTTACCACTCGTACCCCTTGGAAACAGTACTCCAGAGTATCCTCAGCGCAGTGGATCACTCGGATTACACTATTACAACCCCGCCCCCTCCACGTAGTCGGATTCTCACGTACTCCCATCTGGAACTTCAAGAACTCCGCCAGCCCTTCAGTGGTCACTCAACTGTACACGGAATAGAGCACATGGTTCCCATTCTGACTCGTAATGGGACTGCTACCGCCTGGCATGGGTGGCGGTCACCCGGACTCGGATGGGGGCAACCAGGCCGCACGCGATGCAGCACGGGAGCGTCCCGCTAGTACCGCTCCCCTGGACGACAACGCGTCGCGCCCGTCTCCTGACCTTTGCCTACAGCTTGAACAGGCACGCCAGATCCAGAAGGTTAGTTTCGCTTCCGTTACTCCCACTGGCTACTTGGTTCTGGCTCCCCCGATTCTTCGCTCTGCGGAAACCTTCGTAAAGAAAACTATTGCCAACGCAGACCTCAGACCCCATTTCACAAGAACGTGGATGCACGCGGCAAGCGCCTCCATCTTCTTATTTCCCCTACTGTCAAATGTCAGTGTTCGCCGGCCTGAACCGCTTAATCTGTGGCTGCGCCGCGTATTAATTGTAACGCCCTATACTCGCCGGTGATATGCCTCCAGATGCCTCTCAAGACGAATCCGCTTCGAAGATCCTAATTTTCTCAGAGCCTTTGGGGCGTTCGGCCTACAAAGTGGTCCCTCAAGATTTGTTTAGACCGGTGTCAACCTTGGTCATAATAGTTGAGTTGACACATATTAGCCCTATTCATGCCTGACTGCAGTGATTTTCTCCATGGTTTTCGTGGACCACCAAATTCTGCTGCTCAGCTCCTCCCCCTCCGTGCCTCTCTCTCCTCTTCCCGTATTTCTGTCGCATGGCCTTCCCTTGATAGTAAAAGATTACAGCACAAACAACAATAATAGCCCAAACCTTTCCGAACAACTAAATTTGGAAACATACTTCATAGTTGTCAACACTGTTGAGCAAACAGAAAACATTAGGTACAATTGAGGCAAAATACCATAGCCCGACTTGTACTCGCAGTGCTTTTGTTAATTGAATATAAACGCGTGCTTGGTATTTGCGATAGAAAATAAAACATACGCGTCTAAAAATATTTCAACCCATAAAATTCAAAAAGATCTCGCGCGAGCCTGGACCTCGTGGCAGTGTTAAAAGTTTAAGCAGTAACAAAAGGTCGCAGTAGATGGCGCGAGCAGTGGAACGCGGGGCAATTGAATTGACATAAACATACCTCCACCGTGTTTATCATGGGGGGACTGAAAGGAAGGGGAAGAGCACGAGAGGTGGGCGGGGAGAAAAGAGAGACATTTACGTGGAAGAGGCGGCAGAAGACTATCGGCTTTCGAAAACATTTGCAGCGAAGTTAGCAGATACACCACCATTTTTTTTAAAGACCACCTTTCTTGGGCTACTCAAACGCACAAATTGTGGTCTGCCTGCCTCTCATTGGGTGAAGGCCCTAAGTACATCCTTCGGCTCACCAGTATGATAATGTTTGCCCCTCCCTCTCTCTCTCTCTCCCTCTATCTATCTCTCTGCCTATCTGTCTGTCCCTCGATCTAGCCGCCCGGCCAGGAGTGAGACGCTTATATAAGCAAAACATTTTTATGTAATAAACAAACGCTCCATATTTGTCAACATGGTTCAGCACAGAGATAATATTATGCTTCTTTGAGGAAAACGTCAATAGATAAGTAATATTTGCAACGACATCAGCAGGTGCGGGGCCAATTTCTTTCTTTTTGCATCTCTACGACTCCAAGCTTACGGTCATCCCGGTTATTCCAGAGCGGCGTTCTAGTGGTGGGTGGCGCGTTAATGAATTGAAACTAGCGTTTCCGCTATAGGTAATTTTGCAAAATACCAAGATAAATTTATTTCATTCCAATGGTTGTATAACTTGTGTAGTTTGAAATGTAACGTTTTTACGGGACATTTCATTGCATTACGGTGAACAAGATGCTAATGGCTGCGGAAAGAACCGTGAGTAATTTGAATGCTCCTACTCTAATAAATATAAATCGTGATTGTTTGCGTGCTTATAAGGTAAAAAAAAATATTCTACAGCCACAAAAACATTCATTAGGCCGGATGGGATAGTAAGCTTCAGTTTGAAAACAACCGTTCTGTCATGCTTTTTGCTGCTTGGTGGATGTTGTCCGAGCGGGCGGCGGTCCCCTCTCCAGCTGCCTTTGCATCTGTATGAGTCTAGTTCCGTTCCGTGCGGCTGCATCCGTTCGAGTGCACTCGTATTTGTGATCGTGTTTGCATCGTGCGTTCTTCACCCGCTTTATCCAAAACTATCTTCCAGTAAGCTAACTGAAAGAGACTTTGAAGCTCATTTTATGCAAACAGCGTCAACAGAAGCATGCGACACGGGGCCAGACAAGCGTGAAAAACATGCTTGTACCTTAGAGACTTTTCGTTTGAAGCGATACACCTGAAAGTTTATTCAGAGCATACAGTATTTACCAAACTGAGACAGAATTTGATTAGCAGTGACCGTGGAGCCGTCGTTCCGGTGTAAGAAAAAAGTGGCCTAGGAGAAAAGTGGCAAAAAAGCTGCCAATCAGAAGGAAAAGATGTGTGTGCAGATTTTTGGCTTTCCGACATTGCCGATCGCACTGCTCCCGTCTAACTGCTCTCATCCAACTGCACCACACAACCTTTGAGCATGTGGGGCTATCGCATTCACGGGCTTGGGCCTCATATTACCAGGAACAGGGTACGGAGAAGCTATCGCTTGCGGTCCTGGAAAAAGTCAAACTACGTGTGTATACGCCCCCAGACACCTAAATGAGCACAAGGAGCGTACGGCTCGGCTACTAGGCTACTACATTTAAACAGAATAATGTCGGCACTTGTCTTTAACCCTTCCCTATAAAAATATTATCGACGCTGTCAGAGAGAACCCTAAGGGAGCCTCTCTCACTGCAACGTTTTGGCCATGTTTTGACGTATTTTTCACTTCAGGCATTTTTTTCAGGAGCAGTTTCAGGGTCATTTTTGTTTGGTTGGTTTCTTTCTCGGGCTATTTCTACGGAAAAAGATGGCGCGTACCATTTGTTTAATTGTTAATGTATCGTTGGTGTTGTATAGTTACCTCTGGATTGCTGTTGGCATTCAGGAGGTCCACGAACCTTTCGTTGTAAAGCTCCAGGAACGTCGCCGTCACCACGAAGGACTGCTTCATTCTTCACGAGTTGCAATGCGCATGCGTGAAAAGAAGTCCTCTTTATGTCGCTTTCAAAAACCCTCCGTTCAACATCACCACCCATTATAGGTGATGAATGATGGCTTAAAACACCAGAGTGACGATTCAACTAGCAGCGGTGTCTTTGTAAAAGGGTGCTGCACTGTGAGGCCGTGCGGTTGACTTCCGGCCGCGGTGGCTGTTTCACAAGTAAAGGGGAAAGTCAAGAACGCCCATGCTCCGAGCTTTTAACGCGCATTGAAGATACCTGGGTGGTACGAACCATTCCGTAGTCCTCCACTAATCCAAAAATAAGGCAGTAACATGCAGCGATGCCGTGTGACTAATGCGAGTAGGCGCACACCCCGTGAAATGCGATTATAAGCACACTTTCAAGCCTGTATGACCCGTCGTATACTTTGACCCAGCACTACCTACACTCGTAGAAATAGCAACAGGTCGGCTTCACCATAATGCTCTTGAGTAAAAAATAGAACCTGCTCCCGGACAACAGCAGGAATGCGAGCTTTGCGCCTTTGTACCTGTGTAGATTCCATTTGTTACTCAAATCCTATGTTGGGCCTCGTAATTCGCGAAATTCGCGCAGTGGTTCACGATGATTTGTTGTATCCTATGTTGGGCCTCGTAATTCGCGAAATTCGCGCAGTGGTTCACGATGATTTGTGGTTCCGGAGCGCTGTGGTGAAGCCGATTTGCGTCTACACCACAACGCTTAGAGTGTAATAGTGTCCGCTCTGTATTTTCTCAACGCTGCCAATGATTTTTTTTGGGGCTCCCGTAACAAGAATGCGGGCACACGTGTCAGACGTACTTGCGATACGGTGTTAGATAAATGTGAAAAATAACTTTTTGCGAGAGCACGCCGAGGCTGCAAATGAGTGGGAAAGGAAGGGAAGACCTCGCACTGCAACTTACGTTTCCAAGAGAAGAAAGCACTCTCTCATTAGCCTTCGTCTTTCCTACGCCTGACAGAGGAGGATGAGGAGAAGGAAGCGGAATAGGAGGGACTCATTAATTAGGCAAAAAGGCTTCAGGCCCTTTTGGAGATAGGGGGTGGGGTGCGGGGGAGTAGGGCTCCGAGGATGCGTGAAGTGCAAGAAACTCGATTCGTGATGCACAGGAAGTAGGCACCTACATTCACGTCGCATGTTTTTTGCCGAATTCGACGGTTGATAGAGGATGAGTAAATGGGAAATAGAGAGAGAAAAAAGGAGCGCCTTGTGCATCGAAGAGCAGCAAGAGTGAAAGATTTGGCACACTTTAAGTGCGTCACCGCTGCGAGGACAGAGCGCCTTTAGAAAAGCTCGGGATTTGTAAAGGGGGTAAACCGTTCGAAAACGCGCGACAAACGAAAACGTAAAAATACATTCGCGCTATTTTGTAAGCCGGGTGCACTCGAGCTGCCTTTATCAGCAGCAACATCTTGCAAACCGTTCAACGTCGCACATCCCAATAGAGTGCAGCTGCACGGCAGCTCATCAAACAGCAAGTCGAAACAGAAAATGGGCGAAGAGCTGTGCCGTCCTCCTTGCTATTCCGACAGAGCAGGCACTTATTGAGCTTACCTAAAAAGCAACGCCTATACATAACAGACAGACAAAACAGACACACGGAAGTAGTCTTAGCTAGGCTGCAGATAGGCCACACGTGTGTGACGCACTCACACCTCTTCATTGGGTCGTGAAGACCCCTTTGTAGCAGGTGTGGAGAGGGCCTGTCCGTGGCTCACATACTAATTACATGTAGGGCACTCGACGCAACCCGACACAGACACTTCCCAGAAATCTACACAGGACTAATCCCACCTCATCCATCATTCTTTTTATCGGGCGAGCCTATGTTTTCGGCCAAACCGGTTTTAAAGTATCTGTCAGAGACAAAGTTTCTACAACTGGTCCTCTATCATCCATATTGTTAGCCTGACCCTATACACTAGCCATGTTACTTTTCTTTATTCCACTTCACGTTTCGATTTCACTTTTACAGCTGATTTTAAAGGCTGTTTGATTCATCCCACTACTCTTAATAAATAGCATTTTTATGGAGCTCTTTGCCCGTTGCTGGCCTTGCGCCAATCAACAAACAACTAACTCAAAAGCAGCGCCAGTTCTTTGAACGAATGCACGAATTTTCTGCAGAGAGAGCAAGAAGAAATGACTCTTGGCAACAAACTAAATCCACTTGTACCTAGTCGTCTCAAAGGCCCCAAAGATCCGCTGCGTAGCCCAAGGGCTCGGTTTTACAGCGTACCTGGAAGCTCTCTTCATTGCATTGTCGCAGAAGCGTCTGTGCTATAATTCACCTAGCCAGTCCGTTTCGAGTGCTTTGTTACCGGTTTTTCTTATAATTTTCTTTTGGAGCAACTTTGGCAGTGGTGCAACATCACTTGAGCGACCGTGACTTGACTATATTGGCTCGCTGTAGTTACTGACTTACGTAACGCGTTGCTTCACTTCTGATACTTCGAAATAAATGCTCTTACCGGGTGCATTGGTCTTGCAACTGCACAAACATGCTCATCATTGCGCGTGGTAAACGAAATACAAGTGTCGAAATCCTAGGTAGGAAATTACGACATTCGAGGGGCATACCTGCCGGTGCTGAAATACGACTGATATCGCAAAAATACAACCACCTTGCTGAGCATCTGTACTTTCTACGTACAGAAGAAGGGATTACGAGGGTGAACACGCGAGAATGCGCTCAGAAGCGCTCAATTTTACACACGCACCCGTAGAGCCTTGGCTCTTTTAAAAGCAGACTCATCCCACCCTTTTGTTGGCCTCTCATATGTTGCTGCATCTCCTGGTGGCGTAAAGGAAACTCAGGGACACATAAGGAAGCTTAAAAGGCTCCTGCGCACATGTCAGGTAAGAGCATATCGATCCATCGCGCTCAAAACATAGCGAAGTTTTGTTTAAAAAAAATAAAAACTTGGCTGATTCTATGGCTCAGAACGTTACGTGTTAACGCGGGGTAAATGCACGACGGAAAATAGATTGCCTTAAAAATACCTAATACGACATACTCGCGTGCTCACCCTTGCAAATCTTCTGACTGTACAGTGCCATGTATTCGTTTGTTTTTGCGAAAGCAGAGTCGAGGAAACAAGAAGGGCGCGAAAATTGAACAAGACATTCGCTATCTCGCAAGCGCAAGATTTTGCCTTTGAAAACATCACGGAAATGCAGTGAACTCAGAAAAACGGGCGCTAAAGGACAACGACGACCTGTCGAGGGGAAGGGGGGGGGAGGAGGAGTATAGTGGCTATGGCGTTGTGCTGCTGAATCCAAAAACACGGGTTTGATTCCTGCCGCGGTGGCCGCTTTTCAGATGGAAGCAGAAAGCGAAAACGCCCGCGAGTCGAGATTGAGGCGCACGTTAAAGATCCCCAGGTGGGCGAAATTACGGCGCGCCTCACAGACCAGTTGTTGCTTCCGGCGTCAAACACCAAAATTTGAATTTGAATTGAATTTCAATAAGCGACGAGTCAGCCACATACGGCTCTGATGTATCTGGTTGGTTCTCAGCCATTTTGTAATTTCAGTGGGCGAAAATATGAAAAATGCAGTCGGAAAGTTATGTGGAGTACCACGTCATGTCGAAGTCATTGTATTGTAATTTGTGTAAACTCCTTGCTTTGGCTTTTAACTTTTTTGTTGTTTTGTTGCTTTTTATTACTATTCATCCTCTCGTGCTTCCAACTGCTCACCGAAAGTAAATCCCGAGTGCGCCACTGGCTCAGAGCAACTCTAACTTTCCTCCTCTTTCTGACACTTGGCCCCTAGTCAATGTAGCCCATCCTTCGTAGCGCAGGCAGGAAAGCACCGCCCCAGTTTTCGTTCGCCCGTCAGCTGCGCCGACATGATATATCAGTAAACGGACGCCCTCTGTACGCCGTTCTCGATCCCGACGCCTCGCCCTGGGCGCCGAAGCGAAGCCTCCAGAGACTCCGGGGCCTTGGCGAACTGGCAACCCATAATCAGCCTGGCTAGAGAGAGCCGGATAGCAGAGAAGAGCAGCACTCACTCGTTTTCCCGGACGAGTTCGAACATCCTTCGGAACGCCCGGGGCGCGACGCCTTCTGCCTGCAGCTGCTCCGTGTTGGAGACGCCCGTGAGGGTGTACGTCTTGCCCGAGCCCGTCTGGCCGTACGCGAAGATGCACACGTTGTAGCCGTCCATGGCACTCTGCACCAGGCTCTGAAAGGAGGAAGGGACCGGAACGAGAAAGGGTGCGTAACTGGCGCCTTGTGATAAGAAAAAGACGAAAAGACGAAGCTTGTGTAAATAGCAAGAACTATACAAACTGGTACCGGTCGGTTACTGTATCATAGAAGAGCTGCGGCTCCACGGTGAGAACAGAGTGGCCCACATGTACAAAAAAGAAAAAAGAAACCCTGCTCGCAGCCTCAGGCGCTGCTCTGATCTATGTTCGATTTCGTTTGAGTAGGCGCGTCGCTTTTTTGGAAGGTTCTTTCTTACGTGACGAGCAGTGCGAGGAGGCGCTAGGGACCTCGAATATAGCAATGTAAACCTCTTTGGTCATCAGAGCTGCCGATGTCACCGCCTGGCGCACGGCAGCGGCCGCACAGCCACCCTATGAATCACTTGAAGGTACACAATTAAAAATATATCCCTCTCTCTCTCCCCCCAAAGTGTTAATTTAAACGAGCTGCCCTTATTTGCGACGCGCAAATGATGCCGGCATATCCATCGCCCATTCTTCGAAGAGACGGTTAAATTCTTGACTCTCTGATATATGCGGCCATATTGGTAGCGGACTCCGTTCCGCGAACGATAAAATAATTTACAATGTTTACGTCTACATAGCTTTACTAAGAGAACCCCCACCCTTTCTTTTTCCTCTTGCGTTCGCTCTTCCGTCGTTGTCGGACAAGATTAATGTGCAACATTTTTTTTTCACCGTGCGCAAGAGTGCCATTAAGGAGTCTTACGGCACTGTAAAAAAGCCGTTAGCTCAAATGACGGCCTCATAATGCAATGAAAAGCTTTCCGACAACGTTCGTTCGTAATCCTGCGCTGGAACACGTTTCAGAATACATTTATTTTTCCACGCTAGCAGCTTGCCGCTTAGCATGGATATCCCATTAGGTGCTCGGAACGTTAGATTACTTTTTTCCGCCTGGGAAGTCTGAAAATCACTTAAATGATTAAGCGATTTTGTTGGCTTGTAAATTCGTTAGCCCGAAACTGCGCAATGATGATGTCGACTTAGCCATAAATTTGTGCTAGAAAGAATTACAAATATCTCAATTGCGCCAAAGAAGCAGTTCCGTCAACGAAACGACGGCCGTGCACAGTGAGAACGATCGAAAGAAAATCGACGCGAAAATAGGGAGTTGTTTGAGTCCTAAAAAAATTCACGCATCTACACGAAGTGAATCAGGATCGTTCTTACCGTAAATCACCAGTGGCATTGCCCACTCGCGCATGTAAACGAGTGACGACCCGTGTGTACAGTATATAAAATTCCAATGCAATCCAATCCGATACAATTCAATTTAATCCAATTTATTTCAATCCAATCCAATCCAATCCAAATCCAATCCGATCCAAATCCAATCCGATCAATTTCAATCCAATCCAATGCTCCTCGCGCATGCGCAACACTGTGTACACGGACGCCAAGCCCCGGACAGAGCGAGGTCCTGCGGTGCTTCCCCACTAAAAGAAATCAACTGCCGGCTATAATGGACACAACAATGCAGACTAACATGAGACATCTCCCTTTTTTGCTTCTCGCCCTGATGATGCTCGGAGGAGACATGCAGAAAAGGAAGAGAGAAGGCGCTCCATTCTGTTACAGATTCTCTTTACCACATGGACTGGTGTACATGGTATAATGAACAGTCTTGTCCAAACCTAAAGCGTTGATTTGTGACCGGATAAGCCATACCACCGTTTTGGACGCGCTATTTTGCCTCCCTACTGGGTGCGGGTCAACAGTGTTTTACTGCACGTGTCGAAATTAGTACACGCTAACGGACAAGTTTTGCGAGCAGTGGCGTCTCAGAAGGACGAATCCAATAGATGACTTTTAAGCCTATACCATAACTTTTATTTGAGGGAAAAACCATGCCATTCAATTGCTTAGGCTGCACCAGCCCAAGGGTCGGCTGACTCGGGACTGTGACCGCAAGCATTCGCTACTCATGGACGCACCATGCCAACGAGAACTCGCCAGCGCGTCAGTGTCAGTCTGCACGCGTTCTGCAAACTCACTCGTGGAGCAATGAACGTTGCAGCCACAGAATGGACGTGTGCCCGGATCCCTCGAACAAGATCTGCCGAGGGTGTGGAATCTCCAACCCCGCCGAAGACCACGAATGTGTCCCGAAGTGTGGCCTGTGCGGAGGCAAACACCTGACCGCGGACAAGGCCTGCAAAGCCCGCTTCAAGACGCCCTACGTCGTCCGCCGGCGGCGCTGGGAACGGCGCCGAGCGGAGGAAGAAGAAGACGCTGGGAGAAGGAACCGAGAGAAAAGAGGTCCTGCAGGCGGACCCCACCGTAGCGCCTCCAAACAACGGGGCCGGTCGCAAACCCCGGTCCGCAGCAGCAACAACAGTAGCGGCGAAAACGACCGCCAGAGTCGCTCCCGATCGAAGTCACGATCCAGGGGTGGCAACGGCGGCGGCAACCGCCGCTGGGAGACGGTGAACCCCTGCTCGAGCGGGAGATCCGGATCCCCGACCACGTCCCGTTCGAAACATTGACGGGCAAGAAAACAAGCCAGATGTAATAGCTCTACAGGAAACAAACGGGAAACCACGACTCCCGGGGTACGTCACTTACACAGACCCCACGGAGAACGGAACGGCGGTGCTCGTCCGCAGCAACGTGGCGGCAACACAACACGTCACGGCGCAGGGCGGGTGCGAGCACACGCTGGTCGAAATTCATGCAAGAGAAATTGGCAACTCGGGCAATCTATTCCTCATGAGCGCGTACTGCCGGCCGTCACAACGGCAGTACGAGTTTGACCGCATCGTGAGCCAGGCGAAAGGGTTGGCGGGGACGAGGCCACTCCTGATCCTCGGCGACTTTAACGCCCCTCAAACAACGTGGGGCTATAAGTTCCAGTCCAAGAGAGGAAAATCGTTGGCCAAGGCAATGGAGGATCACGAGATGGCCCTCCTGAACGAGCCGGACGTACCCACCAGAAGAGGCAACAGTGCCGCGAGGGACACTACGCCAGACCTGTCGTGGCTATCGGGCACGCTAGACATCACCTGGAGGAGCGAAGAAGCGGACCTGGGGTCTGACCACAGTGTGATCCGCATCACGATCCGAGGCTCCCGATATCGGGCTGTGCTGGGGACGGCGCGGATCACGGATTGGGACAAAATGAGGAAGTATACCCAAGAACAAGACGCGGCGGCCGAGGAAGAGCCGGCACAAGCCGAAAGAAAACAAACCTACACCGAATGGGCGAGGGACCAGAAGCAGGCCCTCCAGAAATTCACCCAGGAAATCGCAACGACGGCGGAGGTACCGTACGTGGACGCCAGACTTACCCACATGTGGGCGGCTCGGCACTCGTTGACGCGGCGGTGGAAGCGTCAGAGACATAACAGAAAGCTGGCCAAACGCATTGCGGTCTTGAACAAACAGATCGCCGAGCACACGGCCAAGCTATGCAGGGAAAATTGACTGAAGACTTGCGACGGCCTGCAGGGCAAGCTCTCGGCGCGGAAGACGTGGTGTCTCTTGAGGCATTTAATCGACCCGCTGAGTACCAAAACTGCGACCAATCGCAACCTTACCAAAGTATTGAACACGTACAAGGGAGACGGCTGCAGGCTCCTGGAAGACCTGAAGGCGAGGTACCTAAAGGAAGAGAAGGGCCAGTACCCGGTGCCCCAGACGTACGAAGGACCCGACAACGACGAGCTGGACAGGCCGTTTACCATGACGGAATTTTGGACAGCGATAGACGAAAGCAATAAGAGAAGTGCCCCCGGCAGGGACGCCATAACTTACAAGCTGCTCGGTAACATGAGCGGTGCAGCGGCCCGCGGCCTCCTAGAGCACATCAACGAAACCTGGGACAGCTCGCGGTTGCCGGAGGAATGGAAGGAAGCGGAGGTCCACTTCATTCCAAAGCCCGGCAAAGCCCTCACGATAGACAACATGCGGCCCATCTCCCTCACGTCCTGCGCGGGGAAAGTTATGGAGCGCATGGTTCTTCGCCGGCTGCAGAAGCACCTCGAAGAAACAGATCAGATGCCGGAGACGATGTACGGCTTCAGGCATCATCTCAGCACCCAAGACGTGATGGTCCAACTCCACGAGCTGGTCGTCAAGCAGGCAACGAGGCACGCGCCGCGCGGGATACTCGCCCTCGACCTGAAAGGAGCGTTTGACAACGTGTCCTACGCAAGCGTGTTGCAGAATCTGAACAAGACCAGGTGCGGCCGCAAGACATTCGGCTACATAAAAGATTTTCTGTCAAACCGAACGGCGACCATCAGGATAGGGGACGAGAAGTCGGACCCTGTCGAGCTCGGCGATAGGGGCACCCCTCAGGGGTCGGTCTTGTCGCCCCTGCTCTTCAATCTGGCCCTCCTGCCCCTGCCCGATCTACTCAAGCAAATCGAAGGCGTGGACCACGCGTTCTACGCCGACGACATTACGGTGTGGACGGCCCGAGCCGGGTCCGATGCCTGGGTGGAGGAAGCCTTGCAGCGGGCGGCAACGACCGTGCACGAGTACGCCAAGTCGTGCGGACTGAGCTGCGCTCCCCAGAAATCTGAGCTGCTCATGATCCAACCGGGGAAACCTCAGAAGGAGCCGCTGCCGAACGTGACCATCACCATCGACGGAACGGCCATCAAGCCAACTCAGCAGATTCGGATTCTCGGCCTACTACTTCAGAGCGACGGGAAGGCACACGCCGCCGTCAAAAAGATCAAGACTACATCGGAACAGATACTCAGTATGATTCGGAGGGTATCTAACCAAAACCGAGGCCTGAAAGAGGACGATGCCATGCGCCTGGTACGCGCTTTCGTCGTGTCGCGGGTTACCTACTCCGCCCCGTATCTCCAGCTGACGAAGGCGAATAGGGACACCCTAAACACGATGCTTCGCAAGGCAACGAAGCAAGCACTCGGCATTCCCATATACTCGTCCACACAAAGACTGCTAGACATGGGCGCCCACAACACGGTGGAGGAGCTCATCGAAGCCCACCTTTCGAGTCAGAGAATCCGGCTCAGTCACACGGAGCACGGACGAGCCGTCCTACGCAAGATAGGTTGGCAGATCGAGCCAGTACCCATCAAGGCAGCCCTTCCGGAAGACTGGAAGATGAGCATTCTGACCAAACCCCTTCCCCGGAACATGACGCCGGGCAAGGACGACGAGAGGCGCACCGCGCGGGCAAAAGCAATGGCCCGGAAGCTGCAAGAGAACCCCAGGGTCCTCTACGCGGACGCCTCGCTCCGAAAACACAGCGACCGTGCAGCGGCGGTAGTTACGTCCAGAGACCGGCTGATCGTCAGCGCGTCCCTGAAGACAACAGACCCCGCAGTTGCCGAGGAAGTGGCTGTGGCCCTGGCACTCGCACAGCCATGCGTGGACACCGTGGTCATCGACTCAATGACAGCGTACGGAAGCTTCCGCAGGGGGGTAATCTCTTCCGCGGCCCGAGCCATTCTATCCAAGTGCAAGCCACCGGGAAGAGCCATAGAGCTCGTGTGGGTCTTGGCTCACTCGCGGGTAGCAGGCAACACCATCGCCGACTACCATGCCCGAGAAATGTCAATCCGGGCCGAGAACGAGCCGGAAGACCTACCGCACCCGGTTACCAACTTTCGGGACATTACCCGGATGTACCGAGAGGAGAGGTGCAGACTGCCGGAACCGCACCCCTAACTGACTAGGCAGCAACAGACGATCCTGCGTCGAGCGCAGGCGGGATCGCTTGCGCATCCCGTACTGATGAACCGCATGTACGTACCCTGCGGAACACGATACGCTCTGTCCGTTTTGCAAAAGAGAGAGGGGCACCCTGCCGCACATCTTGGCAGAGTGTACAGAACTCAAGACCCCCCCTCCTTCCCTTCTCCACAACACCCCCAATTCCCAACCCCTTGAGCGATGGGAGACCTTGTTGACCAGCCCCGCCCTGCCGACTCAGCTCGCACTGACAGACAGGGGCCAGGAGCTGCTGGGAACATATGGGTCCCGTAACTAGGGAACCACCCCGTCTGGTGCCAGCGCGCACCACCGATTTCTTGGGCTCAGTAAAAGTTGATTCCTCCTCCTCCTCCTTGCAGCGCAAAAATGGTGAATTCAGTATAGAAAACAATGCACAAAAAGAAACAAATCAACTTAAGAAAAACATGCGCCATGGGGGATTAAAATTAGAACTTGAGGATTACAAAAAAACGGACCTATTTCTCCGCCCACTCGGCCTCAGCCAACGCTGTCAGGGATGGAGATATGGAGATATAAAGTATATATTGTATAGCCTGTTTACATTTTTATGTAGTGTTAGCATTTGAAGCAAGCAGGTTAGATGACTATTTCTTAAATAAAGATCGTGCAGTAAGCGTCCCCCAAAATACCACATAGATCTTATCTCTAGTGAACGCATTCTTTAGGCAGAAAAGCGATGGAAAATGTCTGGTCGTGCTGCTGACCGCTGGGCCAGTTCACCCAGCGCAAAAGTACTTCCCACACCTTGGTTTTGCGGTGTAAATAAATGTTCTGGCTGATTTATTTTTCTCTGTACCTATATTAACTTCGCTGACTCTTCTCCCGTATTTAATTGGCCTTATCTACTAGCGTACCAGTCAGCGAAGCGTCGCGTGTGCGCTTGTGTGGAGCTACTTGATACAGTCTACAAACTAACAAACTAAAGGCACATTCTTCCAGGCACAAACGTGTCGTGGCTTAGTTTCAACTGAGAAAACGAACTGCGGCAACCCACCGGCGGCCGGCCGACTATACGCTGGGCCGACTGATTCTGTCGGAGGGTCGGTGAGCCGTGCAGTAGCGCAGTCAAGTCAAGCCATCTCGTCTGAACGTTATACGAAACGTCACGGAAAATCGCCAAGGAGGATGCAGAGAGGAGGGCAACACTTTTGAATTGATTTTTCTACTGAATAAATCGGCGTAAACACAGCGAGAGTGGCCGAAACATGGCCTAGAGGCTGCGGACCACAATTTGCGCTAGTAATCCCGCAATGTTTACAAATCCCTTCAGTGTCCCTTTAAGGAGACAATTATTGAAAGACACCTGTTTGATATCAGATTACTTATAATGGCCCTGGAGAGCAATGTTCCCTGCAATACATTCCGAGCAATGCATAGCACTGAAGCCGACTTTAAATGAGCTCGGCGCATAGCACAGAAGCTTGCGAAATTAGCGACAGTTTTCTCTTCAAGTTTCTACATTTTTTCGTTCTTTCGATTGCTCTTTATATTGTTATGCTCCCTTACGTGTATGCGCTGCTAATGCGAACAATTAACTTCCTTTGGAAGTCAGGGCTGCACTGTCCTCCGCCTCTCGTCCCTGCCTGTTATCGCAGTTTCATTTTTTTCCGCTGAGGCATTAACTCGGGGAAGCTGCATGACAAAGCAGGCAGTTGATAAGCGCCCCTTTCTATGGATATCCATCTATAAGCAGGGAGATTCTCCCCCGGCTGCTTTGTCATGCAGCTTCGTCGAGCTAATCCATAAGCAAGCAGGACGCTTCTCATCCGACTGCTTTGTCATGCAGCTTGGTCGAGTTAATGCCTCAGCTGAAAAATTAAACAGCGCATGGACGACTGACGGAGGTCACCAGAGAACTGACTTCAAATGAAAGTTTATTGTTCGCCTCGGCAGTACGTATACACAAGCGACCTCAAAAATATATAAAAAAAAAAAAACGAACCGAAGAAAATTACAGACGGAAACCGCAAGGTCGTTCCACGAAGTAAACTCGTATTTCGCCTGAATGTAGTTGCCGCATTTCCTCCATCTTTGTTCATCTACTCGGCTATCTTACTGTTTGTATAAATAGTTCCCTTACTTTTGGCCCACTTCACGACAGCATGAGTATACGTGCAGCATTGTTCGAAAGTCTCCAAACGATGCCAAAAGTTTTCGGGCCACAAGTAGTGCGGAGCCGAAGCTAACTATTGAAATCAGACAAAATATGTTTCACCGTAAAGTTGGCGAAAGTGTTATTCAGTGCAATTATACCAAAAAAATTTTCACTACACACGAGGGTTGAACTTCTGCAGATAGGGTATATAAACACACGCGTAAAATTTGACTTGGAATTAGTCTTTCTATGGTGAATACCAGTGGTAAAGCTCGAGCGGGGGAGGGGAAGGAGTGTGCCGCTTGGTTGTGCGTGTTAGCAGATGACGTGCTTGAACTGCACTGGACTAGGAAGACGTTTACAGTGGAATGTCTTGGATACGATTCTGGATATTACGTTTTTCGGCCTCGTACGTTTTTCTTGTCATTCCCGGCCGACTTCCCTTAGAAATAATGCCCCCTTATGCGTTTCAAACGACCACATGTTTGCCGAAAGCTGGATAATACGACCGCTACATCCGACCTTGACCGATATTTTTAGAAATACTACGCTTATTCTTTGGTATATCAGCTGCAACCGCGTTCCAACAAGCCGCGATCTGCACGTTGCAGAGACGCCGAGGCCTAACCACAGATTGGGACCAGTGAGACGTGGACATTGCGTCATGAGAGTTCGTGTGTCAGGGTGACGACCTGACAACCTGCGAATTACCATTGCGGAGATATACCAAGATATACCATTGTGGAGTCCTGCGGTGCAGCGGCAGTTGCGGATGATGATGGCGACGACTACGACACGTTAGAAGATGGAGACAGCTACGGCGGCCGGTGTTCAACCAGAGCTACTTGATATATATCAAAGAGCTCTGGTGTTCGACAGCAAGCGAGGAACTTGAACACTCGGACGTAATTGTAACTACCTGGGTGCCCCCGCCAACCGAACGATCATATGGGCTCCGGGTAACACGGGCCTTGAGGGTAACGAGGCGGCTGACACCGCTGCCCGCGCGCTCACTCTTCTGGCATCATCCTCATGCCGCACCGATTCGGACTAAGAACGCAATCCCGCTTACACCTTTAAGTAGGTCACACAGTTTTATCAATCCGGCCATTCCGTCTATCCCAAGCTCTGCATGGGCCTCAGGAAGGTGAGGAGCGCATCCTCCTTCGCCTTTATACCAAACTCTCTTGTGCCCGGCAGTCTTAAAACACTTCGACCCCGCTTGCACGGGAAGTGCCCGCTCTGTGAGGAAAATTCCTCTGACATTTTCCACATGGTGTGGGCGTGCCAAGAAAACCCCAAACCTACCCGCTCTACCCAAACCTTCGCGGGAGGACTGGGAGGCAGCTCGGCTGCTCTGACCTGACGGCCCAACGGGCCCTGGTCGGGCGGGCCCGAGGCGCGGCCGACGCCATTTGGCCCCGTAAGGGGGATCTCCCCTAGTGTATGTACGAGGCGGCCCCTTAAGGACCTTCCCTGTAAAAACTTCTGCAAATAAATGTTTTTCAGTCAGTCAGTCGTAGCTTCGTCCCGAATGCAGAGTTGAGTGAGCGAACGGCAGCTTCTTTTTTTACGTTTCAGAAGAATTTACTTTTGGGCGATGAAAATAAGAAAGAACAGCGGAAATTGACCAGCTACTTTAATAATGCTGAATAAAAACCCCGGGTCATCTCCACTAACGTGAAAACCTGGAAGGGGCGAAGCATGGAGTGTAAAAGTGTATTCTTGGCGCCTTGGCATTTTTGCCCACGGAGATGAAACAGAAATGTGAAACCTAGGCATGGGCGAAGCATTCAGTGTATATGTGTCTTGTTGGCGCCTTGGCGTTTCTGCCCACGGAGATGAAACCGCTGGGTGTAGAGGAATACAGATTTTTTGTAAGCTTCGTGTATTTGAAGAACGAAGCGTTCTAGCGCGAGGCGTTGGAAAACAAGTGTCCGGGTGTGGTCTTTTAGTACGCGTTTTTCCCATGGATATGAAACGTTCTAGCCCGAGGCATTGGAAAACGAGTGTCTTGGTGTTTTAGTACCGTGACTACATGATACTACGACGGCACGAGACGATGACGGCATGAGATGAAGACGACATGAGACGCCGATAGGCCGAGCGCCTAAGGGGCTCCGCCCCGAAACGTGAGTTGTTGATGGGGTACGCATATTTCACTCCTTTTCTAACTTTTTTGAATAAACGATTTTCGCATAATAAGTTTTATTTTCGGTTTCCGTGAAAAACGTATCGAGGAGATGAAGTAAAAACGTGTCGAGGAAACTTATCAAGAAAAAAAAACGTATCAAGAAGAAACGTATCTGCGGGGTTGGGTGGAAGTGCACCAGAGTCTTGTGCCGTGTGCACAAGACCGCGAAGGGGATTATGAGGGGTGGTACCATTGGTACAGGGCTCCAATGGCATCTGCTGCTTTACGCGATTTCTGAATCAGACCGATCCGGTCCTCACAGCCGCAGGCAGGCGGTATTGCCCACTGCTACGCATTAGGGTTTCAGATTTTTGGTACAGCCGTTGTGTTTTGGCATTCGGGTGAATTTTGCTCAGTATGCTAAAGTTTCGAAGGATCCCACCTGCAGTTCCACACACCGGCCTTCTTGGGTGTTAAATAAAAAGGCTTTTGCTTGTTGACGTGGCATTCATCCTTTATCCTTGATTGAGAAGCTCCACACTCCGACAGAATGTCGCTCACTAACAACGCTCCTTCGCTGCTGCCGACGTATCCCCTTGGCTTGAAACACCGGCAGTTTCTTTTTCCGAAGAAACACGCCCTCGAAAATCTTTTTGAGTGATTGATTGATTGATTGTTGTTCGTTTGTTTGAGCTTGTTGACTGACTTGAATGGTTGAGTTGATTATCCATTTCAAAAAAGCGTTGTCCAACCCACCTCTGCGTGTATTAACGCTCTATGCCACACTTGTGCCGTGGTCTCAAACGCACGGCAGGAAAGCCGACTTGCACAATGGGCTTCCACAAAGGCCCATCAAGCGACTCAAGAAAAAAAAAAACGCTTGCCGTAGCCTCAATCAAATTAAGGTCCCTCGTGTTATATGAAGCCGACGTATATCCGACTGCGCCATTCCGTTCAGACTTCGGACTTTGACTTCGACTCAGGTGACATGGGAGAAAGCTTCTCATTTTAGCCATCGTTCTCTTAAAGAACAGGCTTTGATTCTTTTGCTACTCGCTAACTATGTACCATTGTGCTAGGCTTGAAACACCGGCATATTCATTTTTCCGATGGTACGCGCCCTTAATGTACAGGCTTCATACGCCGCAACACCAGTCTTCAATAGTAAAGGTATACGCTCCTCCGTAAGATGTGCTGTCTGGCACTGTAGCGTTACATGGGACCACGAGTTCCTGTACCCCACCAGAGACATGAAGTTTATTGGGGGAGAGGAAGAGTTGTCATTATTGCTTTGTTGGGAAGGGCTCTGGGGACTCCAGTGCCCCTTGCTCATGTTAAAAGTGAAACGAATGTCTATTTGTAAGGCAGGGATAAGACTGGGATAGGCAAAAATGGTTAAAACGCCACCGCCTCCCTTTCCACGCGCGCCCACGCAAGCGCGCACCCCCCCCCCCCCTTCCCAACCCGCCCACACACATTGGGTATAGTAACAGTAATATAAAAACATTTTATTTCATTTCTGATCATATTCTGATCATATACTGATCATATTCGTTTCTTGCTGAAACCACAAATCCTTTCTTTCGTCTCCACCAAGGCATCATTATCGGAATGCCTGCTGGCATGCCTCATCCTTTCCACACTCCTGTTGTCGCTACAACCGATTCCAGGTGCAGGCGGGCGCTCGCTCTGGCGCCCGCCGTCGTCGCTCCCGGTTGTCCTTGGTTAGTTTTCTGCAGACGCGTGATGAGCCGGCTGATAACCGCCGCAGCTATACATACGGCTAACGTCCACAGAAAATCATTCAGTGATCCTAGTGACTACATCGCGTTAATCAACAGGTTTAAAGTATTATACAGCTCTTTACTAGTTAACGGTATATTCAATACCACATTACGTGTTGTTTCAATAGCTGCACGTTCCCCAGTAAAGATGTTTATTATCTCTGTCCCCACTGTCAGTTGTGCAATAACGATACTCGAATACTCTGGTCACCATTTCCCGTCCGTCCTTTTAAAAAGTACGTGGACGCCAGTGGTGGTCGGGGGGTCGCAGTTCCCAAGTGCATTAGTAATTAACTGGCTTTGTAAGCCTACAGCTCCCCCTCCCTAGCCCTCTATAAGAGATCCTTGTGGATCAGGATACATACACCCAGCAGGAACCGTCAGATTTGCCTCTCCTCATCGCTAGGCCAGCAACCAGAGAGATGAACTCATTTATTATAAGGAATGCTCTGGGTCCATTTGGTGAGAGGGTTGGTGGGACGAGAGTGGTGGTATGAACCGACAAAGTGGATGTGAATCCCCGAGGACGGAGCACCCGCATTCACGTCGCATGTTTTTGCCGACCTCGACGTAGGTTAAAAGTAGCACTAGCTAGTCATACATGTATTCCTCTGTTTTTCAGTTCAACCGTGCACGCAGAGAGAAGTAGTATACCTCTGCGCCAAGCGTACTTCTCGCCGGACAAGTGCAGAGTCACTGTCGTTAGTCTTGTACTTAACCCGGCCTTACCTGCTGCGTCAAGCTATCGGGGAACAAACGGGGATCATCAGCGCGGAGAAATGAATTATGTATGTCTACAGATGTTGCAGAATCACTGAGGAATGGAGGGTTGTGCTGCGCTATCGTACAAAAATATAGATAAGTGTAACGCCGGTAAAGTATATGGTAAGTGCAGAATAAGCGCCATTTCCATTCTACCATCTACGCAGCCGCCAGAGACGAAGCCTATAGCAGAAATATGATCGCAAAAGAAGAGACGAGAATCGCCCCAGGTTATAACCTAAGCTGAAAACGAGTGGTACACGGCCCCTGAGACCTCTCAACGACGGCACGTGTCAGACGTTCCTGGAAATTGGGCGCATACATATGTATGCGTAGGTCATGGGGCATCTGAAATACGTGTCTCGCTAGCGGTTATAAAGCTCGACGCGGGGCTACTAGCAGCCCTGACCGAGTGAGTAACGCTGTTAAAGGACGACTCCCGTTTCTGTTGTGCCCTTTACCTCGCCCCTGGCAATCTCGTGGGGGATGGAGAGCGGAAATGGAATTGTTATTCGGAGCCCTTAGGAAGCTTCGTTTTCGCTGTTGAGGTTTCCCTTTTTCGGGCCATAAAAGCCATTCTTGCTAGTTCTGCAAGTTCTATCGCTTGCCGAAGTCCCCTTTTTGCGTCATTTACCGAATGACCGGCGTTTGGAAGAAATGTACGGTTATTCTGGCAACGATAAATATTTGTCGTCCATGGCACTCTGCTGATTAGTTACGACGCAGTTTTACGTGCGGTTTTCAACAGAGAAACTGTTGTTGCTGGCCGTAATATGTGCGGCGTCATAAAAAACTGTTATAGTTACTCCTGTGGTTTACCGCGCACGTCAGAACACGCCTTACGAGGAGCGCCCGGCGTCGTACAGGCTTGCGCGTGGCGCTCGCAAGAAAATACCAAGAACACAGTTCACGTGTGTCCGCGCCTCAAGTGGGAAGCCCAAGACAACTCGCGCTACAGACGCCCAGTTCGCGAAGCCGGTTGCCGCCGGTTCCAGCACGTGCTGACGCGTTCCACTGTGGGAGAAGTGTGAAAGCCTGCGAACACAACGGTCCGGGCCCGCCAGTCATGCATGAAGAAGACGACGATATTGATGGGTGTGGCGATGACTACTACTACCACAGTGCAAAAGCGACTACGGAACATGTAAATAAACAATTTCAAACGCAACGCAACACGTCGCGGTGCGTTCTTCAGTGCTTAGATAGTAAGAAATCCTCCTGCTTCGGTATGGTTCAAGCCTTGCGCGAAGTAGGGCAAGCTTCGTAGTGCAATTTTTTACGCGTGATTTCGTGGCGATTTGCGTAAGCCTGACCGGCGTGACGATGCACATCCTACAACAGTAATTTCTTTTTCTTTAGTTTCTTTAATCTCCTTTAACAGTAATTTCTTTAATTAATTGTTATTTTCACGAAACGCTAAGAGTTAATTGCACGACATCTCTACCGCCCAGCCGATGTTCGCGAGTTGGATGCAGAAGAAATCAGGTGGGTTGCTAGAGAGCCCACCGAGTAGTCTCTAGCTTAAACTGATTTCACTGGGCTGGCGCATCTGTAAAAAAAAAAAAAAAAAAGAATACTGATGACTTCTTCCAGGGCTGTAGCATTTACTTCCAACCAGACGGTGGCGCTGAAGGTGGCGCAGTGCGCTACCATGGTGTGACGGTAATACCTATTTACGGGATGGTGAAATAATCAAAAATATGTGAATACACGATTTCCCCCTGTTTTTCCCTAAAAGGTGAGATTTACAAAAATCCAGCGTTAGTGCGCTCCTACGTCATATAGAAATGTACTCCCGAAATTTCAAATATCAAGGTCCAGCGGTTTTTGCTGGCCCTCGATGACTCAGTCAGTCAGTCGGGCACTTCTATTTATAAAAAAAAACGAAAAAAAGACTGTTTGGCTCCCGTACGGCAGCCGAAACGTTTTTGTTCGTATTTATCGTTTAGGGTGTGGATGCAGCGAAAACACGTTCAATCCGGATGTCATTCCGTTAACATGGTTACAAGTGTTATATATATATATAACTCCTATATATATATAAACAGTTATATATAAATATATAACTGTTTAACTCTTTGTGATCTATTCATGTTTAACCTTTTGTGACCCTACCTATTTCCTGTTCAATTGCTAGCTTCTGTGAAATGCTCTTTTGTGCCCCCTATGTATTCTCTTCATCCGCGGGGGGCACACCCACCTTCGCTTCCTCCCGAACCAGTCTCCCCAGCCACTGAATACCTGTCTGTATACTCTTCCCTTTCTTTTCAAACCGCGCTTGTCCAGTTTCCCCCATTGTCTGAACTTGCAGCCCGCGCGGCATACGTTGACCCGTCATGGTTCAGCCTTGAACGCTGCATTATTAACACGACCACTTTTTATCTCTCTCGCTCCCCCCCCCCCCCCTTTTTTATTTTTTTTTGTTTGTTTGTTGATGTTGTAACATAGGCGTAGCCGGACTGTATGCACACTCTCCATTTCCGAAACATTTTCCGCTCCTTCTCACATTTTTATGCAAACCTATATAAGAAATGTGTTCAAAATGTTTGCGACAGCAAAATCATGTAACTTTACTCTGATGAAGGCAAGTCCCGTTGCCGCTACGTAAGTAAACATTGTTTGTTATTGTTCTTGCTGTGTATCCGACTCTTTACTTGTACTATATATATATATAGATATATAAATCTGTTTAGATCCATTTCTCGGTACAATCGTTGGGCGCCAAAGCCAACGTAACAAGATTGCAAGCCTGAGATAAATTTGTATAGTTGGGGTTCGGTAAAAGTACGTTCTGGCCTTCGAGGACTCGGCGATGAGCAGTCAGTCGGTATTTCGTGGATATTTCTTTGACTTGTTTAGATTGTGATATATAGAAACGTCAATAATGGGTATCATTAAGCAGAAGGATATTTACCCCGCTCGCACCGAAATGCAAGAAATCCACAAAAAGAAAATACGCAATTGTTTGACTGCTTTTCCCGTATTTCGCTATAAAGAAGACAACCTTACTAGGAGGCAATAAATAAAGATGTGCACACGCACACAAAAGTTTGCGCACAGAAGAGAAGCAGCTTACGTTCGTGTCGGCGAACACATCTTCCTGCGTGTGATGGGGCATGAACACCCTGTCGAACGAGAACTCCTTGTCGCCCCGTGCTGTGTGCACGACTAGCGTGTAGTCGTCCGTGATGTCGATGGCGTTCCCTGCCGCCTGTAAAAGGGAGCAGGCAAGAGCGGCAAAAATAGAAGAGATGAGCAGGAATTGCGGGCTATTTTTGGCATAGAACGACTGGCCTCCTCCATCGAGAAGGAAATCGGCGTTGCAGTGCACACCCCACATTTGTGAGCAGTAGCATGTGGGGCTGTGCCTTGATCACCCCCCCCCTCCCTCCCCCTTCTCCTGTGAACGGGATGGGGAACGAAGGTAGTCACAGAGATCGTGCATTTCATCATCATCATCACGAACAACAACAAAAGCCCACTAGGTCTACGGCAGGACGAACGCCTCTCCCATTGGCCTCCAACCGCACCTACCCTGCGCTGATCGAGTCCATCCTTTGTCCAAGCATTTCCTTATTTCATCCCTCCATCGAGTTATTCGCCTTCCCCTTCGTCTAGATCCGTCTCTCGGTATCCACTCTGTCACCTTAAATGTCCACCGGTTGTCGTTCCGGCTAACTACATGGCCATCCCAAGTCCATTTCTTTTTCTCTATTTGAACATTGATATCCTCTACTCAAGTTTGTTCCCCGATCCAGGAAGCTCGTTTCCTCTCCCTTAACGTCACTCCTAACATTATTCGCTCGTTGAGCCGATATAAGTTTGCTTTCCAGTTGTTTAGTAAGGCGCCAAGTTTCGGCTCCATACGTCATCCCCGGAAGGACGCTGTGGTTGTATACTTTTCTTTTCAGTGATAGAGGTTGCTTAGTTTTAGTTAATTGGGTGTGTTCACCGAGTGGACCCCAGCCCATACCTATTCTGCGCCGTGTATTCCAAAAGCTTAAGGAAGGCAGGGATGCTAACCAGAGAAGGCGTCGGGTTGGCTACACCCTAAGAAAAATTCCAATATGAATTTAAAAAAGAAATGAATATACAACGTAACCGTCACGGCAGAACAGAGTCAAACGAGAGAGCGAAATTAACGAGGAAAAACGTCCCCATGTCCGAACACAGGCCGCTGCACGCTGACAATGTCCCCTAAAATATTCACACAAGCCTGCGGACTTTCGAAAAAGAGAATAGGACGAGCCAGGCCTGTGTCCAAAAACAGCTAGGAGACCCGAGATAACCAGCACCATAAGGGGGAAGCAATTTCATTTTCTGAGTGAGGAAGAGGTTTGCCTCATCAGTGGGACACATGCGTCACAATAAGGCAGGGCTGTTGCCGTTCCGCTGTTGAGTGAATAGAGGTTAATGGAGGCCAACTCCTACCTACAGGCAACGAAGCAGGGCATGTCGGCAGGTACGCGCCACTGTAGACGAGGATTGAGAGAATAAAGGCGAAATTCGAGGGGGTCTCACTGAGCTGGCGTGATCTAGCGAGGAGCGTAGCGCTCCAGCATTATTTCGTAAGCAGCAAAGTTGTTAGAAGATATTATTCGCGCAACGTGTTTTGGATGCAATTAAAATGTGCTCGTATATTTGCTATGTTCACACTATGCTCACTAATGTCGATAGTAGGCCCGAGCGCCGGTAGACGAGCGGTCGTGCGACATGGAGGGACAACTAAGAACTACATAAGAGATTTTAATGGGCAGGAGAGCGACTAAGCGATTAGGCCAAGAGGGAAATTAAACGAGCACTTTTTTGGAATGTACAATCCCGCACAGAGCCTTGAAGCTTACTTCCGGCATAATCCTTTTGCACCTAAATCTCAATGTTGCAGCTAATTCTCGTGACATTTATTTATTTATTTATTTATTTATTTATTTATTTATTTATTTATTTATTTATTTATTTATTTATTTATTTATTTATTTATTTATTTATTTATTTATTTATTTATTTATTTATTTATTTATTTATTTATTTATTTATTTATTTATTTATTTATTTATTTATTTATTTGTTTGTTTGTTTGCTTGTTCGTTTGTTAAATGCCAAGCTATATCTCCGGCTTCGGCTGCACTACGTTTTAATACCCACGCGTTGGCGTCTCTTCGAGGCTGCGCGCGTACTGCTTCGCTCCGATGAGTGGAGTGAAATGCTTGATTTGTTGCTTAGCGCAATTGCCACCTGCGGCGAAGCGACCAAGTCGTGAAGAGCGCTGACAGACCACTCGCCGTAGAACCAGCGTGGGACGTTCGAATGTCGATGATGAGAGTGTGTCTTTTGTTCTCGAGTAGTTCGCACGTCCAGAATGTCGATAGCTTCCCCTAGGAAACATATGTTTAAAAAGACGTGTGTGGGTGCACATGAGCGCATCTGTGTGGGTGTGCCGGCATTGGGATACCGTAAGAAAAACTGTGCAAAATTCAAGCTCACACTTTCACTCGACCGCATTCAGAAATACGGCTCCATTCCTATAGCAGGAATTCCTTCCCCCCGTTGCTATAGGTTGGTAATCGATCGATAAGGCGATGAGGAAGGGCGGATTGTTGAACATGCGCTTTCTATTGGCAGTTTAGCTCCCTCGTGTCTCGGCTTCTGTTTCAATTAGCCACCCGATGCAAGTGGCCGCGCTAACCATCGCTTCCCATTTACTCAGGGCATTGAGTGCAAAGGTGCACAGATTTTGATGTCGCTACGTTGGTGCATTTACCAGGAACATGTCGGCTGTGCATGCCCTCGAATGAATATCATCCTTATCGAGGCGCGCATGTAAAGGGTGCTTTACAGCAAAGGCGCCCATACTGCGGTGAAGGAGGCAAAATAGGACGACACTATGGTAGGATGACATCACGCTGTGGGTGGAGCCCAAGTGCACGAACTGAACCACAGCAGAAGTACAGGGAATCATGCAGCAAGTCTTGACAACATCGATCACTACCTCCCTTTCACTGGCATGCAGCCGTCACCGAAAAAGACTAACCTCCTCCTGGAAGGTGGCTACGACTCGGAGCAAGCAAAGATAGGCCTTACATTGGCCGGCAAGACCATCACCCGGCCAGCGGAGTGGTGGGTGAGGATCCTTGGGGTTCCCCTCAGAGAGGTTGGTGGACCGAAGGAATGGATCCGTCAGCTTAAGCCAACGTGGCGCCGGCACCTCCACCTCATCCGCCGCAGAGGCAACCACTTTGGCGGCGCCGGCACACACACCATCAGGGCATTATGCCTGGCAACCCTCACTTCCAAGCTTGCTTCACGTTGAACCAAACACACTACGCACAACTAGAGGTCCTCCATCTTGAATGTCTCCGCGCACTAACTGGCCTGCCGCGTCACACGAGGATTGAAGAGCTCTACAGGTACTCGGCCTCCCTCGCCTTAAAGCCTTTATCAAGGCGCACAATGAAGGCCACTAACTATGACGGCAAAACACAACTGCGGGCAGAGGACTCCTCACCCTCACAAAAGAACTACCCCCCGATGCACCCAAACTGCCACGCCTGCTGGAGCCTTGGCTTGATGTTCTCCTCAAGCTTCCAAAACCACAGTGAAAAAAGTTCCATCAGTAGGACCACGAAGTTGAGCGTAGAGCAGCAGCTTCCCGTACTGACAGAACCTGGAACTCTGTGCTCACGGAAGCTACCTGGGACCCCATCACGCACAGAGCCAGGCTGGCTGCGATCTCCCAAATCGGCACATGCAGACAGATCCTCGTGTATGAGCACCAACCCAGCTCAGGCCAGATTGCACTGTCCGCCATCCTGTGCGCAGTAGACGAGGTTTGGGGGGAGACCCGTCGAGGACTGAGGCAGACAGGAGAGCGAGTGGTCATCTACGCGGACAGTAGAGAGGCCATAACAATCCTTGGCCGCACCCCCAGGACTGGTACGCTTGCTCATGAGATTAAAATGGTAAGCACAGTGCTGTACAGGAACTACACAGTGGAGGTGAGGGTGGACTGTGTACCAGGTCACGCCGGTGGCATTGGCGATGGAGCCGCACAAGCGTTGGCGAGCGATCATATGGACGACCGCTCCGCCTTGGTGACCCAGACTATGCTCGCACCAGACGACGCCGACCCAAAAGCCGAAATTCTGGCAGCCAAGAAGGAGTGAAGGCGCGCCCTTTGGCGGCACATCCCCACCAACCACCACCCACTGCCCCGAGGACTGCCACGGGGGGCTTAGGTCCTCATACACAAGGCACGTACGGGGGCCGCACTGACAGAAAACGTGCTCGCAAAATGGCGAGCCCACGAACAATGCAGGCCTAGCGCTTCCAACGACGACGGCGACCAGGAACAGGACCCCATAGTGAGCTGTTCCACATGCGCCATCGAAGTGGGCCCAACAGTGAGTCACCTGATGTGAGAGTGCCCTGGCTACAAGTACCTCCGTGCCCAGTACTTGCCACCACACATCACCACCCTACACCAATAAACCTCCCCCCACAACAACAGCCGCGACACACTGCTCTCCCTCTGGGCGTTCGCTCACGAGGCAGGCATTGATTGCTGCATGTGATTGTGAATGTACAGCATATACACGCATCTGTGTATGCACTTCTTTCTTTTCTTTGTCTTCTCTCCTACACCCATTTTCCCCCCTATTAGGCCAAAGAGCCATCCTACAAAAAATAAAAAAAAATCATTTATTCATTCTCTACAGCAGGAGACAAAGAACGACACTATAGCAACGTTAACTGGTAATTACTATCTCTGATAAGTGTAATAACAACTTAAGATGGCTAATAATTTACCCAGGAGAAGGCAAATGCTGCAAGTCATGCCACTGTTGTGTAATCGTATTGCGTTGGTGCATTCACCTGCAATTTTTTTTCCTTCGCGCTATGGGTTAAGCAAACACACCCTGCTGACGCTGTGGAGCACGCTCAGTACCGCATAGCGCAGCTAGCGTAACCTCCTTTCGCGAAAATTCTGCTCCGCCATCAGTATTGACGGAGACTTCGCATTTCAAAAAACCCCTTGTTTCTCCCTCATCCGCGGAGTTTGTAACGCCCTGGAAGTCACGGCGCGCTGCCTGAGGACGACCGCAGGCTTCATTCTGCACAAATGCAATTACCAGGCTGTGTTTTTGTTTCACAGATGTTCCGCTACGAAGTTCTAGAAAATGACGAGGCTGGCGCTCGCAAGTCGCGGTCAGCGCGGCATTGTGGACGAGCAATTTTAGCGTGACTTTCTTACGTAAACAAAAACAGGCCGATACCTTCAATTGAATTTTGGCGGCCTTGCACTTCGCTTCAGTGCCGCCTAATATGGCCATCGATCCATCGGTCCAATGCTTGTGAAATGCGTTGAATATGAGCAGATAAATGCAAAGGCGGCTGCCGAGCAGTTATTGTTTTTCGTAAGTCTGCCTGCGCCATTGCGTCAGTCTGCGCTGGGGAAGTAAAATTACGCAACAGAAAAAGAAATCGGTTGCGTGAAACGCTTCGGTTTCCTCACTGCAAGATAAGTTCGGAGACGGGCCGGTGCTATACGTGCACAAGCTGCTGACCCTATGTAATTCCTTTCCGCACGGGACGGGCATGGTCTTGCGACAATGATGAGACACCCTCAAAAAAAAAAAAAAAAAAAGGCAAACATTGGCAACAACGAGAGGACACTAAAGATGCTGCGGCCCCCCCTGGCTCTGACGTCGACTTAGGGACTCGCGCCGCTGTCGTCAACTACACTCCGCTTGTGAGGGGAAGCAGTGCCTGTGCTAGAAATCGTCCGCTTTGATGCTTTAATGCATTAAAAAGCGTATTTCCCGTAATTAATTTATTCTGACAGCCTCTGAACTCTCTAAATAACTTCAAACTGTATTCCGAAGAAGTCTGCAACGCATGTGGAGAGACAGTACAAGTTTCTTCAGAGTATCGGTCAGAATATCGTGTGCAACTCGTCCTTTCTAGCTTATTTGCGAGGTTTAGTGCTCAATGCTCCTCGATCAGTATCCAAATGTGTAGGCTTCCCCAAAGTATTTTTGAGATGCTCTTATGAAGATTCAACAGTATACGCACCAAGCAGCGGGCCCTTACACCAGCACCGCACAGCGCGAAATAAAACGGCCGTCTTCTATTTCTTTGGTTGTTGTTGCGACTTGTAACCGATGAATGTTTTTTCTGTCCCCTACGCACTTTTTTCTGCACCGTCACAGACGTCTTATTAGGAAGTTTGGGGTTGTTTGGGAGTTTTCACAACAATCATGTGGATTTATTTTTCAGGCTGTAAGGAATATAGCAGTTCGTGGTTTTTCCTAAGTCTGCCTGTGCAATTGCGCCAGTCCGCGCTGGGGAAGCCAAATTACGCAACAGAAAAAACTTGGTAGCGTGAAACGCTTCGGTTTGCTCTCTGCAAGATAAGTTCGTACACGGCTTTCGCTAAGGCTGCGTGCAAGAAGGCGCATATCCGCCGCGTGAGTTGTTTATTCACATGCAAATGCAATGAAAATGTTTCTGCTACGCCACTGAGAAGCGGCGCAGACAGTCCAGAGTACTCGAAGGCGGCTTTTGTGCCCCGAATTTCTATCGTGACCATCTTTATAACGGACAGACTCTCAACCCGCACCGTTATGACATGATTACAGCGTTAAAGGCTTGATATACTCGCTAACGAACGCAATAAGTAGGATACTTGTCGGTTTCCAGTACAATAATAATCGAAACCGATGAATATGTACAGGCAGCTCTTTATTGTTTTCCAAGCCTTTCGGGCATAAAGAACAAATCTGGTCTACCCGGGATGGCATTCTGTAAATTTAAGAAAATTGCTCTTGTTCTCTTGTCCTGACTAAGGACCCCGTCCACTATCCAGCTCGATTTCACTGTTAAATAAAGTTTTCCCCTCCTCCTCCTACTTTTCCGCTTGTAAGCAGTTTTACTGTAACGCACCTCTGAATGTTGTGAAGATATGGATGTGAGAAATGTACCGAACAAACATGGTGTTACTGTATTTTTACCGTACAAGTGACTCGTTGTGCTCAAAAAGGCTCCGTACGGGTTAGAAGCCTGGTATAAGACCAGCACGCGCCACACACAGTAAGCTATTTGGAAGTAACCCTACATTTTGTGGCCTATAATGCCTGTAGGCACACTTTCGTCCCATGACAACGTAAAGGGATGTGATACAATACTTTCGAGAGTTCGGCTGGGTTGCAAAAACTGTTTTACTTTATATACGATTACCGGGAATCGTAATGCCTTTTGCCAAAGCCGACAGCCCCGAAGGCCTGGGAATTCGTTTTTGTCTTGCATTTTCGCTGTTGTCAGTTATTAGCAGCTGACTGTTTCCTTTTTTGGAAAGATTGCTGGATACAGGAGCGGAGGCATAGCTCCGACTCTTGGTGCTCCGCGCAGGACCGACTTCACAAGGAATGGAGTGACGTCGGCAATGTTTCTTCCGGAGCGGTATCGAAAACTATACTTTAAATCACGCCCTGAGCTAGTTTATGCGGTTTTAAGTCTTTTATTGCGATAAAAAGTTACGCGCACACACAATCTAGTGCGGACAAGCATCCAAAGTCAACCAAGTGCAAAGAAACAGCCGGGAGAGCGAGCCCGAGTGAAGCAGACGACAAATGCGAGAATCCCTAAGCCGACGTCACGGAGACGCGCTTCGCAGCGCCGCCCGTGGTCGTGCTCTTTGCCAATACTAAACAAGGAAAAATTGGCCACGCATATGCTTTGTTCACTGCAGGTGTCTCCGAAAGATGATAGTATTCTTCTACCCCTTCCAAGCAATGCCCCCCCCCCCCTTTTTTTTTTTTTTTCATTCTCTGCCCCTCTCCTCTTACTTCTTACATATTGCCGCGAACGATGTCTGGGTTTGTTTATTTATTGTTTGTTTTTACTGTCGGGCCACGCCCGGCTGTGTTATCTGCGTTCCAAACGAAGCGCGTCTTCAATTCTTTACTTTTATGCCGCACGGGCTATCACATTCAGATAAGCAGACTGTTTCGCCCTAAACGTCACTAGCCCAGAATAATCTTCTGTGATCTACAATGTTCTGGGTGCGAATCGAGGGTTCCAGAAACACGTGCGTCGAAAGATAAAAGCCTGCAGAGCAGAGGCCATGGCATTCGATCTCCGACGCTCGCTTGAGTACGTCACTTTGCTGACTGCTGCTTCGCCGCCCGTGTATTATTTGAGTTGTTAGGGGAGCACAAGTTCGCTCCAATAAACGTGCTTTCCTTCAAGACAACCGCGTCGTCTCTGGCTTCGTGACAACATTAAACAAAATAAATGCTCAGTTTATTCAATTTCCCCGTTTTCGCACTGTTCTCGTGGCATCTGCTGCGACACCACACATACTTTTCTTAACTTTTGTTTTTTCTTGTGCTTGAAACAACCCGTGCCAATATCTTTTGTTAGTGTTTAATTTCATCTTGACCCACTTTGACATCGTTTTTCTAACGCGTTGTTTCTCTCACTTGCTATCGTAAAGACTAATAGAACGTGTATTAGTAATTAAACGAAAGCTGATGCTCTCCAGTTATGCACTCAAATTTTGCCTCCCATTTTCTCGAGGTATGGACATGTGGGTATGAGCCATTCCAGCAGTATTTGCAGCTTGGAACGGTCCCGACTTTCCATACTTCGCGTTCAAGCATTCCACTTTGGCCCGATGGCTGAATCCCGTACCATACAGCCAGTCGGTGAAAAATATGTGCGTTTAGGTGGCCCAAGAAAGACTATCCACTCCGGAAATGTCGACGTCGATAGAGAGCAGAGGAGGCAAGACTGACGCTTGCGGGGTACCATAAGTCTGAAAAAAAAAACCTGACCAATAGAAGGGGTCTCTCATTCGTGATGCGTAATTTCAGCACTGTTGCGACCGGGCGGGGGCACCCGATCCGAGCTCCGTGGCCTCCGACATACGAGTGGTAGCGTGTATGATGCGAGCGGCCAGCCGCTGTTGCAGCCGTGAAGAAGTCCAGAAGCCGTAGGCTAACGTAACTGTTTACTTCATAGCGAGAGGTGAGCCGAAGCCAAAGAACAATGCCCCGACGGGCGAGGTTACAATACAGGACTCGAGCAGAGCGACAACATCGATTCGCTGCTCTAACAGGAATGGTTTACAACGCTTGGGAGCTCTATTTATACCCGAAAGCGGTAACGGTCAAACGCCAACACGCTGGAACACGCACTACACTCTTTCCAGAGTTCGTAAGCTGTTCATAGCCTCGGGCACGTTGAGTCCGAGAGAGGGGAGAGAGGAGGACTCCGTTGCGATCACCGGGGCCTCTGTCCTTGAAGAGCGTGGAGACGAGCCACGCAGGCAGCCGCCGAAGTTCAGCCGCCGTAGGCAGCCGCCGAATGCGCAGAGAGCGAAGCGTCTGACGAGGCTTTGTCGCAACTTGTTGCCGACATGATTGCGCCTGTTTTCGAAGGCGCACGAGTGGCTTCGCCGCACAACCGAGGAGTGATGCGGGGAAGTACTGCGGCGCTGGCCCATTCGTAACAGCTTCTCCGCCGGGGGTCCGAGATCCCGATGGATAAGGGTCTGCAACCGTTGTCCGGAGGGATGCTGTCGAAGTGAAGTGTTCGGCAGACGCTCGACTCCAGGCCTTGGCTGTACGACACCGTGCTGGAGCTTCACCGGCGGGTCACTGGACGAGTAGTGGCTCCCCAAGAACGTCTCTGGCTTGGTCAGGCAAGCAACAGAACAACACAGGAAGACACAACCGCATCGCCGGCAAGTGCGAAGACAAATCAACACTGAAGATCTACCAGGCTTTTAGTTGCGATAAAATACGCTAATAACTAACTACTCTAGTTATATTTTTGCCCAGCAGTACTTTAGACAAGTGACAAACCTGAAAGGTGACATTTCGCTTGATTGGAAATGTCCCACACAAAAAGAAACGTAATCGTAAAGGACGAAACCTGCGTCAGGAAAAACAATGAAATTGAGAAAGTCAGGCGTCTACAAGCCACTTCTCGCGCTGAGAGCTGCGATTCGAGCTCTCATCATTGCTCCGAGTTTTCCCCTTCTTGTATCGCACTTTAGGTGCACCCGTTCTCTGAACGCTGCTGCGACCGCGTGAGAGGACACCGGCCGTTCGCTTCGACAACAGTCGAGCGCGCGGAGGAGCGAACGAGATTTTCCAACGTTCAAACGACAGGCGCGCACTCCTTTTCGGAGGCGGCGTTCCCTTGGCGCGAAGCGAGCTCATGGCCTTGCCTCTGGGCGTGCCCGCACTGAAACACGCGCCACAAGTACGTGCGGAAATTTTCCCTCTATCCTTCTTGTTCGCCTTTTCACCAACGCGTTCGGCAAGCGAACATCGGAACGTGTTTACGTTCTCTCCTCTAGGCTGATCGGTTCCCGACTTCGGCTCAGCCACAGGCGCCACCGAAATCTCAACTAGCTTAGCCCATATTGTCCTATCATCGGGAGAATCAGCTGGGAGTGACACGGGCACGACGAGCTCTTTAGACACCGGGTAGCTTCGTACAGTCACTACCTCGTCGTCCCTCGCGCTTACGGCGACAGCCTCAGCAAGCGAACACCGAAGGGTGTTTTCGTTCTGTTTTGCGGCTGTCAAGGCTACACTAGATCCAAGCTGCCCTGTCTCAAAAGACGGCTCAGCCGCCCGCGACACCTGAATCTCTGCGTGCTCGGCTGGCCGTTGCTCGAGGTCAGCTACCTGAGCTGGTGGCAGAACGGAATCGGCTTGCTCAGTGGCGAGATCGTCATGACTCCCAACTGAGCTGTGCAAACCGCTCGCTGCCTCGGCAGCAGGCTTTGCCACCACGTCGCTCGTTTCTGCACTACCGTACGAAAGAACCTCTGTTTCAGCGGACTCGTGCGGTCTCTCGGTAACCTCATCGGTTACGCATTCCTCCTGAGCTGGTAGCAGGACGGAATCGGCTTGCTCAGTGGCGAGATCGTCATTTCTCCCAACTGAACCGTGCAAACCGTTCGCTGCCTCGGATGCAGGCTTTGCCACCACATCGCTCGTTTCTGCACTACCGTACGAAAGAACAACCTCCGTTTCAGCGGAGTCGTGTTGCCTTTCGGTAGCCTCATGGTTTCCGCACTCCCGCGAAACCTCGCTATCTCGCGAAATGTTCATGTTCAGACCGGTAGCCGCTCCCAAGGCGTCCCGCGAATTTGAACCATCCGAACACTCCGCCGAGATCTCCAAAACAAACGCTGACACATTATCGCACTCAGTGGACAGGCACTGCCCTCTGCCGCCTCTGCCGACAGTCTGAGCTAATGCGTCGTCGTTATCTCTCTCAGCAACCTTGACGCGCTGCGGGGCAGCAACGGTCGCTTCCGACTCGCGCTCCCGAGCGTCTGCTACTTTCTTTTCGTTACCGTGGCCAGTTTCTCTATCCACGACAACGAGGTCTTTCTCGAGCAACAATTCTAACTCGGGCTTCGCTTCTTCCTGCTCGAGTTGAATTTCGTGCTCTAGGTTCTTGTTCTCCCATTGCAGTCTCTCTCTTTCGAGCCTCTTCCTTTCCCTTCGGATTCGCTCGATATCGAGAGCGTACCACCGCATCTGCCTCTCGAACTCCTCACGCTGGCGCTCAGCCTCAGCCTCTGCCTCTGCCTCGGCGGCCTGACGTTTAGCCTCTGCCTCGGCGGCCTGACGTTTCGCGGTCTCCCTGCCATTGATCAGCTCAATGCATTCCGACAGCTCCTCATCGTCAGCCCCGACAGCGAGTATAGCCTGTATCAGCTCTGGCTTTCTCAGCGCGTCCGTAACATCCAAGCGCAACTCTTTTGCAAGCTCCAACAACTGCGGTTTTTTCAACGCTTTCAAATTCATGGCCGGTCTAGAGTACTGCTTTCCCACTGCTCCAAAAATGTTTTGCGCGAATAACCCACGCGACAAAAACACTCGCCCTACCAGCTATCCTCAGAAGCCTGGTAAAACTCAGTGAAGAAAAGTCCCGCACTCACCCTTGACCGCCGTGAATTCTGCGAAGTCCGAAGCCGCCTTGACGTCCGTGGTGTTGGGTCTCGCACCGCTGGCTTCAGGTGTTACGAAGTTGCCATCCCACCGCTGCCACCAGTTGTTGCGACCGGGCGGGGGCACCCGATCCGAGCTCCGTGGCCTCCGACATACGAGTGGTAGCGTGTATGATGCGAGCGGCCAGCCGCTGTTGCAGCCGTGAAGAAGTCCAGAAGCCGTAGGCTAACGTAACTGTTTACTTCATAGCGAGAGGTGAGCCGAAGCCAAAGAACAATGCCCCGACGGGCGAGGTTACAATACAGGACTCGAGCAGAGCGACAACATCGATTCGCTGCTCTAACAGGAATGGTTTACAACGCTTGGGAGCTCTATTTATACCCGAAAGCGGTAACGGTCAAACGCCAACACGCTGGAACACGCACTACACTCTTTCCAGAGTTCGTAAGCTGTTCATAGCCTCGGGCACGTTGAGTCCGAGAGAGGGGAGAGAGGAGGACTCCGTTGCGATCACCGGGGCCTCTGTCCTTGAAGAGCGTGGAGACGAGCCACGCAGGCAGCCGCCGAAGTTCAGCCGCCGTAGGCAGCCGCCGAATGCGCAGAGAGCGAAGCGTCTGACGAGGCTTTGTCGCAACTTGTTGCCGACATGATTGCGCCTGTTTTCGAAGGCGCACGAGTGGCTTCGCCGCACAACCGAGGAGTGATGCGGGGAAGTACTGCGGCGCTGGCCCATTCGTAACAGCACCATACGGCGGGAATTCAAAATGGGCGCAAAAAGACGTGCTATTTAAGAAAAGAACAATATTCAGCACAGATGACGTCTTTGATCACGCAACCCCACGAGTGCGCGGGTTTAGTCTTAATATTCAAGGCCTGTTGCGCGGTGAAATGACAACTTGGATGAGCTTACAACGCCATGCTGTCGCCCATAATCGGCATGCAACAGCCGTACAGCATATGTAGTACGTCGTACTCCTGGTTGTTTTGGCTCAGCTTAGTTCACCCGAGTTGGCAATAAAACGGAGTTATAGGATTGCTTACCTGTTCATAAAATCTGCCACGAGCTAGGGTGAGGCTATGTTCAGACCGACACGAAAGCCATATCGTTATCTATGGACGTGAAAAAACACTTTTTGCGCGTTTCTGTTTTACATGCGCTTCAATTTTTCCAAGTGACATTCCTCGAAGTGTTTCTTCTGTCCTTGTCATGATGATGTTGATGGCGGTGGCAATGCATCGCGGCGTGCGTGGGTTGCGTGCAACTTATTTTTTGTGGTAAGGCACAGTATATTTTCTACATTAACAAAAAAAGCCACCATTTTTTATGCAACAAATGTTTAGAAAGCGACAGTCGGTATGCAGTGGGTGAACATGAAGAGAGGAAACAACACCTTGTTCGGTCGGTCCGTTTCCAGAGGCTTGACCCTGCAGTAGACTCGTATTTTCCCCTTTAGATCCTCGACCATGTTGTAGTACTTCTTCCTCAGCACCTGCGGAGAGAAAGGTAAAAACCCTGAGAATGTCGGTTTGCAAAGCTTAACATCGATGATTACGCTGTCGTCATCATCGCTTCGTAACGGCAATGGAAGCCTAAAAGCATTAATAGGCTTAGAAGTGATCCAGCGACTCCACCATGAAAATGTGCTCTCAGATTGATTGATTGATTGTGGGGTTTAACGCGCCGACGCAACGCAGGCGATGAGGCGCGCCGTAGTGGAGGGCTCCGGATTAATTTTGACCACCTGGGGATCTTTATCGTGCGCCGAAATCTCGTACACACGGGCGTTTTTGCTTTTCGCCTCCATCAGAAAAGCGGCCGCCGCGGCCGGGAATCGAACCCGCGACCTCGTGCTCAGCAGCGCAACGCCTTAGCCACTGAGCCACCGCGGCGGGTGTGCTCTCAGAAGCACAGGAGTAACTTGCGTTCCAGAAATACGCCAAAACTCCCATCTGTGGGATTTAAACGACCTTTCGCGCCTAATGCATGACTAAAAAATTCGACCACCTTCGCAATTGAGACGCGAAGACTGACGAAACAGCAAAGCTGGTGGTCCTTACTAACTTTAACTTGGCTGTTTCCTTAGCTTTAAATGTACCATTTCTATAGCATTTCTATTACTTCGCTTTTCCATGGCTTTAACGTCGTTAGTTTTATATTGGCCGTTCGCTAGCTTTAACTTGGCCCTTTCTATGGTCTTTTAACTTGGTGTTCCAGTAGCTTCCACACCCCCTCCCTCTCCACCCATCACGACGATGCTCTTTTCTTCTAGTAAGGCTGCTGCTACTGCGCTACTGCTGGTATCGAAGACCACCAGCGCCGCTGTTTCCTCAGTCTTCGCATCTCAATTGCATTGATGGCCGAATATTTTCAGCTCCGGCAGTCCTCGCCCGGAATTCTGGATCTTGTTGGCGCCGCTTGACACGTTCACAATCGGCTCCCCGCTTCCTTCGCCAACGCTCCACTTCTTCCTCGGGAGAGAGCACCTTCTTGGGTCTGCCCATCTTATCAGTAGATCGGACACTGACGGCGGGGAGTGCACGCTGTCTCTCTCAACTAGGAGAACACCTGGACGTCAAAGCTTACGTCATCGCAACACTCTTGGATAAAAAGGACGAGAAAAGGAGTAACTATAGCCGTTAGTCTTCGCGAGCGACCGTCGCTCCTAAAGAGGAGTAACTGTCGGAGCGTGCGTGCCGTGTGCATAATGCGCGGAATAAATGTTCATCCCCTCCGATCTAGAGAGCAACGGAGGGACGAAAAACCAAGCAGTTACTCCCCCCTGCAATGGCATCGCTGCTATGCGATCTGCCGCATATGTCTGTTCAGTTTCATAATTTTCCAACAAACGTAGCTGCCAACACAAATTCTTTTATATAGTGTCATAGGAACAAATTTTAGTTTTAAAAATAAGAAAAAAAAGCGCCTTGTCTAAGTGAAACGGCGACTCGTGGCACGGAGCGGCGATGTGCGATAGACAAACGCCTCCGATAGACAAACAAATGCCGTCAGCGGCATTTTTTTTTTTTCACCACTGTTAGGTCGTCTTCGTGGGGGTAACGGAACGGAACAACCGTTCATCCGTTAATGACGAACGGTTGGGGGAGTAACCGTTAGTCCCCTTGCATTTACTCCCGTAGGGTACTAACGGTTGTGGCAACGCAGTTAGTCCCCAAGAGGAGCAATGGCGCTCCCCTGTTGCTCCCTTTTGGCTAAGAGTGCAGGCGCAGCCGATCCATGACGTTCGCGTCTCCACCCGAACAGCTGCGCCACCACGCGCACTCCCCACACCTTCTCGTAGGCTCCTTGCCTCCTCGACACTTCTCCCCCACACTTTTTGGCCTAGCATTTTGCTCCTCTCCACCTTGCTGCGCCGATTTTTGGGACGGCACGTCCAGCACGGCTGGAACTCAAGCTTAGACTGCTCCGCTTGTAAAGATGCCGGTTAATGAGAAGTTATTGCAACCGGGGCTGTTTTTTCAAGCAATGTACTGGAAATACAGAGTGGTAATTTCAATAAGGTCGGCTAAACACACCATGGCAGCGTACACTGCTATGAAGGTGACACGCGAAACAAACAGGACATCTGCTTTTGATGGTGAACCGAGTCACGACACCTTGGCGGTCTCCTTTCTCACAATCGTGAAGTTCTGTCCTTTTTCTGAACGACAAGAGCACGACAACGTGTTTTCTCGCTGGCAGGTGTGATATTAAATCGAGGATGCGGAACCGAACCCCCCCCCCCCCCCCCCACACACACACACACACACACGGCTGTATTTAATTTTGAGCGAAAAGCGATCTTACCAATGCTTGGGAGCAACAGCGAGAGCATGCGCGGGGGAGAAAGATAGAACTTAATTGATTTAGTATAGGTAGTGCCAAGAACGAACGACGTTAATGCAAACACCGGATCCTTTAAAAAATCCTGACTATCAATACTGGGAAATGTAGGACCTGTCCAGGTGATCGCTCAGCGGCTGGACAACATCCACGCTGAAGGCGTTGAATGTGCATGTGGAATGAAGACTTGATACAACCCTAGGTTCTCTGTTTTCTCCCTTTTTAAATATTGCCCACATGCAGGTTTCCTGCAAAACCTGCGAGATTACGCTCCGTCCCGGAAGTCTGGAATCCCAGTAAAGCAATTACGCAACCGCTGGCGTTAAATTACTTCTAAAGTTACCAGAGCATAACATTTTTACTTTAATACTATGCAGGTTTCGCAGTTCGCAGTCTTAGGTCAGAATGTCAGGCGGCTTTTTCCCAGCAATATCTGCACGAAATACGTCCGTGGTTTGAAGCTAGAGCCAACTGCACGCGAATTACACTTTCCTCAACGTCTGGCTCCGGTATAACATAACATTAATGTCAGGGTAAGATGAAATTCTGATACTTCATCAGAACGCCCTGTCATCTCAGTTAATCCAGCTCCCGTTCAAGTTTAGTTTATCCACGGCCTGAGTGGGAACGGAGCACTTCCTTCTTTTTCGCGAGGGAATCTCACTACTCCTGTCAGAATCTCGCGCAAGTAGGACTACGTGGGAGGCGATCTAGGACATTTCGGTACAGGACGTTTCGGTGCGGGCATTTGGATGCACAGATATATCGGTGTATGGAGATTTTGGTGCACGGACTTTTCGGTAAACGAATTAATGGGTTTGGAACGTCTTGATGGTAGCGCAATTACCCACGGACACTAAGGAAGGAGAGGACAAACCACAGCGCTGCTTGATTGCTTGATTACCGGGTGCTTGATTGCTTGAAACAACCGTTAAATCCTCATTTCCGCGTAACGTGAGTTATGGACAACAATCCACTGATTGCATATTTAGGTCAATGCCCTGTTTGATTCTTACCAGTTATTTTTAAAAATTGACCATTTCCATACTCATGTTTAACACCTAGTTCAGGGAACTCCTGTTACGCAGCCAACTGAATAAATTATTTTGCAGATATTTCTAGTTTACATTAATCTGCATTCGCTCTTTTGTGCCGCACGCACATCAGCGGGTGTTTACGATGGTATAAGGCATTCTACAAGTAATTTTTTCTAAGTGAAAGCACACTCCCACTATCCAGTGAAAGCAGCTTTACAAACACCGGGTTGCCCCCTCATGGTGCAGAAAATCTTGTGAAAAGTTTTATATGTTAACGGTAACTTTTGCGCACTCGATACGGGGACAGAGAGAAAGGTGACACCAACACAAGCGCAGTATTGTTACACTTTTATATGGGCTGCGCTCTCACGCTAAAATGAATTTGCAGACACTGTTGTCACCAGTTGTTTTACAGACACGTCTAGAATATCGTCCTGTTGGTGAAAGGAGTATACAACTCAGAAAAATTGCGACGGCTCGACTTTCTCAACCGTTGTTGCATCCCTGGTTGTACCCCCTTCCCCCTTCCCCAAGACTTTGGAGAAGGGGGAAGGGGGACTGTGCATTTGGTCTTCTCAAACAACCTTCAGTTCATGTTTTCGCAGTTATTTTCATTTCATCTTAAAGGAGCCATGAAGAGAAAACAAAAGTTTGTTTTATTCGAAAGATTAGGTGTTTCATAGTACCCCAAGCGCTTTCCCGGAAGCAAATGATGCTTTATTCACTGATAAATAAGGCAATTTAAGCCAAAATTTTAAATCTCCCGCTAAAATTGAACATTCCGTGACGTGTACAATGGCGTCATAGAGCCGGTCCATGAAACAGATACTTAGTATGTCGACTCCATATAGCACCCACACGCGGGAGTCGATCGAGACGGCGGCCATTTTAAAAATACTAGTAAAACCTAGTGCACCCGCAGCCCTAGTCATGGAATCGCCTGATCCGGAGAACAAAACTCTCGCCGAGGAGCTCGGGCTTGCATTTAACAACCTCACACCACAAAAAACGCTCAATGCTTCTAAGTGCACGAGCGGCAAGGGTTGTGGGATACGCGGTGGACGGGAAAGCGACCATTCCGCGATAGCCACAACAGACGAACGCCCAGCGTCGGCACCGCTGCTCGTCAGCCCCGTCGCGACGGACGAATATAGACTGGTACGTATGTGCCGTATTTTGATTACGGTTAATAATAGTTCAATTTCAGTAGCAGTATCACTTATGCCAGTTGGCCGGTGTCGTGTATGGAAATCCGTTCGCGCGAGCTCTCTGCTTCGACCAGAAGATACGAGCGTCAATGCGCGGTGTTTACGGCATTTTTTTTCCCCAAGGTCAGAGCGATTTGACGAAGTCGGCACGAGCGCCAGCATGTTCCAAGAGTGAGCTAACGTAAGGGTCCCTGCCGTAACTGAACAAACTGAAGTTTTCAGTGGTTGTAAACTGGAAACGAGCTCGTAACGACAGCAGCAAACCAACACCATTCGAAACTTACGCGACGACTGGCACTATCTCGTCGCTTCTTGCTGTTCCTTACTCCCCTCGTTTCTATTTTTACCTTTGCTGGTTGGCGATATGACGGCCAACCTCCTGTGAAGGGATTACGATACGAAGCAAGGTCGCGGCTGTGCGTGCTGAACGGTTCGTTGGCCCCGAAGAGCCTCGAACCCGAAAATTCGTCTGCGCGACGGCGAGATGTCGAGCTCGGCCGGCGCGCTAGTTTCGTACGCATTGGCGCACACGCTTGCGAGTTCGTTCGGACCTTCAACCGTTTACTCCACCGTTCTTTGTCATAAAAAGAATGTGCAGTATGTTTCACGGGCATTTAGCTCGCTATGCAAGCTGTAAGCCCTGCCTAACATGCGTTTGCTTTTGCGGCCTCCGCCAATCGCAGAGCTTAGCCCATGTGACGCATAGGTTCTGTTGCGGGAAATGAGCTGGTGGGTCGCATGACCATTCCCGTTTTTCCTAATTATGTAGCTTATTTGAGCGAAGTTTGCGTTATAAGTGGTGTCGTTATGGTTCTAACGAGGCAATCTTTCGAATGAACCAAACTTGTGTTTTCTCTTCATGGCTCCTTTAAGTCTTCGTCCCAACAGCCAGCTCCCTTCGTGAAATTTCTATCTCCCCCATATATTTTTTCAGTCATATTTTCGGTTTCCGCTAAAAATTTGACAGGCCCAGCGGAGTTCACAGTCTCCGACGCCGTCCCCGCACACACGCAAGAAAAAGCTATACATTCACCATGAGCTGGCGCAACCTCTATTGTGCGCAAGAAAAAGCCTCCGAAGAAGCCCCTAAGGACACAATGACCAGTCTCGTTGGCTCCAGTGTCGCCCAGCTCGAGAAACAAACTTGCTGGGTGCACCGTTCCGCGCGTCGCGGTCATACCCACGACGTCCCTCAGCGTTATGTTCGACGGGACGAACATCACACCAATCACGCAAGCACGCATCCTGGGTGTCATCTTCCAGAACAAAAAAGGCGACGGCGTGGATCGACAAGACCAAGGTTTCTACAGAACAAATATCCGAACATGATCTGAAGAGTCATGAACCGGAGAGGAGAATTGAAGCAAGAGGATGCAATGATGCTCGTACAGACCTTCGTGACGTCGCGCATCGTTTACGCGGCGCCATACCTCAAGTTACTCAAGAAAGACAGGGACCAGTTGAACGTCATCATACGCAAGGCAACCAAGATGGCGCTGGGCATGCCGAAACATTCGTCGACCGACAAGCTCCTCGGCATGGCCAGGTACAACGTCGTTGAAGAGTTAATAGAAGCTCATCTGTCTAATCAAAGAGTTGGGCCCAGTCAAAATTCGGCGGGGCGTCGCGTTCTTGCCTAGTTGGGCTGGGAAGAGGCAGACCGGAAGAAAACGGGGCCGTAGCCCAACTTATGGGCGCATAAAATCGACAGTAATCCTCGGCCTCGAAACATTGAGGCCGGGTCGTAACGACGGCCGCAGAGCGGCTCGTATAGCGGCTATAGATCAAATAGAAGAAAAAGAAGATCGAGTCGCTCCTATCAGAGACGCTTCTTTACCAAGTTTTCATCAAAAGTAATGCTGGCAGTTAAGACGCGGGGTGTGCTCGTAACCTGCGCCCCCATCAAGGCGACTTTTCCGGAGGTGGTAGACGAGGCCGCGATAGCGCTAGCACTCGTGCAGCGCAACGTTAGAAGAATTTTCACTGACTCGCAAAAGGCGTATAACAGCTACAGAAAGGGGTGGGTGTCTCTTGCGACACTAGATATTCTCAAGAGTAAACGCGACGTATCTGAAAGGAGAGTGAGTTGATATGGCCGCCGGCTCACTCTGGGCTGGAGGGCAACGAACTTGCCCACCAGTTCGCCCGAGAGATGTAACACCGGGTACAGGAAGGAGAGCCACAGTCCACAATTAGCTGTAGGGACATGACGAACCATCTAAGGACGAAGAGGCGGCGTACTACGATTCTCACAATCGCTTAGCAGAGAACAGCCAGCGGTTTTACGGGCAAATACAGGCAGGATGCTTCGCGCAGCCATACCTACAAAACAAGATGTACCAGGAAAGGCACGAGAAGGAACGTAATTTCTTCAATACTCAGGCACGCTCCAACACGTTATTGGAGTATGCGATTTCGTCAAGCCAATCCCCCACCTCTTACCTTTCCCAATACTCCACCCCATCCATAATCCTCCCTAAATGAGTGATGGGAGACCATGCTAACCAGCCCCGCCCTGGAAGACCAGCTCGTCCTGATCTCCAGTAGCCGGCCGGCTAGAGAAGCTTATGGGTCCCGTGAAGAAGAACCACTCCCATCGCCATCGACGACGTCCATTAGCTCTGCTCAATCAAAGTTCTCTCTCTCTCTCTCTCTCTCTCTCTCTCTCTCTCTCTCTCTCTCTCTCTCTCTCTCTCTCTCTCTCTCTCTCTCTCTCTCTCTCTCTCTCTCTCTCTCTCTCTCTCCTCTCCCTGGAAAACGCTCCTTCTTCGCCGCCGGTGGCCCCATCGGCAACTAGCTCTTCAAGCGGGCATATTGACACTCCGAACGTTGTTGGATGCAGCATTCTCCTCGCTTTCTTCCATTATAATAATAAAAAAATTAGAATAGGATAGTGTGGCAAGAGCTGCAAGAGCTGCAAGGTAAAAATGGTCCTGGAAAAATGTTTCCGGAAAAAACGGTACCAGAGGAAAGGGTCTTGAAATAAACGGCCCCAAAGTCAAGGTAGGAAAAATGGTTCCGGAAAAATCGGTTCCGCAATACCCGTTCGGGGAGGAAACCGAGGTACGCCTCCTCACTGCTACGACAGGATTGTGCGCTTTAAGAAGAAAACATGTATAAACAACTAATGTACAACCAGGTTTGTGTTGTCCCTGTATGTTATATTTTTTTAAACTCTGGTAGCTCGAGTCTCGGGTGCCTGTTGTTCGG